>NC_087394.1:3510780-3830945 GCF_031307605.1 Tribolium castaneum | reverse complement strand
TTCTTCTGGAACCTTTTCCGGTTCTTTGGGTTTCTTTTTAATGACTACTTCCTCTGTCGTTTCCTCTTCAGGTTTTTCTTCAGGCACAGGTTCTATTTTCTTTATTGTAATTTCAGCAGCCGCTTCTTCTTGCGGTTTCTCGGGTACCTTTTTCTTCTTTTTCTTTGTAACTGTAACTTCCTCTACTGTAACTTGTTCCTCTTCTGGTTCCGGTTTCTTTGGAATTGTTATTTCAGCTTCCGGTTCTTCAGGTACTTCTTCAGGTTTCTTAGGTTTCTTCTTAATCACAACTTCTTCAACTGTCACCTCTTCTACTTTTTCTTCAGGTTTTTCTTCCGGTTTTTTGATTGTCACTTCAGCAGCTGCTTCTTCTTGAGGTTTCTCCGGAACTTTCTTTTTCTTCTTTGTAACTTTCACTTCTTCAACAGTAACTTCTTCTTTTTCGGGTTCTGGTTCCTTCTTAAATGTAATTTCAGCTTCCGGTTCTTCTTTTACCTTTTCGGGTTCTTTGGGTTTCTTTTTGATAACAACTTCCTCTTCTACAATTTCTTCCGGTTTTTCGTCCGGTACAGGTTCTTTCTTTACTGTGATTTCAACAGCAGCTTCTTCAACTGGTTTTTTGGGTTCCTCCTTTTTCTTCTTTACAACCTTTACTTCCTCAACAACTGTTACTTCATCTTCAACCTTTTCTGGTTCTGGTTCTTTCTTGATGGTTATTTCTGCTACTGGTTCCTTAGTCGGTTCTTCTGGTTTCTTAGGTTTCTTTTTAATGACTATTTGTTCAATGGCTGTTTCTTCCTCAACTTTTTCTGGTTTTTTAAGAACAATTTCCGCCTCAGGTTCTTCCACGGGTTCAGGTTTCTTTGGTTTCTTTTTAACCACAACAACTTCTTCAACAGGAGCAGTTTCCTCTTCTTTTTCTGGTTCCTTTTTAAGTGTAATTTCCACAGGTTCTTCTTCCTCTGGTTTCTTTGGCACTTTCTTTTTCTTTTTCGTGATCGTCACCTTTTCTATTTCTTTGTCTGTAGGTATTTGAGGTTCTTCTTTCTTTAATTCAACTACAGTTTCCGGTTCTTCTTTTTCCGGTTTTTTGAAAGGTTTAAGTGTTATTTGTTCAGGCTCTTCTTCTGGTTTATCTTTTTGTGGTTTTCTAAATTTAACCTCATCTTCTTCTTCCGGTTCCTTCTTCTTAGGAACACCTTTAATGATCTTAATTTCCTTATCTTCTGATGTTGGTTTTTCTTTCTTTTTACGTTCGTACTTAGATTTTTCCTCCTCAGGAACCTCTTTTTCCGGTTTTTCGAATTCTGGTTTTTCAAATTCTATTTTTTCAGGTTCTTCCTTCTCGAAATCAGTTGGTTTGAATTTAATTTTATCTTTCTTTTCCTCGGGTTCTTCTTTAATTTTCTTTACTTCTTCTATTTCTTTAACTTTAGGTGTTTTTGCCTCGGGCAGTTCTTCTTCTTTAACTCTTTCTGGAGCCTTTTTCAGTTTTACAGCTTCCTCTTCCTCTTCAGGTTTTTTAGGTACTTTTCCTTTGCCAATTTTCAGAGGTACTTTTTCTTCAACTTTCTCTTCTTTGGGTTTCTTGGGTTTCTTTTCAAGTTTAAATGCTTCATCAACCTTTTCAAGTTCTTTCTTTTTAAGTTCTTCCATTTCAAGATCCAGCTTTTCTAGATCTTGAAGCGCTGTGTCGTCCTCCTTGAGCTTCCTTCGTTTAGTTTTGATAATCTTTTCTGCTTCTTTAACATTTCTTGAGATTTGGCCTTGATCTCGAACAACTTTTTCCAGTTGTGTGATTACCGGCTTTCTTTCAGATTCTTCAGCAGGAGGGAAGTCTACGTAAACAATCCTGCTTTTCAGCCTTGGCAATTTTGCAGGTTTGGGTTCTTTTTTCGGAATTACTCTAGGTTTCTTTGGTTTAGCCTCTACCGGTTTTGGTACTTCTTCTTTTTCTTTAGGCTTTGGTTTTTCTTCTACTGGCGTAGGTTCTTCAACTTTAGGTTCAACTGGTTTAGGCACTTCTTCAGGTTTTTTATCCTCTGCAATCGGTTTAGGTATTTCTTCCTGGGGTTCTTCAATAAGAGGTTCTTCTTCACCCACTTCCTCGCCTTCAGCTTTTGGTTTTTTAACTTTTTTGATTATTTTTCTGATCTTTTTAATCTTTTCAATTTCAGTTTCCTCTTCTTCTTTTGGTTTCTCTTCTGCAAATTCTACAGGTTTTTCTTCTTCTATTTCAGGTTCCTCTTTAGGTATCACCTCTTCGACAATCTTTTCTTCAGGCTTTGGTATTTCTTCCACTGGTTTTGGAACCTCTTCCTCTATAACAGCCGGTTCTTCAGGGGTCGGCACTTCCTCTTTAGGTTTCTTAACTTTCTTAACCTTTTTGATGACCTTCTTTTCTGTTTTTTCTTCTGGTACAACCTCTTTTTCAATTTCGACGGGTTTTTCTTTAGGTATTTGTCCACCTTCAGGCTTAACTACTGCAACGACTTCTACCGGTTCTTCCGGTTTTTCCTTTGCAATTGGTTTTAATTTAATTTCTTCAGGAGCTTCTTCAGGAGGAGGCTTTTGTTTGTATTTCAATTTTATTTCAGGTACTTCTTCTTCTTCTTTTGGTTTGGGTTTGCCCATTTCAAGTTTAACTTCAACTGTTTCTGGTTCTGGTTTTTCTTTCTTCTTTTTAATTCTTTTAGGCTTTTCTTTCTCTTCTTCCTCTTTTACCGGTTCCTCAATTTCTGGAGGTTCGTACTTAAGTTTTTCGGGTTCCTCTCTGTCCACATCATATGGTTTAAATGGTTCAAGTTTGGGTTCTTCTTTTTCTTCTTTTTCCGGTTTCGGTTTTTCTTTTTCCGTAACTTTCGGTTTCTTTAATCCAACTTCAACGTCTTCTTCCTTTGCTTTTTGAGGTACTTTCTTAAGAGTAACCGTTTCTTCAGGTCCTGGTTTTTCTGGCATTTTACCTTTGCCTAATTTAATCTTGACTTCCGGTTCCTCAGGTTTTTCTTCTTTTTCTTTCGGTTTCCTTTCGTATTTGTATTGGTCATCAACTTTTTCCAGTTCTTTCTTCTTCAGTTCCTCCATTTCTAAGTCAAGTTTTTCGAGATGTGTTAAATCAATGTCGCTTTCTTTGATCTTGATAGGTTTCTTCTTTTTAATCTTTTTAGCTTCTTCGACATTTCTTGATATAACACCATTATCTCTGTAAACCGGCTCAAGGGTGGTAATTTTAGGTTTCTGCTCAGACTCTTCGATCGGTGGGAAGGGAACGTGAACAATTCTACTCTTCAGTAGTGGTTTACGAACTTTTTCCTTAACTTCTTCCTTTTTGGGAACCTTTGGTTTCTTTAATTTGATATCAGCAAGGTTAATCGGTTTGCATTCAGGTTCTTTGATTTTAATGTGTTGCAGGGGTGGGATTGAAGCCTTTTCAATAACAATTGGTTGTGGTTTTTCCTTTCTTCGTGGCTCTGGTCTCTTTTTGAATTCGTCATCTACCTTTTCAAGATCAACTTTCTTCAGTTCCTGTACTTCTAAGTCTAGTTGTTTCAGTTTTTCTGTATCTACAACCTTCTTCTTCTTCCTCTTTACTTTTTGTGCTTCTTCTACATTTCTAGACAAAACGCCGTTTTCTCTGTACACTGGTTCCAAAATTGTAATTATCGGTTTCTGTAAGATTTCTGTTATCGGAGGGAAAGTCACTGGAGTAATTCTACTTTTCAACATCGGTTTTTGAACTTTGGGTGCTTCAACTTCCTTCTTTTCGGGAACTTTAGTTTTGCGTAATTTTATTTCAGCGAAGTTAACTGCTTGTTCTTGTTCTGTTATTTTTGAGAATTGAGGTTCATGAGGAGATTTTCTAACAATTTTCATAAGTTTTGGTTTTTCTTTCACTTCCGGTTTTTGTTCTTCGATAGGTTTAACTTCTTCTACTTGTTCTTGTTTTTCTTCTTCTTCCTTAGCTTTCTTCTTCTTTATTTTTACAATCTTTTTACGCTTTTCCTCCTCGGCTGGTTTCTCTTCTTCAACTGGCTTTTCCGGGATTGGTTCCTCTACCGGTTGAACTTCTTCCTTTTCTTCTACCACTTCTGGAATTTCTGGCACCTTTTCTTCAACTTCTGGGACTTCCTCTACCACAGGTTCCTCTTCTTCTGGTTGTTCAACTCCAGGCTCCTCAACTTTCCGTTTTGGTTTCTTTACAATAATCTTCTTTTTCTTTGGAACCTTCTCTTTTTCCTTATCTTCAGGTGGTTTAAATTCAATTTCATCCTTTTCAAAGTCATGGGAAGGAACTGCATCTAACTTCACCGGTAAATCTTTTTCAACTTTTTGCAACGACTCAGGTTCTTCAGGTTTCTTGAAAGGTTTAAGTTTAATTTCTTCCGGCTGTTCTTCAGGTTTAGGCTTTTGTTTAGCTTTAAATGAAACATCTTCTTCTTGCTCTTCTGGTTTCGGTTTTGGAATACCTTTTTTCAAAGTAATTTCCTCCACTTCTGGTTCCGGTTTTGCTTTCTTTTCTTTCGGAACTTTAACTTTCTTCTTTTCAGGTTTTTCTTTTTCTGGTTTTTCAAGCTCAAAGGTTTCTTTCTCTATTTTCTCAGGTTCCTCTCTGTCAATATCATACGGTTTGAATTTAATACGTTCATCTTCTTCTTCAGGCTTTTCCGGTTTCTTCGGTTTTTCTTCTTCGACAATCTTTTTCGGTTTCTTCTCAGGTTGAAGCTGTTCTTCAACTATTTTTTCCGGCACTTTTTTTAGTTTAATTTGTTCTTCTTCTTCTTCTGGTTTTGGGACTTTGCCCTTACCAATCTTCAAAGGTTTGGGTTCATCTTTTGAAACCGATTTCTTTCTAGGTTGTTTTTCAAATTTGTATTGTTCGTCAACTTTCTCAAGTTCGGTTTTCTTCAATTCATCCATTTCAAGATCTAATTTTTCCAAATCTTTAAATTCCTTGTCAAAGTTCTTCATTCTTCGACGTTTAGTCTTAGGAGCAGCTTCAGCTTCCTTCAAATTTCTAGAAAGAACACCATTATCTCTATAGACTGGTTCCAGTTCTTTGATAATCGGAATTTGTTCTTTTTCTGTTTCTGGAGGAAATTCCGTATGAGTAATACGACTCTTCAACCTCATCTTTGGTACTTTAGTGCTCGGAATATCTTTCTTCTGAGGAACCTTGGGTTTGCGTAGCTTGACTTCAGCAAAGTGTTGTGGGAGATCTTTAATCGGTACAATTTTAGGTTTGCTAGGTTGTTCTTGTTCCACATGTTCAATACGCATAAGAACTGATTTTTGTTTAACCAGACGTGTCTTTTTAGGTTCTTCTGGAACCTTTTCTTCTTCAGCAACAGGTTCTTCAACTGGGGTTTCACCTGGCTTAACTTTCTTAACAACTTTTCTCTTCTTCTTTTCTTCTGGCACTTTCTCTTCTTCGACAGGTTTTTCTTCTTCGACGGCGGGTTCTTCAGGTTTGGGTTTCTTGACTTTTCTCTTGACTTTTTCCTCAACGACAGTTGTGATTTCTTCAGGTTTTTCCTCAGGTAGTTCCTCTTTAATTTCTTCAACCTCTGCTTCTTGGAAATGTTTTTCTTCGATTTTCACTTTTTTGATGACTTTCTTCTTCTTTTTCGTGTCGTCTTCTTCTGGAACTTCTTCTACAATTGGTACTTCTTCAACTTGTGCTTCCTGGAACTGTATTTCCTCTGTCTTAACTTTTTTGAGTTTCCTGACTTTCTTTTCAGTTTCTGTGATTTCAGTTGTTGTTTCTTCCTCAGCTGGAAGTTCTTCAATATGAAGCTTCTCTTCTTCAGGTTTCTTCAGTTTGGGTTTCTTAACTTTCTTCTTTTCTTCTGGCACTTTTTCTTCTTCCTGGTAACCTTCGATAGGCTTCTGAGTTTCCACAGTTTCCACAACCACTGGTTCTTGAATTTCTGTTACTCTTTCTGCTTTCGTGGTTTCAGTTATTTCACCTAAAATATTTATTTCGAGTTAATTGTTTTGTTAGGTTACCCCGTTTTTGGTGTATTTAGAAGTTAAGTATTGAAAGTGTGGGTAATAATAATTGTATTTCTTACCTAGTGGTGTTTCCTGTGTATGTTCAAGGGTGTGTACTTCTGTAATGGTTTTTGTGGTTGTGTGGTGTGTCAGTCTGGGAGTAATACGTTCTGGTATACCAGGTGTTTGATCGAAGTCTGTGACAGTTTCGAGTTGAAGTGGTTCTGTGAAATTGTTGTCGGACGTGTAAATATTTACGGTTACTTGTGGTGGTTTGTCATCTTCTTGAACGGTTATAACCTCGGTTATTTCCGGTTTACCGTCCTTCTCGCGTTTGGCGATTTGTTTTTTAATTTTCTTCTTTTTGACCTTACCGTCGACTACTTCCTCAATTGTCTCAACTTTCTCTGGAAGTTGCTCTGTGGGTTTAAGTTCAATGAACTTTGGTAGTTCGTCGGGAACCATTTCGACAATGGTGATTGTGGTTTGTGGTTCGTCGTCACCTTCTTGAGTGGTTTCCACATTGGTTATTTCTTCGATTGGACCTACCTGTTTTTTAATAACCTTTCTCTTTGTAACTTTCTTAGAGGGTTTGCCTTGTTGTGTCGTTATTTCAGTAACAGTAACTTCTTCAGGGTATTCCACTACTGTGGGTTTAACAGTTTTAGGTTTCTTTTCTTCAGGTTCATATGGTTTTAATATTTCTTCAACTAGTGGTTCAATAACCGAAGTATCATGTATAACAGTAATAACTGTAGTTTGTGGTTCCTTACCGTCTTCTTCAACTCTAACAATTTCGGTTATTTCTTGCTTACCTTCTTCTACATCTTTTTTAATTACTCTCTTTTTGGTCTTTATTTTCTTTTTCTTACCATCAACGATTTTTTCCTCAATATCAACCTTTTCAAGTTCTTCGACGGGTTTAGATTCCGCTATTTCGGGTGTTTCTTCAGAAATAATTTCTTCAATTGTGACAGTAGTTTCAGGCAATTTGTCTGGCTCTTCGATGGTTTCAATCTTAGTTATTTCTTGCACTGGACCAATTTGTTTTTTAATAGTACGTTTTTTGGTAACTTTTTCTATGGGTCCTTTCTCTGTGATAACTTGTGTTACTTTTACTTCTTCCGGTAACTCAACAACTGTGGGCTCTATCTTCTTTTTCTTAGGCTTTTTAGTTTCAAAAGGTTCAATGTCTTCAAGCGGAAGATCTGTAGACTTGATATCGTGAGATTTGGTGACAATTGTTTTAGGTTTTTTATTGTCTTCTTCAACAGTCACAATTTCTGTAACTTCAGGTTTGCCATCAACGGTTTTAGTGATAGTTCGCTTTTTAATTTTCTTAGTCTTAACTTTATCACCAACTTTTTCTTGAACAACTTCAACCTTTTCCACTTCTTCAACAGGTTGAGCTTCAACCAATTCTGGTATTTCATCGGAGATTATTTCTTCAACTGTAACAGTCGTTTCAGGTTCTTTACCTTCTTCTTCCGCAGTTTCAATTTTGGTGATTTCTTGAATCGGACCAATTTGTTTCTTAATAACTCTCTTTTTGGTAACTTTTTCTTTTGGCCCTTCTTGGGTCACAACTTCGGTAATTTTGACTTCTTCTGGTAACTCAACAACAACGGGTTTTACTTTCCTAAGTTGTTTTTTATCGGGTTCAAATGAATAGAAAGATTCTTGTTCGAGCGGCCCTTCGGAAGAAATGTCATGAACGAGAGTAGTAATTGTAGTTTGAGGTTTCTTATCGTCTTCTTCGACAGTCACAATTTCTGTTATTTCTTTTTTACCATCTTTATCTTTCTTTATGACTCGTCTTTTGACCTTCTTCTTTTGTATTTGGTCACCTATCACAGTTTCAACAACGTCGACTTTTTCTGGTAGTTCCTCAACTACTGTAGCATCGACTAATTCAGGAAGATCTTCAATAAATTCTTGCACAGTGACTGTTGTTTCAGGTTCTTTACCTTCTTCTTCAACTGTTGCAATATTTGTAATTTCCTGAATAGGGCCAATTTGTTTTTTGATTACTTTTTTAGTGACTTTCTTCTTGACTGGTAAGCCTTCTTTAGTTTTTACTTCAGTAATTTCAATTTCTTCAGGTAATTCAATTACAGTAGGTTTAATTTTGCGCGGATTTGTTTCATTAGGTTTCAATGTTTCTGTTTCTTCTTCTAAAGGTTCTGTGGAGGAAGTATCATGAATTAACGTTGTAACAGTAGTTTGCGGTTTCTTATCGTCTTCTTCAACTGTAACAATTTGTGTGATTTCCTGTTGGCCATCTTTCTCTTTTTTGATGACACGTTTCTTTATCTTCTTCTTTATAATTTTTCCACCGACAATTTCTTCAACAACATCGACTTTTTCTGGTAACTCTTCTACTACTGTAGCTTCTTCTAGCGGAAGAGGTTCATCGGTAATAATTTCTTCAATTGTAACAGTGGTTTCAGGCTTCTCATCTTCAATTTCAGCAGTTTCGATTTTTGTTATTTCTTGAATTGGACCGATTTGTTTCTTAATTACTTTCTTGGTAACTGTTTTCTTGACAGATTTTCCTTCTTTGACATCAACTTCTGTAACTTTAACTTCGGGAAGTTCTACAACAGTTGGTTTAACTCTCTTTGGTTCTTTCTTTTTCAGCATAGGAAGTTCGACAGTTTCCTCAAACGGTTCAAGTGGTAACATATCGTGAATCATTGTTGTAACAGTGGTTTGAGGTTTCTTATCATCTTCTTCAATGGTAACAATTTCTGTAATTTCTTGTTTACCATCATCGTCTTTCTTAATAACACGCGTTTTAATTTTCTTCTTCTTAATTTTTCCGCGAACGACTTCTTCAATTACATCAACTTTTTCAGGTAACTCTTCCACGACTATAGCTTCTTCCAGTGGAAGAGGTTCTTCGGCAATAACTTCTTCAATTGTAACAGTGGTTTCAGGTTCTTTACCTTCTTCGTCAACGGTTTGTATTTTAGTAATTTCTTCTATAGGTCCAGTTCGTTTCTTAATTACTTTTTTAGTAACCGTTTTTCTAACAGGTTTCCCTTCTTTTGTGCTAACCTCGGTAACAGTGACTGTTGGCAGCTCGACAACAGTTGGTTTAATTTTCTTCGGTTTCTTCATTTCAGGTTCGTAAGGTTCAGCAACTTCTTCAAGTTGAGTATCATAAATTTGCGTAGTAACAGTGGTTTGAGGTTCCTTGCCCTCCTCCTCAACTGTCACAATTTCAGTGATTTCCTGTTTTCCACCATCGTCTTTTTTAAGAACTCGTTTCTTGATCTTCTTTCTTTTAATTTTTCCAGCGACTATTTCCTCCACAATATCAACCTTCTCTGGCAATTCTTCAACCACCGTAGCTTCTTCATAAGCAAGGGGTTCGTAAGCTAGGATTTCTTCAATTTTGACTGTCGTTTCCGGTTCTTTGCCTTCTTCTTCCGCCGTTTCAATTTTGGTAATTTCCTGCACATCGCCTTTCTGTTTTTTAATTACTTTAGTCTTAACAACTTTTTTAACTGGACCTTTCCTCGTTTTTATTTCTGTAACAGTCATTTCTTCTGGTAATTCAACAATGAGGGGCTTAGCTTCTTCTGGTTTCTTCTTTTCAGGTTCAAATGGTTTTGTAATTTCTTCTTTGAGTTCTGAAATGTCGGGCAATTTGGTAATTGTAGTTACAGGTTTTTTATCGTCTTCCTCAACTGTAACAATTTCTGTAACATCAGACTTGCCATCGACAACCTTTTTAATAACTCGTTTTTTGATTTTCTTTGTTTTTACTTTATCACCCTCTTTTTTATGAACTACTTCAACTTTTTCATGTTCTTCAACAGGTGTGGATTGTACAATTTCAGGAACTTCTTCTGATATAAATTCTTGCACAGTAACAGTTGTTTGTGGCTCTTTACCTTCTTCCTCAGCAGTCTCAATTCTAGTTATTTCTTCAATTGGACCTATTTGTTTCTTTATAACTCTGGTTTTGGTAACTTTCTTTTTAGGTCCTCTCCTTGTCTCCACCTCTGTAACTTTTACTTCCTCTGGAAGTTCAACTACAGTTGATTTAACTTTTTTCTTCGGTTTCTTTTCAGGTTTAATTGGTTTTGCTTCTTCTTGCAAAGGTAGCAATGAACTAGTTTCAGCAATAACAGTTGTTACAGTTGTTTCTGGTTTTTTACCTTCCTCCTCTATTGTCACAATTTGTGTAATTTCCTGATTTCCTTGATCATCTTTTTTCTTCAACACCTTCTTTTTGACCATCTTCTTTACAAGCTTTCCTTTAACAACCTCTTCAATTACTTCAACTTTTTCAGGTAGTTCTTCCACAGGTTTAGCTTCCACAATTTCAGGAATCTCATCAGCGATTATTTCCTCAGTTGTAACAGTTGTTTCAGGTTCTTTACCTTCTTCTTCGGCTGTTTCAATTTTAGTTATCTCCTGTATTGGGCCTATTTGTTTTTTGATAGTTCTTACTTTTTTAACTACTTTCTTAGATGGTCCTCTTTTCGATTTTACTTGCGTTACGGTAACTTCTTCCGGAAGTTCCACAACTGTGGGAATAACTTTCTTGGATTTACGTTTTTGAGGTTCAAGAGGTTCCGATATTTCTTCAGATAAAGGTTCAATAGAAGAAGCATCATACACAAGTGTTGTAACACTCGTTTGAGGTTCTTTATTATCTTCTTCTGTTGTTACTATTTCAGTAATTTCCTGTTTACCATCAACATCTTTCTTCATAACTCTCTTTCTAATTTTCTTTTTCTTGATTTTACCCTTAATTTCTTCCTCAACTATTATTTCCTTCTCTGGTAACTCCTCAACAGGTTGTGCTTCAGCAATTTCAGGAATTTCATCTGCTATTATTTCTTCAATTGTTACTGTACTTTCAGGCTCTTCTCCCTCCACTTCTTCAGTATCTATCTTTGTAATTTCTTGCATTGGACCGATTTGTTTTTTAATAACTCTTCGTCTCTTAATTTTCTTCTTTCTGCGTTCTTCAGTAATTTCAGTTTCCTCCGGAAACTCTACCGTAAAAGTGTTACTTTCATCGGGTATTATTATCGTCGCACTAAGTTCAGGTTTTTCTTCATCTTCAATAGAAACAACTTCGGTTATCTCTTTCTGCCCTTCATCATCTTTCTTAAATACCCGCTTTCTGATCTTTTTCTTTTTGATTTTCCCTCTCACTTCTGTTTCTATTTCTTCAACTTTTTCCGGAAGTTCTTCAATAATTACTCCTTCCTGAAGCTCAGGGAGGTCATCAGAGATTAACTCTTGAACCGTTACAAAAGTCTCAGGTTCTTTTCCTTCAATTTCGGTAGTTTCGATATTAATTACTTCTTCAATTGGACCAACTCGTTTCTTTATAACTTTCCTTTTAGTAACCTTTTTTACCGGTTTACCTTCCTCAGTTTTTACTTCAGCAACCTTCGTTTCTTCGGGTAATTCAATCACAATTGTTGGTATAACTCTCTTTTCCACTTTTAGGGGTTCAACAGGTTCTTCTACCAGTGGTTCAATAGTTGTAACTATTGATGTTTCAGGTTTCTTGTCTTCCTCCTGTACTGTTACGATTTCGATTATTTCGCGTGTATTATCATCCAAATCTTTTTTAAGAACTCTCTTTTTTACCCTTTTCTTTTTAGGTTTATTGTCAACAATTTCTTCAATTACTTCCTCTTTCTCCGGCTCTTCTTCAACGTACGAAACTTTTGGTACTTTAAATTTAATTTTGTCTGAGAGTTTTACAGGAGTGACCTCATCGCCTGCATCTTTTTTCCAAGGTTTTAGTTTAATTGTTTCAGGTTCTTCTTCAGGTTTAGGTTTTTGTTTGTATTTTAATTTAATATCTTTTTCTTCTTCATCAGGTTTTTCTTTTGGCGTTCCTTTAATTATTTCGATTTCGTCTGTTTCAGGTTTAGGTTTTTCTTTCTTTTTAGGTTTATATCTACCTTTCTTTTGTTCTTTGTCGTCTGTATCTTTCTCGTAATCGAATTTTTCAGGTTTTTCCAACTCAGTTTCGGGCAAATCGATATCATAAGGTTTAAATTTAATTTTATCACTTTCTTCATCCGGTTTTTCAGGTTTTGTTTCTGGTTTTGGTTTTGATTTGGGTTTAGGCTTCTCTAACTCTTCCGGTACTTCCTCTTTCGGTTTTTCCGGAATTTTCTTAAGTTTAACCTTTTCAAGCTCATTGTCATCGAGAGGTACTTTACCTTTACCGATTTTGAACTTTTCTGGTTGTTCCATATCTTCAGGTGTAGGTTTAGGCTTTCTTTCGTACTTTTCCTTAGGTTCATCTTTTTCCGTTTTAACTTTTTCTGGAAGGCTGGTATCTTCCGGAGTTTCTAAATCGGGAATAAATTGTTCAATATCTTTAACTTTAAACTTTTTGCGTTTCAGTACTTCACGTGCTTCTTTCACATTTCGTGAAAGTTCTCCATGATCTTTAAGGTCACGTTTCCTTTGAGTAATGATAGGTTTTTGTTCTTGTTCTCCTTCCGGAGGGAAAGTAACTCGTACTATTCTGCTAGTGAGACGAATTTTCGGGAAAGTAACTTGCTGTGGTTTCTTCTTCGGTACTGTTTTTGGTTTTTTCAATTGACTGAGAAGTGGTATTTCTTCTTTTGTAACGACTTTTACCTTAGTCGGCTCCATTTTAATAATTTCTAATTTCATAGGTATGGGTTTCGGCTTTTCAATATCTCCAGTTTTAGGTTTATCTTTCTTTACTTTTTTAACTTTTTTGGGTTTTTGTGGATATTCTTTCACAGTAACCGTTTGTTCGGGAGGTTTATCATCTTCAAGTACAGTAACAATTTCAGTAGTTTCAACTTTTGGTCCCATTTTCTTTATCAAAGTTTTCTTCTTTGTAACTTTTTTCTTCGGTGTCTTATCACTAGTACTAATTTCAATAACCTCAACATCCTCAGGTAACTCAGTTATTGGTACTCCTGGCTGTTGATAATTTTCATCATCTTTATCAACTTCTTCAGTAGTTACAATCGTTTCAGGTTTTTCTCCTTCTTTCTCAGTTGTTTGTATTTTGGTAATTTCGAGTTTATCACCTTTCTTCTTTTTAATTGTGCGTTTCTTGATAACTTTCTTCACTGGTATTCCATTGTTATTTATTTCTTCAACTTGTACGATTTCTTCCGGTAATTCGGTTGCCGCAAATTCAGGAATATCAATAATTTCCCCCTCAGGGAGCTCAGGCAGTTCATGAGCTATTGCTTTCTTCAGAAGTTCTGTTCTGATCATATCTAAAACCTCTTCAACTTCAACCGGTTCTTCATCTTCTTTTTCGGCCAAAGTTGGTACAAATAGAATTTTTTCTTCTGGTTCCTCTTTTTGAGGTTTTTGGACTTTCTTGACTTTTTTCTTTTTGGGTTTAAGTGGCGTTTTAATTTCTTCCACCGATACTGTAATTTCAGGTGGTTTACCTTCCACTTCTACAGTTACAATTTCGGTTTTTTCTTCTTTATCATCTTTTCGTTTTCTGATAACTCGTTTTTTGATCTTCTGTTTTTTTGTTTTACCGTCAGGAGTTGTAATTTCAACAATTTGAACTTCTTGTGGTAACTCTTCAATAAATACGGCTTCGGAAGGTTTTTCTTCCATTTCCTCTAATACTTCTACTGGTATTTCTCTTTCTTCAACTGTTACAGAAGTTTCAATTGGCTTTCCTTCTTCCTCAACTGTTACAATATTTGTATCTTCCTGTTTACTACCTTTACGTTTCCTGATCTTCCTAATTTTAACCGTTTTCTTCTTAGGTTTTCCTTCTTTTGTCACCACTTCGGTAACTTTGACTTCGGTTGGCAATTCTTCAATGTAAGTTGGTTCTTGTGGTAGAATTTCTGTCACTTCTTCAGGCACGTCTATCTCTTCAACAAATACAGAGCATTGTGGTTTCTTCCCTTCTTCTTCAACTGTCACTATTTCAGTATTTTCTTGTTTGCTACCTTTGCGTTTACGTATTTTTCGCGTTTTGATTATCTTACGTTTAGGTTTACCTTCCAGAGTTACTGTATCAGTAATATTAACTTCTGTAGGTAACTCTTCCAAGTAAACTGCTTCTTCTGTTTTAATTTCGGGTAATTCATACACAAGTTCTGGAACGTCAATTTCTTCAACGGTTACAGAAGTCATTGGTTTTTTGCCTTCTTCTTCCACTGTTACAATTTGAGTTTCTTCCTGTTTACCACCTTTCCGTTTCCGTAAACGTCGCACTTTGACGGTCTTCTTAAGAGGTTTACCGTCTTTTCCAATCATTTCAGTTACCTTAATTTCAGTCGGGAGTTCTTCAATTATAGCAGGTTGCTCAGGTATAGGTTCAACTTCTTCAGGTAACAGGATTTCTTCAATTGAAACCGTTGTTTGTGGTTTCTTACCTACCTCTTCCACTGTTACAATTTCTGTTTTTTCTTCTTTATTACCAACGCGACGCTTAATCTTTTTCACCATCGTCTTTTTAGGCTTACCTTCTTTACTTACCGTTTCTGTCACAGTTACTTCCACAGGTAATTGTTCAATAGGTTTCTCAGGTTTTTTGGTTTCTTCCAAAAATGGTATTTCTTTCACGGTTACAGTTGTTTCAGGTTGTTTGCCTTCTTCCTCCACTGTTACAATTTCAGTATTCTCTTGTTTTACACCTTTCTTTTTCTTAATTTTTCGTGTAGTAACCTTCTTGCGTTTGCCGTCTTTAGTCACCGCTTCTGTGACTTCTACTTCAGCAGGTATTTCTTCCACATAATCAGGAGTTTTATATTCAAGTGCTGGCATTTCTTCTAATTCTTCTGGCACCTCAATTTCTTCAACCGAAACGGTTGTTTGAGGCTTTTTACCTACTTCCTCCACAGTTACAATTTCAGTGTTTTCAATTTTACTACCTCTACGCTTTTTTATTTTCTTCACAATTGTCTTCTTCGGCTTACCTTCTTTGGTTTTAGTTTCAGTTATTTGTATCTCAGTTGATACCTTTTCTGGTTCAGGTATCTCTAATTCTTCAACTGAAACAAAAGTTTCAGGCGTTTTTCCTTCTTCCTCTACAGTTACTACTTCTGTTGTTTCTTCTTTGTTACCTTTACGCCGTCTTATTTGCTTTACTATGGTTTTCTTAGGCTTACCTTGCTTGGTCACTGTTTCACTTACCTGTATTTCCACTGGTATTTTTTCAATATAATCTACTTCTTTAGGTTTCAATTGTTCTTCCTCTTCTTCTGGAATTTCAGTTACCAAAACCTCCATTTCAGGTTTCTTGCCTTCTTCCTCTACTGTCACAATTTCTGTTTTTTCTATTTTACCCTTTTTACGTCTACGAATTGTTTTAACAACTTTTCTTCTTGGCTTACCCTCTTTTGTTACTGTCTCAGTTACCTGGATTTCAGCAGGTAACTCAACAATGTGGTCCACTTTTTCAGGCTCCACTATTTCTGTTTCTAATTCTTCAGGTATTTCAAAATCGTCGTAAATCACCGTCGTTTTTGGTTTTTTCCCTTCTTCTTCTACTGTCACAGTTTCGGTCTTTACCTCTTTACCATCTTTACGTTTCTTTATTTTCTTTGTGATTGTTTTCTTAGGCTTACCTTCCTTAGTTAATGTCTCCACTACCCGTATTTCGGTAGAGACTTTTCGCGGTTTAAAGTCAGGAATTTCTTCAATTGTCTCCGGTATTTCTATTTCTTCAATCAGAACAGTGGTTTCAGGTCTTTTACCTTCTTCTTCTACTTTTGTTACTTTCGTTTCTTCAATTTTACCATCTTTGCGTCTCTTTATTTTCTTAACTGTCGATTTCTTGGGCTTACCCTCTTTAGTTATAGTTTCAGTAACCAATACTTCTACAGGTAATTCTTCAATGTATTTGGGTTCTTCGGGTTTAATTGCCGGAATTTCTTTCACTTCTTCGGTAACATCAATTTCTTCGACTGTAACAGTTGTTTCAGGTTTCTTACCGACTTCTTCAACAGTTACAATTTCGGTTCTTTCTTCTTTGCTACCCTTACGCCTCTTCAGTTTTCGAATAGTGGTTTTCTTGGGTTTACCTGTCTTAGTTATGGTTTCAGTAACCTGTACTTCCGCAGGAAGTTCTTCAATGATGTCCGGTTTAAATTCTTCAACCTCTTCAGGAACTTCAATTTCTTCAACTGCAACCGTCGTCTGTGGCTTTTTACCTTCTTCTTCAACAGTCACGATTTCTGTTCGTTCTTCTTTACCACCCTTACGTTTCTTTATTTTCTTCACGATGGTTTTCTTCGCTTTGCCTTCTTCAGTAACACTTTCTACTATTTCAGTTGTTGTTGAAACTCTTTCAGGTTTAAATTCGGGAAGTTCTTCTATAGCCTCAGGAATTTCTAACTCCTCAATTATAACTGTACTTTCAGGTTTTTTGCCTTCTTCTACAACTGTCACGACTTTTGTTGTTTCTTCTTTAGTGCCTTTACGTTTCTTGACTTTCTTTACAACTGTTTTCTTTGGTTTGCCTTCTTCGGTTATACTTTCTGTTACGTATGTTTCTGTAGTTAGTGGTTGTTCTTCTGGAACTTCTTCAACTACAGGAATTTCCTCTACTGTAACTGTTGTCTCAGGTTTCTTACCTTCTTCTTCCACAGTTACAATCTGAGTTTGTTCTTCTTTCCCACCCTTACGTTTTTTAATTTTCTTTACAACGGTTTTTCGAGGTTTGCCTTCTTCAGTAATGGTTTCAGTCACTTCAGTTTCAGTAGAAATTTTCTCAGGAATTTCTTCAGTTAATTCTTCAACCGGGATTTCCTCGACAGTAACAGTTGTTTCAGGTTTCTTGCCTTCTTCTTCAACAGTTACTATTTCAGTTTTTTCCTCTTTATCTCCTTTGCGCTTTTTAATTTTCTTTACGATTGTTTTCTTCGGTTTGCCTTCGGCTGTCATCGTTTGGGTAACATGCGTTTCAACAACTTCTTCTTCAGGTTTCTTTTCAGGTAATTTATGAGCTATCGCTTTCTTCAATAGTTCAGTCTGAATCATTTCTATCACCTCTTCTTCTTCCACTACTTCCTTTTCTGCTAACGTCGGAACGAAAAGTATTTTTGGTTCTTCCTCCTTTGGTTTCTTCAGTTTTTTAACCTTCTTTTTAGGTTCTTTAGGTGTAGGTTCTTCTTCGGGTGCTTCATATTCTTCAACCGTTACAGTTGTTTCAGGTTTCTTACCTTCTTCTTCAACAGTTACAATTTCTGTCTTTTCTTCTTTGTCTCCTTTACGTTTTTTGATCTTCTTAACTATTGTCTTTCTAGGTTTGCCTTCCTCAGTTATTGTTTCGGTGACGTGTGTTTCCGTAGATATACTTTCAGGTTTATACTCAGGTAGTTCTTGTATTTCTTCTGGAATTTCAATTTCTTCAACACTTACTGTTGTTTGAGGTACCTTTCCTTTTTCTTCAACAGTCACAATCTCCGTACGTTCTTCTTTGCTACCTTTCCGTTTCTTAATTTTCTTTACAATAGTTTTCTTCGGCTTTCCTTCTTTGGTGACTGATTCGATAATCTCAGTTTCAGTAGATATTTTTTCAGGAAGAATTTCTTCTATTGCTTCATGTAATGGTACTTCTTCAATTGTAACAGTTGTTTCAGGTAATTTGCCTTCTTCCTCAACAGTTACAATTTGAGTTTGTTCTTCTCTTCCACCTTTACGTTTTTTGATTTTCTTTATGATTGTTTTCTTAGGTTTACCTTCTTTGGTAACCGTTTCTATAACTTCAGTTTCAGTAGATACCTTATCAGGTATTATTTCTTCGGTTGCTTCTTGGAACGGAATTTCCTCTATTGTAACTGTGGTTTCCGGCTTTTTACCTTCTTCTTCAACCGTTACAATTTTAGTTTCTTCCTCTTTGTCACCTTTCCTTTTCTTAATCTTCTTGATCACAGTTTTCTTTGGTATACCTTCTTTCGTAACAGTTTCTATAACTTCAGTTTCTGTAGATATCTTCTCCGGTTTAAACTCGGGAATTTCTTCAATTCCTTCCTCAACCGGTATTTCTTCAACTGTAACTGTAGTTTCAGGCTTTTTACCTTGCTCTTCAACAGTCACAATTTGTGTTTGTTCCTCTTTTCCACCTTTGCGTTTCTTAATCTTTTTAATTATAGTCTTTTTAGGTTTACCCTCTTTAGTTACGGTTTCAATTACTTCAGTTTCTGTGGAAATTTGTTCCGGTTTAATTTCTTCGACCGGGATTTCTTCTACTGTAACAGTAGTCTTAGGTTTTTTACCCTCTTCCTCGACAGTGACAATTTCTGTTTGTTCTTCTTTTCCTCCTTTGCGTTTCTTAATTTTCTTTACCACCGTCTTTTTAGGTTTACCAGTCTCGGTCACAGATTCCGTTACGTAGGTTTCGACAGAAACAGTTTCAGGTTTAAGCTCGGGTATTTCTTGAACTTCTTCAGGAACATCGATTTCTTGGACAGAAACTGTTGTTTCAGGTTTTTTGCCTTCTTCCTCAATTGTTACAATTTCAGTTTGCTCCTCTTTACCTCCTTTACGCTTTTTAATCTTTTTGACAATAGTTTTCTTAGGTTTACCTTTGTCAGTAACAGTTTCTGTCACGTGAGTTTCTACAGTTTCTTCTTCAGGTTTCCTTTCAGGAAGTTCATGGGCCAGAGCTTTCTTCAGAAGTTCAGTTTTAATCATTTCAAGAAGATCCTCATCTTCCTCTTTCTTTTTCTGTGCTAATGTTGGAACAAAAAGAATTTTTTCGGGTTCTTCTTTTTCTTCTTTAGGTTTTTTGGGTTTCTTTACTTTTGGTTTTTTAGGAAGTTCCTCTACAGTTTCTGGTACACTAATTTCTTCCACTGTAACTGTGGTTTCAGGCTTTTTACCTTCTTCTTCAACAGTGACGATTTGTGTTTGTTCTTCTTTACCACCTTTACGTTTCTTAATTTTCTTTACAATTGTTTTCTTAGGTTTACCCTCTTCAGTTATAGTCTCGCTTATGTGTGTTTCAGTAGAAACTGTTTCAGGTTGGAATTCCGGTATTTCTTCAACAGCTTCCTCAACTGGAATTTCCTCAACTGTGACTGTGGTCTCAGGCTTTTTGCCTTCTTCTTCAACAGTCACGATTTGTGTCTGTTCTTCTTTTCCACCTTTACGTTTTTTAATTTTCTTAATTATGGTTTTCTTAGGTTTACCATCTTTTGTAACAGTTTCTATAACTTCAGTCTCTGTCGAAACTTTTTCTGGTTTGAATTCAGGTATTTCTTCAATTGCTTCTTGAACTGGAATTTCTTCTACAGTGACTGTGCTTACTGGCTTTTTACCTTCTTCCTCAACCGTTACAATCTGCGTTTGCTCTTCTTTACCACCCTTGCGTTTCTTAATCTTCTTTATAATGGTCTTTTTGGGCTTACCTTCTTTGGTAACTGTTTCAATGACTTCAGTTTCTGTGGAAATCTTTTCTGGTATCTCTTCAATAATTGGAACTTCTTCTACAGTAACAGTTGTTTCAGGCTTTTTACCTTCTTCTTCAACAGTTACGATTTCAGTTTTTTCCTCTTTTCCTCCTTTACGTTTCTTAATTTTCTTTACTATAGTTTTCTTTGGTTTTCCTTCTTCAGTAACTGATTCAGTAACAAAAGTCTCAGTAGAAACTTGTTCAGGCTTAAATTCAGGTAATTCTTCTGTTATTTCCTGAACAGGAATCTCCTCTACAGTAACTGTCGTTTCAGGTTTCTTACCTTCCTCTTCAACTGTTACGATTTTAGTTTGTTCTTCCTTTGCACCTTTTCTTTTCTTAATTTTCTTAATAATGGTCTTTTTAGGTTTACCTTCTTTGGTAACAGTTTCAATGACTTCGGTTTCTGTCGAGATCTTTTCAGGTTTAAATTCAGGAATTTCTTCAATTCCTTCCTCAATCGGAATCTCTTCAACTGTTACTGTCGTTTCAGGTTTTTTACCTGCCTCTTCAACTGTTACAATTTGAGTTTGTTCTTCTTTACCTCCCTTACGTTTTTTGATTTTCTTGATTATTGTTTTCTTAGGTTTACCTTCCTTGGTAATTGTTTCAATAACTTCAGTTTCTGTAGATATTTTTTCAGGTAATATTTCTTCAGTTGCTTCTTGGAATGGAATTTCTTCAACAGTAACTGTAGTTTCCGGCTTTTTGCCTTCTTCTTCTACAGTTACAACTTTTGTTTGTTCTTCTTTGTCACCTTTACGTTTTTTAATTTTCTTTATTATTGTTTTCTTAGGTTTACCTTCCTTTGTAACTGTTTCAATGACTTCGGTTTCAGTGGAAATCCTTTCAGGTATTATCTCCTCAGTTGCTTCTTGGAATGGAATTTTTTCAACAGTTACAGTAGTTTCCGGTTTTTTACCTTCTTCTTCTACAGTTACAACTTTTGTTTGTTCTTCTTTGTCACCTTTACGTTTTTTAATTCTCTTTATTATTGTTTTCTTAGGTTTACCTTCTTTGGTAACTGTTTCAATGACTTCTGTTTCAGTAGATATCCTTTCAGGTATTATTTCTTCAGTTGCTTCTTGGAATGGAATTTCTTCAACTGTAACTGTGGTTTCCGGCTTTTTGCCTTCCTCTTCAACTGTTACAATTTTAGTTTGTTCTTCTTTTCCTTCTTTACGTTTCTTAATCTTTTTAATTATGGTCTTTTTCGGTTTACCTTCTTTCGTAACAGTTTCAATTACTTCAGTCTCAGTTGACACTTTTTCCGGTTTGAATTCAGGAATCTCTTCAAGAGCTTCTTCAATAGGAATTTCCTCAACTGTAACTGTAGTTTCAGGCTTTTTACCTTCTTCTTCAACTGTTACAATTTCTGTCTTCTCCTCTTTTCCTCCTTTGCGTTTCTTGATTTTCTTTACTATAGTCTTCTTTGCCTTACCTTGTTCGGTAACTGATTCAGTAACAAAAGTCTCAGTGGAAACTTGTTCAGGCTTAAATTCAGGTAATTCTTCAGTTGTTTCTTGTACAGGAACCTCCTCTACAGTAACTGTTGTTTCAGGTTTCTTACCTTCTTCTTCAACTGTTACGATCTGAGTTTGTTCTTCCTTTCCACCTTTCCTTTTTTTAATTTTCTTAATTATGGTCTTTTTAGGTTTACCTTCTTTCGTAACGGTTTCAATGACTTCAGTTTCCGTCGAAATCTTTTCAGGTTTAAACTCAGGAATTTCTGCAACAGCTTCTTCAACAGGAATTTCCTCAACTGTAACTGTCGTTTCAGGCTTTTTGCCTTCTTCTTCCACAGTTACGATCTGTGTTTGTTCCTCTTTTCCACCTTTACGCTTCTTGATTTTCTTAACTATAGTTTTCTTTGTTTTACCTTCTTCAGTAACCGATTCAGTTACGTGAGTTTCCGTGGACACTTTTTCAGGTTTAAATTCCGGAATCTCTTCATGTGCTTCTTCTACTGGAATTTCTTCAACTGTAACAGTAGTTTCAGGTTTTTTACCTTCCTCTTCCACAGTTACAATCTGGGTTTGCTCTTCTTTACCTCCTTTGCGTTTCTTGATTTTCTTTATTATAGTTTTCTTAGGTTTACCTTCTTTGGTAACAGTTTCAATAACCTCAGTTTCCGTAGAAACTTTCTCTGGTTGAAGCTCAAAAACTTCTGCTTCCTGCAACGGAATCTCTTCAATTGTAACAGTTGTTGCGGGTTCTTTCCCTTCTTCTTCGACAGTTACAATTTCTGTTTGTTCTTCTTTAGCCCCTTTGCGTTTTTTAATTTTCTTTACGATTGTCTTCTTCTGTTTTCCTTCTTCAGTTATTGATTCGGTAACATAAGTTTCAGTTGAGACCTTTTCAGGTTTTAATTCCGGTATTTCCTCCAATGCTTCTTCGAAGGGAATTTCTTCAACCGTAACAGTTGTTTCAGGTTTCTTGCCTTCCTCCTCCACAGTAACAATTTCAGTTTTTTCTTCTTTTCCGCCTGTCCGTTTTCTAATCTTCTTTATTATAGTTTTCTTCGGTTTACCCTCTTTAGTCAGAGTTTCTACAACTTCTGTTTCGGTTGAAACCCTTTCCGGTTTAAATTCAGGAATTTCTTCTATTTCTTCTTCCGGTATTTCAATTTCCTTAACCGCTACTTTGGTTTCCGGTTTCTTACCTTCTTCTTCTACGGTCACAATTTCAGTTTGTTCTTCTTTACGTCCCTTGCGTTTTTTAATTTTCTTAACTATTGTCTTTCTAGGTACACCTTTTTCGGTAATTGTTTCCGTAACATAAGTCTCAGTGGAAACTTTTTCTTCAGGTTTAAATTCAGGCAATTCTTCAATTTCTTCAGGTACTATAACTTCTTCAACAGTAACTGAGGTTTGAGGCTTTTTACCTTCTTCTTCAACAGTGACAATTTCAGTCCGTTCTTCTTTTTTGCCTTTGCGTTTTTTGATCTTTTTAATTGTGGTTTTAACTGATTTGCCTTCTTCAGTCACACTTTCAACCACTTCGGTTTCAGTTGACACTTTCTCAGGCTGTAATTCCGGTATTTCTTCAATTTCAGGTTTTTCCTCTTCAACAGTTTCAACAACTTCTTTATCACCAACTCGTCGTTTAATCTTCTTGATTATCTTCTTTTTGCGTTTCTCTTTCACTTCAGGTTCTTGAGGTGCTTCAATTTCTTCAACTAAAACAGTAGTTTCCGGCTTCTTCCCTTCTTCTTCTACTGTTACAATTTCAGTTTTTTCTTCCTTGTCACCTTTGCGACGTCTGATTTTCTTTACGATTGTTTTCTTCGCCTTGCCTTCTTCAGTCACACTTTCCGTTACATGAACTTCAGTTGGTAGTTCTTCCACAACTTCTGGTTTTATTTCTTCAACAGCTGGTAATTCTTCAACTGAAACTGTAGTGATAGGTTCTTGACCTTCTTCCTCAACCGTAACAATTTCAGTATTTTCCTGTTTTCCATCTTTACGTTTTTTGAAAACTTTTCGTTTCACGATTTTGGTTTTGGTTTTACCATCTTGAGTTGTAGTCTTTAGAATTTGTGTTTCAGTGGGTGTTTCTTCAATTTGTGCTACTTCAGGCTTAAATTCTGGTATTTCTTCTATTTCTTTAGGCACTTCGATTTCTTCAATCGTGACAGTTGTTTCAGGTTTTTGACCTTCTTGTTCTACAGTTACTATTTCAGTATCTTCCTGTTTACTGCCTTTGCGCTTTCTGATCTTTCTTCGTTTGATTATTTTCTTAGTAACCTTACCGTCCACTTCTTCTTCGACTTCTTGTACCTCTTCTGGTAGCTCTTGAATGATCGGTTTTACTTCTTCTACGACTTGTGTATCTTCAATGACTTTCTTCTTCTTGATTTTCTTTTGAATCTTTACAGTCTTTGTCTCGGTGTCTTCGACTATTTCGGGTTTCACCTCTTCTTCCACTATTTCTTCAATCTGAGGACTTTGTTTAGCTTTTTCTGTTTCTGGAGTAATTTCATCCAAAACTTCTTCAATGATAACATCACCTTCCTCCGCTTTCTTATCGCGCTTTTTGATAATAGTTTTTTTAGTAATAATTTGAGTGGTTTCATCGCTATCTGGTACAGATTTAAATTTGGTAATAATTTCATGTGTTTCCTCTGTATGGAGCTGAGGTGTGTCATCTTTTTGGATTATTGATGTGTGTTGCTCTGCTTTTTGGGTTAGAGTTGTGGTTTGTGTAACTCTGGCTCGTGTTTTGTGTGGTTCTGTTTCATCCAACGGACCTGTAATTGACAGTTGTGTTTATAAAGAGAAGAACATTGTGTGCATTGTTTGTGTTAATTGTTTCGTGTTTGCTTGTTTAGAGGAGTGATGTGAGATGTTAGAGGTTTAATCGCTTCTTTTAGGCACGTTCCACTTTTATCATGGTTGATTCAACTTTTATTTATTTGATTTTTTAATTTTATTTCGTTTAGTTTTAGTCGCTGCTTGGAAAACTCACCTTCTTTCTCCTGTAACTGAACTTCGCTAATTTCCAAACTCGCGACATCCTCCAAAACTACTTTAACCGTCTTTGAAGATGCTTTTTCCACGTCTATTGATTCCAAATCGCCCGTTGTTTTCATCTCAGTAACTATGAGTCCGTGCTTTTCGGTCAAATCGCTCTGAGCTTTGGTTAGTTTAGGTTTCTCAGTCGTAAAAACATCACTTGTTTGGAGAAGAACCGTTTCTTCTTTCACTGAAACGGGTCGGTGGACGATTTCTTCCTGCGCTGTTGACTCTTTGGCAAGTCCTTCAGTAATCTCTTTACCTAACTGTCCCTGAACGTTAACTTCAGTGACAGTTAGACCTTCCTTGAGCAAAATATCAACACTAGCAGTTTTGAAGCTAGTTTCTTCTTTCTGAATTTTCTCAGTAGTACCCTGTACCGTGACTTCGCTTTGTACTACTCCTTCTAGAGGAATAGTCGCCTGTGAAGCACGTCGGGTCTTTTGAACTGTCTCAGTAAACTCCTCAAAAGATTCAAAAGTTTTGACAAGACTCTTCTGACCAATCTTTCTGCTTTCTTGTAAATCAAGCTCAGCTAGTTGTTTTGAAGGCACTTCTGGTTTAAATTTACTTAAACCTTCTTGAACGGTTGTTTCCTCAACTTGAGGTGCCTCTTGAGGACTTACAGTCTTGTCGGCTTTGGAGGACTTGGGAGAAGTCTCCTCAAAAGTACTCTCCTTCTCCTGAGTCACAACTTCAGCAGTCGAAGCCGTTTTGCGCGTTTTTTCCAACTCTAGACCAGCTAATTGAGTCACTGGTTTGTCACCAGGCTTAAAAGTACCTTCTTTTTCGGTCAAAGTCACTTCAGTGATACTCAAAGTCGAGTGAGGCACATGTTCTGATAGAGCTTCTCCTTTATCAGGTACTTCTGTGGTCAATGGCCCTAAGCCTTCCTCAGTTCGAGTCTCCTCAATCTGGGGAGCCTCCTGAGGACTCACTGTCTTATCAGCAGTTGTAGTTTTGACTAAACTTTCCTCAAACGTTTCTTCTTTTTCTTGCGTAATAACCTGAGTTGTTGAAGCAGTCTTTCTGGTTTTTTCCAACTCCAATTCAGCGAGTTGTGTCACTGGTTTATCCCCCGGTTTGAAATCCTTCTCCTTTTCGGTGGAAGTTACCTCAGTTATGCTCACAGTAGAGTGAGGAATATGTTCCTGAGACGCGTGTTCTTGCTCAGGTGCTTTGATTTCAAACTTGGGCATATCTCCAACTGAAGTCACTCCTTCGATCACTAAAGCTTCCTGTGGTATGATGGTTTTTTCGGCTTTGCTAGTTTTGAATGAAATTTTGTCTTCGAAAACGCTTTCTTTCTCTTGGACAATCACCTGAGCAGTTGAAGCTGTTTTTCGTGTCTCTTCTAACTCCAATTCAGCCAATTGCGTTGTGGGTTTATCTCCCGGTTTATAACCACTTTCTTTTTCAGTTGAAGTTACTTCTGTAATGCTGACACTAGTGTGCGGGACGTGCTCTTGCAAAGCTTCCCCTTTTTCTGGAATTTCAGTTTTCAGTTCTCCTGTATCTTGAGTTGTTCTCACTTCTTCGATAACTGGAGCTTCCTGAGGTGTTATCGTTTTGTCGGCTTTCGAAGTCTTAAATTTAACAGTTCCTTCAAACGTAACTTCTTTTTCCTGAGTTAAAACTTGAGCAGTTGATGCCGTCCTTCGTGTTTCTTCTAATTCCAGTTCAGCAGATTGTGTTATTGGCTTATCACCAGGTTTGAAGTCACTCTCCTTCTCCGTTGAAGTTATCTCAGTTATACTAACCGTTTTGTGAGGAATGTGTTCTTGAAGAGCTTGTTCCTTATCAGGAATGTCAGTCCTCAGCTTCCCTACATCTTCCTCTGTTGTGACTTCTTCAATCAAAGGAGCCTCCTGTGAACTAACACTCTTGTCGGCCTTCGAAGTCTTAAATTTGAAAGTCCCTTCAAATATTTCTTCCTTTTCTTCAGTCACAACCTGGGCTGTGGCAGCAGTACTCCTGGTGTCCTCCAATTCAAAGGCTGCAATCTGAGTAGCCGGTTTTTGAAGACGTGTGAAATCGCCTTCTTTTTCACTTGAGGTGATTTCAGTAATAGTGACGGTGCTGTGAGGGACATGCTCTTGTAGCGCTTGGCTTTTGTCGGGTGTTTCAGTTGATAAAGTTGTTAAAGCTTCTTGGACTGTAGTTTCTTCTATTTGGGGTACTTCCTGAAGACTGATCGATTTTTCAGCTGTGCTAGTTTTGAAACTTGCTGTTTTTTCAAATTCGGTTTCTTTGTCAGTTGCCGTGATTTCAGTAATTGAGACTGGAGTTTGCGGGATTATTGTCAAGTCACCCTTTTTGCCCTCCACGGGTATTTTGTCGAACGGTACTTCAGTCTCTTGGACAGTTCGTTCGGAAATTATGAGACTTTGTAACGTACTTTCGCTGATTTCTGCCGTTTCAGTGCTTGGTTTCTCAGTTTTGAGTTTTCCGATGTGTTCATGGAGCAGTACTTCTGACTTGGAACTAGTTGTTAAGTCTGACGTAATGTTGGAAATTCCGAATTTCTCTTCTTTGGTGAAGTCACTCACTAATTCCCTTTCTTTTTCTTGCGTAGTGACATCTGTAATGCTTATTGACGATTTCTCATCAATAACTTGTTTTGCTTTCTTGGTGTCAAAGTCGGGTACTTTATCGAAGTCTTTCTTAGCTTCGTGTACAATATTTTCCGATAAAATCACCCCTTCGAGTACTCCCTGAGTCACACTTCCAACGGCTGGTTCTTTGGTTTCTGCTTGAAAATCACCAACATTTTCACTAACAAGTACTTCCGAAGCTTGAAGCGGTTTTCTTGTGGCATCATATTCGGCCACGGCTTTCTCAGTCTTGGCCTCAAATTTGGTAAATTCTTCTGTTTGTGCTTCAGTGTACGTTTCACTCGTGGTAATCTCGCTCAAAACATCGACCTTGGTCTCAGCTTTCTTAGTCGTGGGTTTGAAAGTGCCTTCAAATTGTCCGAAAGTGTCCATAACATCAGTCACAGCTTGAGTCAAACTTTGCAAAACGTTTTGCTCAGGAACAGCAGCCGCTGTTCCTGGTTTCTCAGGAACAAAATCACCAACTTGCATACTGGTTAAAACCTCTGAACTTGTCATAGAAATATTGCTGATGACATCGATACTAGCACTTGTAGTTTCTGGTTTTCGTTGCTCCTCTAACAAACTTTCCCTTTCAGCAGGGACGATTTCAGAAGTTGATGTTATTTTGCTTTCTTCGAATTCAATTTCGGCTTTTTTGGACACGAAATCTGGCTTCTGGTCAAAGCTTTGCTCCTTTTCTTGGACTAGTGGTACCGTTTGGATGATCTCTTCGTGAGTCGTGTGTTTAAT
The DNA here is from genome assembly GCF_031307605.1 of Tribolium castaneum. Taxonomy (NCBI): domain Eukaryota; kingdom Metazoa; phylum Arthropoda; class Insecta; order Coleoptera; family Tenebrionidae; genus Tribolium; species Tribolium castaneum. The sequence continues at coordinate 3,803,685 of NC_087394.1, read as the reverse complement.
AGAGGCAGTCGATTTTGATGGTACTTCTTGTACCAACTCACCAGGGACACTTTCTGATTGAACTTCGCTTTGCTCAGGGACGAACTTAGCGTCATACCCAGTTGTAGCTTTCTGGCTTTTGGGCAAATCGAAATCTTTTACTAAACCTTCCTTATCCTGAGTCACCGACTCGGTAATTTCAACAACTTTCTTCCCTTCTTCTAGAGATACGTTAACTTTACTGGTGGCTGGTTTAAATTTGCCCTCAAAATCGGATTCTCGTTCCTCAGTCACACTTTCACTCACAATCAAACTAGCAAGAGCTTCCTCGTTCTCAGAAGCTCGCTGAGTCTCAGGCTTGGTACTTTCAAACTTTCCGATATCAGCACTCGAGTCTACTGTTGACTGTTCAGCGACTTTATGAGTCACATCGATGCTTTTAACGGCGACTTTTTCCGATGGTAGGGCAAGAGGGACAAAAGTGTCTTCCTTGACCCCTAAAGTAGCCTCAGAAATGGAAATTCCTTCAACCGGTTCAACATTAACACTGGCGATAACCCCACTCGGCTTAGCCCCTTTTTCAAACGTTTCCTCTTTATCAATAACGACTTGTTCAGTTTGACTAACAATATTGTAAGGGATAGTTTCCGAAATTGCAGTCGTTGTGTCCCTAATTTCAGGTTTCAAATCCCCAGTACTCAAATCAGCCTGTGTTTGGAACGTTGCAGCAACGGCTTTCATGTCAGCGAAACTTGTTTCCGCAGTTTTCGTTTCAGTCGTTTCATTCACAAATTCTTTTTCAGCTTCATTAGTCACAACTGTTTCGACAATCACGCTTTGGCCTTCGTTGACCGAAACTACAACATTTCTAGTTTCAGTTTTGGTAATTTCAAGTGGTGTGTCTGATTCCGTGGGGATTGTTTCAAGGTTAACAGCTGTCTTGAATGCTGAAAATTCCGATTGGGCGGAAACCGTTTCCGGTTTTTGGACTTCCAAATCTTTGAAGCTTTCATTGACTCCGGTTTCAGTCTTAACCACTAATTCTAGGGTCTCGAGACCAGGAGCTGCGTGTTTTCCTTCGGGTTTTTCCCCAGGTTTGAGTATTGTCTCACTTTCGTTACTCTCAGTTTGGGTGATTACAACTCCTGTGTCTTCCCTAAACGCCACATTTGCGGTTTTTAAATCAAGGGGCGTTCGGTCAAAGGGAGTTTCACTGTCTTGAACCAGTGATTGGGACTGAATAACACTCTCTAAAGTTGTTTGGTCGATGTTTGCCTTAGCTGAAAGGGGCAGTACTTCAACCACGTCTTTGGTGATGTTTTCCGCAACTACAATGTTAGTTTCCGCAACCGGTTGCACGTCGAAACTTAGTGAAGCTTGACCAGAAGCTGCGACTTCGCCTTGTTCATACATTTTTTCCTTGTCAACAGTCAAAGTTTCCGAAACTAGGGCCGCTTTGGCTTCCTCGAATTCAACACCTGCTGTTTTTTGCTCCGGTTTTGTGTCTTTGGTGAATTCTCCTTCTGATTCTCCGATCACAGCCTCCAAATTGATGATACTTTGGAGTTCTGATTGGGTCTTAAGTGCTGTAGCTCTAGTGGGTGAGGAACGATCATAATCCCCGAGGGTATCACCTGGGATTGTTTCACCAACCTGGACCACGTCTTGAGGCAACAAAATGGGAGCTGCGGTCTCAAACTCGCGCTCTTTCTCCTTAAAATCTTTTTCCTTATCTGCGGTAGTGACACTAGTCACGGAAACACCTTCTCCAAGGGTGTAATCCTCCGCTGCTGATTTCAAATCAAGCTTAGTTTGGGCAAAATCTGATTCTTTTTCCTGGATCATCACTTCGCCAGTGATTACGCTTTCAAGCAAGGAGCGGTCACAAGTTGCTTGTTTTGTGGCGACTTCAAGTTGTGTCAATTGGTCGATGGTGTGGTCAGGTTGGACCTCCGTTTTAGTGGCTATAACGTGTGAAGAAATCGATTGTTCGCCATGTGCAACTTCAGGTTTAGTCATTTCTTCTAAGGCCTTCTCCTTGTCGTCTGTAGTGACTTCAGTAACGTTCAAACTTTCGGTTTCAAGGAATTCAACAGTGACTTGCTTTTGGTCCGGTTTGACATCAGCCGGTTGTTGGCCTTCTTTCTCACCTGGAGTGAACTGTGTCTGGACCAAAGGATGTGAGATATCTTGGGCCGCTTTTGCTAGTTGTTTCTCAGGGGATACTCGAGAGAAATCTCCAGGACTTATCTCAGGAGTTACCTCTTCCTTGAGGGCAACTTGTGATTCAGTCACGTCGATGTTAGCCTGGGATTCTGTCGGTTTCAAAACCTCCAAAGGTTGTTCCTTGTGATCCGTCACCACTTCAGTGACTGACAACTGCTGACCTGGGATTATATCAACATTTGCCGACTTTTTGAACGGCATTATATCCTTTGGTAGATCTTTTTCAATATCAACAACGTTAGTCTCAGTGACTATCAACTCCTGTAAAGGTTTTGCATATTTTTTGGCTTTGCCAGTCGGTACCTCCTCTTCTTGTATCTCATCAGCATGTACCACTGTCTCAATTTCCGACTTGACAATCACTTCTTGTGGTGTAATATTCGGGAGGGCCAATCCGTGTTGGGGTTGAGGCTGCGCCTGGTACTCCTCTTCCCTCTCATTTGTAATAACTTGTGTAACATTCGGCCCTTGTCGGGCTTCAGTCAAATCAACAGCCACTTGTTTGGTCTCAAACTCGATTTTCTTCACCTCGTCCACTTCCTTCTCCGCCGCTTGACACTGCGTTATTTGAACACTTTCAAGTGTGTCTTGCTCTGTTTCCGCAACCACAGTCGACGGTTGCAACGTTTCGAGCCTTTGGGCCGAATCATCAGGCTGGACGATGGTTTTACTGGCGACTTTTTGAGTGTCAATGTCTAGAGTCGCTTGTTGGATCGCTGGTTTTTCACCAGGGACGTATTCCCTTTCTTTATCGTCAGTATAGACTTCGGAAATGTTCAAACTTTCGTTAGGTGAGACAATAAGGGCGGCTTGCTTTCCCTCAGGAGTTACATAATCCTGGTCTTGGAAAGTTTCACCGATTATCGCTTGCGAAATGATGGTTTCAGTGTGAGGAGTTTGGGTAAAGTCGGCTTGGCTTGGCTTGATACCTGTTTCGTCAAGATTGCTTGCACTGTACTCAGGATTGACTTCTTCAATGACACCGGTGGGGAGAGTATGGCTTGTAATGGCTTTACTTTTGTGACTTTCGGGCATTTCAAAAGTTTTGAGACTCTTCTCACTTTCCATATAATTCAGTTCAGTGACTTCCACCTGGTCTTGGGGTCGCGTAAAGTTACTTTCGGCTGTTTTTAACTCGGGTTTATCCTCAATATAGGACGATTCCCGTTCATTGATATTTGTTTCCGTAATGTGAGTTGCTTCAAGTGTTTCTATGTCTCTAACAGCAGTATCAGTCTTAAATTTGGGATAATCTGTGAAATCATCGGGAACATCAGTAGTGTGAATTTCCGAAACCGTCAAGGATTCCACAGGCCGTACTGAAGTTTCAGCAAGTAACTCAGTCGGTTTTTCCCCTAAATCTAGCACATTTTCGCTCTCTTGAGCCGTCACGATCGAAACATCGGTCACTTCGTGACAAATCACCGAACTATCGGCTGTTTTATAGTTAGGTTTATCCCCGACTTCGTACCGACCTTCACTCTCAACAGCGAGAGTAGTTTGAGTCGAGAACGTTTCTTTGGGCAAAATTTCAACACTTGCTACTTCCTTCGGTACCAAATCCTCTTCCATATCCTTTTGGGGCATTTGGGAGTCGGTTACACTCACTTTGACTCCTTCCGAAAGGATCAAGTCTTCCGTAGCTGAAGCTTTTTCAGGACTTGGAGCTTTACTAAAGACATTTTCCTTGTCTTGGGGCAAAGTTTGCGAAACAATAACACTTTCCCCTGTGGTGACTTTGAAATCCGCCTTTTGGCTTGGAGGTAGCCGTCCAGGGACGTACTCACCTTCAGTTTCTGGGGCCACCATTTGTGACTGAGTTAGTGATTTTTGAGGAATGACTCCAAGTGTGGCAATTTCAGTCGGGACGAAAGCTTCCGGGAGGTGTTTTCCGGGTTTGGTTTCGGTTTCAATTTCTTCAACGATGATCGATTCTTTGGTGTCAATGCTGACTTTGCCTTTGACAGTCGCTGGTTTGGTTACGTCAAGATCAGATTCGCTGACCCCGTGGAAGATTTCTTCAATGTTGAGGCTTTCTTTCGTTGTGAAAGTACCAGTAGCCTGGCTGGGTCTGGGGATTGTGAATTCGTCCAAACTTTGTTCTTTTTGGGAAACTTCGACTTCGGATACGCCTTTGGCTTCTTGAGGAAGTAGGGAGAAGTCAGCTTTGAATTCTTTGGTGTCTTCTCTAGTGATAGTCGAGGAGGTGTCTCCAAGCTGCACTTCTTGGACTGAGATACTTTCATTTGAGATGAAGTTAGGGAAAGCTGTTGATAAAGTTGGTTGGAAGGTACCATCAAAAGTGCCAGGAAGGCTTTGCACGTCTTGTTCGCTCACTTCATAAGCCTCACGTGTATCAATTGACTTTCTAGCAACGTAACTAGCTGAAGTGACTTTCTCTCCTATGATTTCCTTCTCTTCGGCGTGAATGTGTTGCTCCGTAACTGCCGAATGTGTCAAAAGATCGACACTAGCTTTAGATTCGACCACGTCTCCAGGTTTAATTTGCGCAACTAGACCTAGAGGGGTCGTTTCTGAATAGACTGCTGAAGTGTGTAAAGGAATTTGCTGTTGTGTGTTGGCATCAAAAGGAACAATTTCATCGCATTCCTCCTCGTCCATGTCATACTCGCCCACTTTGGGCCTATGCGCTTTGATTTTACGACCCTTAATTGCTTTTTCCGCTTCTTCCTCCACCTCTTCCTCAATTTCGATTTCTTTGTGTTGTTTGACCTCAACTTTTTGCTCTTTTTTCCTGCGCCAAGGCGCACCGGACTCAAGTTCTGGTTGTTTAACGGGCGATTCAGTGTGTTGTTGTTTGGTGCCTTTGATGCTGCGTTCTGCTTCAATTTCAACGATTTCTGTAAGTGTTTGTATGATTGTTTGATGTTTTTGTCTAACAGATTAGTGTGAGATTCTCATGCCGAAGCTGGAGTGAATAGTGGCATGAGTGCGTTGTCTAAGCATAGTGTTTGAGAAAGTTCTACTCACCTAGAGAAAAATCAAGCCGGCGACACTAAATGCCATGCTCGAGTTAGCGTTGCTACATTTACATTTCAGCTTTAGTCGCGTTTTTGCACTAGGTTAACAAGCGCAGATTTGGCGCAAAATATTTCTCACGTCTTGTGGCAGCACTCACCTCGCTGCCAGCCAGACAAGCAAAAATCAAAGATTTACGACAAAGAATTAAAGTAATGACCACGTGAAGCTTGGAAACTTACCAACTTCATCAGTTTCTTTTTTACCCTTTTTCTTAACGACTTTCGTTGTGTCTAAATATAAAAACTACATCAGTCTCTTTGGGGATACTTTATTGAGGCAATTACAACAGTCATATAAAATATAGGCAGGCAATTACGTATATAGTGTTTTTTTACAAATATGGCACTAGGACATGCACAGCTCACACAAAACTCACCTTCGAATACTTCAACTTCTTCCTTAATTGTGACCATTTCCTTGAAAGATGACTTGGTGACAGACTGGAACAAAGCAAGTTAGGGAAACACTAAAGTGGCAAAAAAACGTACTTCTGTTACTTCCGACGACTCCCAAGCCCTTTGGATGAAATCCTCTGGAGTGAAACTAGTGATGACTTCTTCAATAGTAACGTAATTCGACTCGACCATCTTCATAAGGGCCCTAAATCCAACAGTTGCGGCCAATTGCTTCTCATCAATTGTCGTTTCTTCGGTCAAAACTTCCGAAATAAGGGCACCATGACCCTTCCTTTCGACCACATTGACCAACGCCGACTGTGCGTGAGGACTAGTCAAGGAAGGAAATTTGTTTTCGTGGTACAAAACCGTAACTTCCTTTGTTGTAATACCATTTTTCAGCAAGTACCCAATTTCGGCAATTTCTCTGAGAGGATGCTCCCCAGGCCCGAACTGTTTGACATTGATAAAGTCCAACATTTCGGTGACTTCCTTCGCCATCTTCATCTCGCTCTTTCTGATGATTTTCTCCACACGTTCAATCACTTCTTCCAACTTAACTTCAGTAACGTTGGCAAATTCGGCGATTGCTTCCTCGACTTCAGTTCGGGCTCTTCGTGTCCTGGGTCTAGTTTCGGTAATGTCCTTGACCGTTTCCCCAGGTTGGATCAGTTCAGACACCATTGGTTCAGTTGGCGACAACAAGGCTTTAGCCTTCTCTTCTTCAATCACTACTTCACTCGTATCATCAATTTTCTTGCATGAAGCAACAGCTTCTGTCTTGAGTGGTTTCTGGATGTCAAGTTTGGGAGTTGCAGTTTCAGGTTTGGGTTCTTTGACTTGTATTTGTTCGGTGGTTTCAATCGTGGTAACCTCACTCACTTCCAAAGGCTTGGTCTCTTCTTCCCGAGTCTCCACGACTTTCTTGCGACGTCGTTCGTCGCGTTTCTTCTCGATTGTCACTCGTTCTTTCTTCACTTTTTCTTCACGTTCTTGGGCTTTCTTGATTAGGAGTTCCTTCTTCTTCTCTTCTGGTACTTCCTTGACGTAGAGTTTGGCCTTGGTGACGGCCAAACCAACATCGCTGACTGCTTTACACACGTAAGTACCTTCGTGTTCCTTGACCACTTCCGTGATGGTGCAGGAAGTCTTGTTGTCTTCGATACGGACCTTGACTTTGTCAGTGTTTCGCACGATTTTATCATTGTGGTACCAAATGATATCTGGAACGGTAGAATGTAATACAAATTATCAAACTTCCGATTGCTAAGTACCTGGAGTTGGGGTTCCCGAAAATAGGCACTCGAACTTGATAGTTTCAGTTTCGGAAGTCCGGACGTCTGTGATTTCTTGTATGAAAGTTGGTGGGCTTTGAGAAGCTAAACCAATAAGAAATTAGTTTAGTACTATACAAAAAAGGCAAAAATCGGCCTACCTGACTTAATTGCCTGTCCATAGATTGGTACTATTGTTCTAATTGAGAAAACACTAAGATTAGTAAGCACACACATTAGCATTAGTTTACCTTGATCGGTGGTACTTTCAACATTTTCCAATGATTCGACAAAAGCAGACGCTAGACCGCGTCCCCGATCACTCATACATTCACTTTCCAGAAGCAAAAACTCCTGGAGTTCCTCTTGACTATCGGCTGTGTGCAATTGCTGGAAGGCACAAGGGTCGAGTTCTCGCGGTTCCAAAGGGTACATTGTCTCATCGTAATAATTTTTATACAAGTCGTGACCTTCCTCTTCGTTTTTGATCCTTGGGAAAGTGAGGTACTTCTCCTGGTACTCACACGTCACCCGTTCCGAAGGGATGGGGTCGCAAGAACTCGACAGTTTGTATCTTACATCAAACCGTTTCTTCTCCGAACCGTTACTTCCTCTGAAACTACTACTCCTAGTGGAGGGTTCGCTCTTTTCCTCGATTGGTGAGAGTATGAAAAAAGGTTGCGGTGATTGGCGACTTTGTGGTTCCACATACACTTCTTCGTAGTCTTCGGGTTCGTCAACGATTGGTTCATCGGGAAATCTGCGACTTCTCTCGCTTCGATCAATTAGTTCCATGACGGAACTTAGGGAATGTCGATGCGAATTGAGATAATCACTCATTGCGCTCTCAATGAACGACATTTTTGCTCTAGTCGCCTGATTTGGCTCACTGTAGACCGAAGCTGAGGAGGACGCTTGTGATTCCGTTGCTTCGGTCAAGTAGAAGGGAGTACCAGAAGTTTCAGCCTTACCTTCACCACGTTTCACCGGTGCTTCGAGACTATCAGTGGACATTTCTAACGAGCGAGCATGCGAAACACTTGCAACACTGGATTTACCTTTCAAAGCAGCTTGAAGCTCCTCCATGTGGGTCACCCATTCGGGTTTACGGTACTCCTTAGTACCCAAGATACCTAAAAGCAAACTTTAATTAATCTCTACCCAAAACAAGTCGGGTGTTGTGTGAATTGAAAGAGTATTGTGGAAGTCAAGGTTAAGGGCAAGGTTGCTGAAAATTATCATTATTATCATTACTAGAACCAAACCTCCATTTGGTCCTAATTACCTTCAGTGCTTTCTACAAGTAATTGTGTGGTTGTGACTGCAACCCCGAGCGGGTTTTGGGCCTCGTAGACGATATCGCCGGTGTCGTCCGGGTACACTTCTGAAATTGTGAGGATGGAAGTACCATCTTCGAAATTTTCAATGAGGAACTCGGGTGATGGAGTAATTTCGGTTCCTTGCTTCAACCATTTGCCCTCAGGCTTGGGTTTTCCAACCGCTTTGACCTCGAGTCGGGTCACGTCGCCGTCCTTGGTCGATACAACTTGTGGGAGTTTTTTGATGATTTTGGGGGCACATTCCGTGTCGCTATCTGAAAGAGGGCCTTCACTGATGGTTCTGTCGGCGAGGAGGTCTTCCTCGGAGCCGGTGAAGTGGCCAATTTCCGAATCAGGGACGTACTCATAAGCTGGAACAAAAAATCGTCAGTCCGGTACTATGACTTCGACTGTGGTACCAACCTTCAACAATGAGAGATGACTTGCAGATGGCTTCGCCAACTTTATTGACCGCTCTACAAGTGTAAATCCCGGCATTTTCGGGAAAGACTTCGGAAATGGCCAATTGGCAAACTCCTTCGCTGGTTTGGGATATAACAACGTCTTTGGCTTCTTTGACGGGTTGGTCGTTGTGGTACCACTGGACTTTTGGTGTGGGTTTGCCCGTCACGACGCAACTGAAGGTGACTTTTTCACCATCCATGACACTTATTGGTGTCAATGGCTTGGCAAAGCGTGGGTACTCCAGTTCCCGGGTCTCTTCCCATTCCATTTCGTCGACTACGTTCAGAGAAGCAGTGCAAGTGACCGAACCGACGGCATTTTCCGCCCGGCAAGTAATAGTACCGGCTTGTTCAGGTGTAACATCAGTTAGTATTAAAGTGGAGCGGTTTTCCTCCGAGACAATTTTCATCTCAGGGGTTGAAATAATAGGAGTCAATTTCTGGAACCACTGGAACGAGGCTGGAGGTATTGAATCGACTGTTGCTTCAAGTATGACCACTTCGCCAACGGTTGCATATTGTGGATTAATAGGTTTGAGGAATTTAGGCGGTTGGGCTTCCTCAGTGATGGTTTGAGTGACGGTAACAGTACCCGAAGTCCGCACTTCTCCTTTAGGGTTAGTGGCGTGAACTTCGTACTTGCCACCCTTCTTCTTTACCTTCTTTTTGATTTTGAGGACAGTTTTCTTGTCTTTAGTTTCGATTTCATAGTCATCGTCTTGCTTGATTTCCTTATTGTTTTTGTACCATTTGATTTCAGGCGCTGGGACACCCTCAAAGAGGGCTTCCAGTACCACCTCTTGGTCAGGCTTGACCATAACTGCTTCCACTGGTTTGATAATTCTTGGGGCTTCCATGACCATTGGTTGCGTCACTGTTACTGCCTTAGAGATGACTAGGTTGGCTCGACATTCAGCTTGGCCAAACTTGTTATCCGCTTTGACAGTAAAAATTTTCTCGTCTTCGGAGGTCGGTTTGAGGATTTCGAGGGTGGCTTCCCCAGTTTGAGGGTTGTAGGTGACTTGGTGGCTGCGTGATGGAACCACTTCTTTATTGTCTTTGAACCATTTGACTTGGGGAGTTGGTTGACCGATGACTTTGCACCGTAGGACCGCTTTGGACTTCTCTTCGATGATTTGGGGTTTGAGGGGCTCCACAAAGTGGGGGGCAACACCGCTTTCTTCTTTTTCTACAAACATGAGATTATATCAGTTTTGGAAAAACACTCAAACGTACAACACGAAAATAAAAAGTAACTAAAACTAAAAAAATATCATGCAAAAATAAAATGAAAACAACACACGAACTCCACACCAAGTACCTAAAATGACAAGATTTGCTGTCGAAGTGGCGACTCCACCCGGGTTTGTAGCCTTGCAGGAGTAAACAGCGACGTCTTGGGGCTCGACTTTAGCGAACTCCAAAGTCACCGTATTTTCAACAATGTTCCAAAAGACCCTTTCAGTGGCGTGCATAAGTACCTCGTTTTTGTACCAAGCTATTTCAGGGAACGGTGTTCCCTCAACTTGGCAAACAAGTCGTGTTGGTTTGTCAGGTTCAGAAACCACAGGCTCAACCCTTTTTGTAAACTTCGGAGCAACAGTTTTGCGTTTGGCTCTTTCTCTAATTGTTTTCTGGATTGATTTGTGGACAGTTTTCTCTTCATGGACATCAACATCTTCCTGAAGTGGTTCTTCAGGAACCTTGTCGATACCTTCAGTTACGCGTTTCTGTGAAATAATTTCAAGTTCTGGTAGTGGCTGGCCGTAATCATCAAATCGTACAATTCTTTGAGCTGTTGTTTTCTTTTTAGAGATAACTGCAACGTTCATCGCTTTCTGGAAGCGGATTTCTTCGTCTTCGGTGACTTTCTCTTCTTTCTGTTCTTCGACTTTCTCAACTTTGCGTTCAGCAAGTGTGATTTGAGCGACTGATTCTTGCGTTGTGATTGCTTCTTGGACTTTTTCTGGCACTTCTTCTAATTTAGTTGGGACTAATTCCGGCTTTTCTTCAGGGAACAATTCCGTTCCTTCTTCTTCTTCCTTCGGAAGAACGTGAGATTTAGATTTTCTGATCATCTTTTGTGTCTTAATCTTCTGTTCTTTAACTTCAGGTTGTTCAGGTTGCTCAGGTTGACTAACTTCTTGTTTTCTTGGAATAGGCTTCAAAGACACGATTTCTGGTTGTTCTTCTTCCGGTTTAGGCAACTGTTTACCTCTGCGCCATTGCCTCACTTCAGGTTGTTCTTCCGGAACTGCTTCAGCAGGTTTTAAGTCAATTTCTTCCGGCTTTTCTTCCTCTTTGTCTTTTGGTCGTTTCTTATAGCGCTTCTTCTTTTCTTTCTCTTCTTCTGGTTGTTCCTCACGGTCGTGTGGTGTAAACTTAAGACCGTCATCCCTTTCTTCCAAAACTGTAACAACTGGTTCTTGCAACTTTACCGTTTCTAAAGTAAATTTTTGGATTGGTTCCTCCGGTTTCTCTTTTTTGAACGGTTTAAGTTTAATCGGTTCAGGCTTTTCTTCCTCTTTGGGTTTTGGTTTTCCCCTTGGCCACTGTTTTTCTTCAGGCACTTCTTCAACCTTTTGTTTCGGTTGCCGTCTCCAAGGTGCTGTCACGGTTTCTTCAACTTGAGGCACGCTTGGTTTCTTTTCGGGGACAATTTCTTCCGGTTGTTCTTCTTTTGGTTTTTCATCGCGTTCTTTTGGTACCGGTTCAAACTTCTTACGTTCATACTCTGATGGTACAAATCCAGTATCTTCCGGTTTGAATGGTTTTGATGGTTCTGTTGGTTTTTCTTCCACTTGTTTATCTTTTTTCACTGGTTTGAGACGAACTTGTTCCTTTTCCTCTTCTTCCTTAGGTATTTTACCTTTACCAATCTTAAGCGGTGCTTTTTCTTCTTCAGGAGCTTCAGGTTTGGGTTTAGATTCCCTTCGCCATGGTGCTGTTGCTTTTTCCTCAGTTTCTTTCGGTTTTTCGTCAAATTCAACTTTTTCTACTTCTTCAGGAACGTAACGTTCGGCGTCTTCAGGAAGTTCTACATCTTTGTACTTCTTGCGACGTGGTTTCTTTTCGATTGTAGAAACTTCGGCAGTTTCTGGGGCAAATTTCGGAACTGGTTTTAATGAAACAGTTTCTAATTGTTCTTCCACTTGCGGTTTTTCTCCTCTCTTTACTGGTTTAAGTTTTATTACTTCAGGAACTTCTTCTTTGATTTCTTCTCTAATCTTCTTTGGTTTAGGTTTAGGTTTGTCATCTACTTTAAGTACAACTACGTCTTCTACTTCTGTTACAGTTTCTACAATTACTGATTCAGGTTGTTCAACAGTTTCAGGCGCTACAATCTCTTCACTTTCTTTAGGTATCACGTGTTCTTCTACTTTTTCTTCAGGTTTCTTTTTCTTTATCTTCTTAATTCGTTTAATCTTACGTACTTTGCCTTCTTTGTCCAGCGAAGGTTGAATTTCTTCCTCTTCCTCTTCTTCTTCCTCTGATATCTGAGCTTGTTGAGGTTGTTCAGTCGGTTTAGGTATTGGTTTCAAGGACACTGTCTCTAATTGTTGTTCCTCAACTTGTTTCTGAACTTTGGGAGTTTTCTTTAGTTTGAGGGCCTCCTGCGTCCAAGGGATTTGCACTGTTTCAGGCTGTTCAGGAATTTCTTTAGGTTTTTTCGGAACTTCTTTAGGTTTTTTAGGAACTTCTTCTGGTTTCTCAAGAATTTCTTCAACTTGGGGTGATATTTCCTCTACTGGAAGGTCTGTAGGTTTGGCAAGTTTGCCAGGTTTTTCTTTTTTAGTAACTGGTTTCTCAACGAATTCTGGTTTCTCACTTGTAGTTATAATGTCAGGTTTACTTTCTTCTGTAACATCTTCCGTTGTCTTCGTTTTAAATGGTTTCAAAGTAACCTCTTCTAAACCTTCTTTTTCGATAGGTTTTTTCTCAGGTTTCGCACGTTTGAGAGTAATTTCTTGCTTATTCCAAGGAACAATTTCTTCTTCAGCTTTTTCAACGGGTGCTGTTTTTGGCTTACGCCAAGGTCTTGCCTCTTCTGCTTTAGGTTGTGTTTCATCTGTCACTAGTTCGGATGGTTTAACTTCTTCTATTGATGGTTTTTCTATAGTTTCTTCTCTAACCTTTGTTTTACTCCATTCTATTTCTTCTAGTTTAGCTTTCTGAGTTTCAGCTTCTTCCGTATGTTTCTTAAACGGTTTCAAACTCACTTCTTCCAAAGATTCTTTTTCGATTGGTTTCTTTTCGACTTTAGCACGTTTAAGGAGAATTTCCTGTTTATTCCAAGGAACAACTTCTTCCTCAACTTTTTCAATAGGAGCTGGTTTTGGTTTACTCCAAGGTTTAGGTTCTTCCATAGGTTTCTTTTCTTCTTTAGGTTTTTCTTCTTCAGTTGGTTTTTCCTCTTTTTTAGGTCTTCGCCAACCTCTGGTTTCAGGTTGTGGTTGTTCGTCAACTTTTTTATCTTCCGAAACAGCAATACTTGTGCTGTCTTCGACACGAACTGGTTCTTGTGGTTTTTCTTCTTCGGTAGGTTTTCTTGGTCTTCTCCAGCCCTTAGTTTCAGGTTGAGGTTTTTCATCAATCTTTTCTTTCTCTGAAACAGCAATCATTGTGCTGTCTTCAACATGAACTTTGTCCTTTGGTTTTTCGTCCTCTATAGGCTTTTGTTCCTTTTTAGGCCTTCGCCAACCTCGTGTTTCAGGTTGAGGTTGTTCTTCAACTTTTTCTTTTTCTGAAACAGCAATCATTATGCTGTCTTCAACATGTACTTTGTCCTTTGGTTTTTCTTCTTCCACACGTTTTTCCTCTTTTTTAGGTCTTCGCCAACCTCGTGTTTCTGGTTGAGGTTGCTCTTCTAATCTTTCTTTTTCTGAAACTGCAATCATTGTACTATCTTCAGTATGGACAAGCTCATCTTTTTTAGGTTTATCATCTTGTTTTCGAATTTTGATAACTTCTTTTTCTTCTTGTTTTAAATCAATCATACTCTTATCTTCCCGATGAACCTTTTCACCTTCTTTAGTAATTACCTCCTCAACCTTAGTTTCTTTCTTAACAGGTTTCAAAACAACTTGCTCCTGTTCTTCTTTAACCATTTCTTTTTTATCTTTTTGGGTACGTTTGAGCACGATTTCTTGTTTATTCCATGGCATTTCTTCCTTTTTCTCAATAAGTTTAGGTTGTTTCGGTTTTTCTTCAACAACAGTTGGTTTGAGTTGTGGAGTTTCAGCACTTTCTGGCACTTCTTCAGGCTTTCGTCCTCGTCGCCATCCCTTTGTTTCTAATTTTTCTTCAGTAGTTTGCACTTGTTCCTCAGTTGGTAAGCTAGGTTTAGGCATTTCTTCCTCACTAGGTACACTAGGTTTAGGCTGTTCTTCTTGCTTAGGTTTGCGCCAAGGACGCGTTTCATCTTTCATTTTTATTTGTTCCTTCTGATCAACTTCTAGAATAGTTTTATCTTCGACGTGTTGCTTCTCTTGAATTATTTCTTTCTCTTGAATTTCTTCTTTTCTACCTTTACGCCAAGCCTTTGATTCAATAGTTTCTTCTTTTTTGGTTGTTTCTTTCACTTTTTCGTCAACCTTCAGGATGGTTGTATCTTCAACAAATGCTTTATCAACCTTGCTTTCAATGGTTTCAGGTTTAATCTTTTGAAGAGACACAGGTTTCAAATCAACTGTTTCTAATTCTTCTTTTTGTACAGTTTTGCTGTCACGTCGAGTTGGTTTTAATTGTACTTCTTCAACTTTTTCTTTTGGTAATTCCTTTGGTTGTCGAGGTGCCTTTTTGAGGACAATTTCTTGTTTATTCCAAGGAACTGGTTCCTCTTTCTTGTCTTTGGGTTTTTCTTCAACTATTTCTTCCACTTCCTCAACTTGTTCCTCACCCTCCTTGCGAGTTTTTCGCCATTGCTTCGTCTTCACTTTATCTGTTTCTTCAACCGTTTCGTCCACACGCAAAATCGCACTATCTTCGATATGTGCTTTCACCATCTCTTCGGTCTCAGTGGGTTTAATCTTTTGGAGTGAGACCGGTTTAAGATCAACGGTTTCTAATTCTTCTTTTGGGAGAGGTTTACTTCCACGTCTTGTAGGTTTGAGTTGTACTTCTTCAATTTTTTCTTTAGGTGCTTCTTTTTGTATTCGAGGAGCCTTTTTAAGAGTAATTTCCTGTTTGTTCCAAGGTATTTCCTCAGTTTTTGGTTTTATTTCCTCCTCTTCCCCTTTAACTACTTCTTCCGTTTTACCTTCTTTTCTTGATTTACGCCATTGCTTAATTTGGGTTTTTTCGGTTTCATCAACTTTTTCATCAATTTTCAAAATGGTAGTATCTTCAACCTGGGCTTGAGGCAATTTATTTGTTTCAGTAGGTTTGGCCTTCTGAAGAGAAAGTGGCTTCAAGTCAACCGTTTCTAATTCTTCTTTTGGAATAGGTTTACTACCACGTCGGGTTGGTTTCAACTGAATTTCTTCAATTTTTTCCTTTGGAACTTCTTTTGGTTCTCTTGGAGCTTTCTTGAGAGTAATAGGTTGTTGAGTCCAAGGAACAGGTTCGTCTTTCTTTTCTATCACTTTTAGTTTTTCTTGTTTTTCATCAACTGTTATAATTTCCTTAGTTTCTCCAACTTCTGCTCTGTCTAGTTGAACAGTCTCAGTGGGTTTTGCTTTTTGTAAAGAAACCGGTTTCAAGTCAACCGTTTCCAATTCTTCTTTAGGAATAGGTTTACTACCACGTCGTGTAGGTTTCAGTTGAATTTCTTCAACTTTTTCCTTTGGAACTTCTTTTGGTTCTCTTGGAGCTTTCTTAAGGGTAATAGGTTGTTGAGTCCAAGGAACAGGTTCGTCTTTCTTTTCTATCACTTTTAGTTTATCTGGTTTTTCTTCAACTTTTATAATTTCCTTAGTTTCTTCAACTTGTGCACTGTCTAGTTGATCAGTCTCAGTAGGTTTTGCCTTTTGTAGAGAAACCGGTTTTAAGTCAACCGTTTCTAATTCTTCTTTAGGAATAGGTTTACTACCACGTCGTGTTGGTTTCAGTTGAATTTCTTCAACTTTTTCCTTCGGTACTTCTTTCGGTTCTCTTGGAGCTTTCTTAAGTGTAATAGGTTGCTGAGTCCAAGGAACAGGTTCTTCCTTCTTTTCTATTACTTTCGGCTTTTCTTGTTTTTCTTTTACAAGTTCCTTCGTTGTTTCAACTTGGGCTCTTTCCAACTGGTCAGTTTCAACAGGCTTGACCTTTTGAAGAGAAATAGGTTTCAAATCAACAGTTTCCAGTTCTTCCTTCGGAATGGTTTTGCTGTCACGTCTTGTCGGTTTTAATTGAACCTCTTCAGGTTTTTCTTTAGGAATGTCTTTCTTTTCTTTAGGCGCCGGTTTTAGTTTAATTTCTTGTTTATTCCAAGGGATTGGTTCTTCTTTTGGTACTTGATCTTGAACTAAATCGACACTCTTTCGAGGTTTGCGCCAAGGTTTAGTTTCTTTTTCTTCTTCAACTTTCTCAGTCGAAATCAAAGTTGTATCTTCAACTTGCTTGGTTTCTTCCTTTCTAGGTCTACGCCAACCTCGTGTTTCAGCATCTTTAGTTTCTTTAATTTTTTCTTGTTCTTCACGTGATAACAAAGTTGTATCTTCAGTAGTGTGTTTTCTTTCGACACTTGTATCATCTTTCCTTGGTCTGCGCCAGCCGCGAGTTTCTTCTTCTTTCTTCTGAGTTATTTTTTCCCTTTCTTCAAGTGATAACAAAGTTGTGTCTTCGACATGTTTTTGTCTTTCGACACTTGTATCATCTTTTCTTGGTCTACGCCAACCTCGAGTTTCTGCTTCTTTCTTTTCAGTCACTTTTTCTCGTTCTTCAAGTGATAACAAAGTTGTGTCTTCGACGTGTTTTTGCCTTTCTACGCTTGTATCTTCTTTTCTGGGTCTACGCCAACCTCGAGTATCCGTTTCTTGTGTTTCTGTTACTTTCTCTCGTTGATCTACTGATAACAAAGTTGAATCTTCAACGTGTTTCTTCCTTTCTAAACTTGTATCTTCCTTTCTAGGTCTTCGCCAACCCCTAGTCTCAGCTTGTTTCTCAATCTCAATCTTCTCTCTATCTTCAACTGACAACAAAGTTGTATCTTCAACATCACGTCTAGTATCTTTACGAGGTCCTCGCCAGTCTTTTGTTTCTAATTTTTCAGTCTTTTCAGTTCTAGTTCGCTCATCAACTTTCAGTAAAGTCGTATCTTCAGTATCAACTCTCCTATCCAGAGAAGAAATCTCTTCAGTCTTTTGTCCAGTCACCACTTTAGTCCTATGTTTGAGATCAACTTTTTCCAACTCAAGCTTCTCAACTTCCTTGCTCTGAATCTTTGAAGGTTTTAACTGCACATCTTCAATTTGCTCCTTGACTATTTCTTTAGTCTGTCTTTGCGTTTTCTTCAAAGTTATTTGCTGTTGTGTCCAGGGTTGAGCCTGTTGTGGTTGTTGTTCTTCAACATCTACAACCTTTTGTGGCTTTTTGTGTATTTGGCGCCAGGGCAACGTTTCGTCACCCATAGGCAATTCATCTTCATCGACAGGTTGCACGCCACCCTTCGAGCCAGGGACGGCTTTTTGTGAAGTTTGGCCCGGGCCACCGGGGCCAGGGCCGGCTTTAGGCTGTTTGGGGCCTTTGGAGGAGTCTTTCGGTGATAAGTCGGTGGTTGCAGGTTTGCGGTAAGTTCCGGGACGGCCTAAATTAATTTCAAATGGTACTCAATCAAAATGATTATTTATTTATGAGCAAACGTTTCTATTATAAAAGAATAAAGGTTTGAAATCATTGCCAAATCGGGATGGTGATGCAATAATTGCAAATCTGACCGTAAATGGCCATACAAATCATAAGCTGTAAAACGAATTACTCTTCGACCTTAATTTAGTTAATCATCCGTACCGTCACGCCATACAAGAGCCACCGGTAAAAATAAATCCTATTTACATTTAAAATAGAAATGAAAAAATAACTCGAAAATTCCGAATTCCAGCCGTATGAGTGATTGTTGTCTCAACACTTTAGTCATTGTAATATAAAAATAATCCTCGTGACGTGTTTTTGAGACACCCAAAAAGCGCCCGATGCACAATACGTGTCGCATAAAAATAATAAATGATCAAAAACACGAATTTCAAAAATTAGCACACGTGTATACAATTTAACGTTTATACAATTTGAGAACAGGTGTATTTTCGTAAAAGTTGGCACATACGGCTCATTACTGCCAATCTTGATCAAGCCGAGTTGTTTTGACCCACTTTCGTGCGAAATGATCAAAAAATGCGATTTTTTTTCAAATGAGAATAGTCAAAAATGATGTAGTTTTGGAGCGGTGGCTATTTCCGTCGGAAAAATGACTCATAAGCTCACGCATAGTACGCACCCCCTACTACGGGTCCCACGTGAGGTGCTTTTCTCGGCACTCAAACATGTGCAGTGCTCGAGTGAAGACGTGTTAGTTAAAGCCGCGAAAATTCGCCCCAAACGGGCGAATTTTCGCGGGTTTTGCTTGACCGGGGTGAAGGGTTTTGTGGTTGCAAGTGACCGAAAAAAGGGTGAGTACACCGTATTTTGGATTTTTTCTCAAAAAAAAATTTTGCAGGAGTTGGAGCTGGGCCAGGCAGGTGTAAATTTTGAATTTTGAATAAAGTTTTTTGTCAGAATTGTGTTTTATTTTTCGAGGTCGGCGGCCATCTGGTTGTCGGCTGTCTCCTAATTTAGAACTGTAATGTAATCCAGTGGAAGTTTAAAATAGTTGCCAGCGTGTGTCATGGTGCACACGACCCCACTTTATGATTTTTGTTTACAAGTAGACCGTGTTGATGCATTGAATGCACCTGGTCTGGATTTCGGTCTATTTCGAATTTTTAAGGTCACTTGAAACGACAAGACTCTTCAGTAGCAATTTATTAAGTAATTATGCATATTTACGATACATTTTTTTTGACAACAACAATAATAATAAACAATAAGCCCAGCAGATTAGTGCCAAAGCTGGTTCATTCCTAAATATCATCACTTTGTGGAACTTAACAATAATCCCTTCACCTCTATTGTTAAAAATTTATAAAAGAAAAGCGCAACTAAAATTATCGGTCCGAATAGGGGGTGAGGGTTTTTATTTCTTACTTTTGACGATCAGTTTGGCCGATCGCTCGACTTGACCAGCTGAAGAGGTTGCCCGGCAGGTGAAGGTGCCAGAGTCCTCTTCATAGGTGGTGGAGATGAGGAGGACGGCGTTGTTGCCCTCGTGGATCATCTGCAAGGAAGTTATTCCACAGTCATAATGTGAAAGCCAGGACCATAGAAAATAATACAGAAATTTGAAAAATGAAAAACTTAAAGTCAAAAAAAGACAAATTCTAAGCAAATGAAAAAAAAATAGGTGATATTTTCAAATAATCATCAAATCTGTTTTTTCATATAAAATTTATAGAATTCACTAAAAAATCAGGACAAAACAGAACGGTTGGTCACTTAAAAGAGCCGCTTAATTTAATTGTTCGAGAGAAAGTTACTAATTTTAGAAATTAAACTTTAATCAAGGGAAATCTATTTTAAGAACTGGTCGAGTTGGTATTTTAGGACCGTTTCAAGATCCATAAAACTGTAATTTGGTTATTTAGAAAACGGCTTGCCAACGTACAATATGCTTGGCTGGCTTTGTCGATAATTCGGATAATTGCGTTTAAAAATAAACTTCACGGTAAATAGCTTTTGATGTTTCAATTCTCTTAACTGTACACAATACCGGTCTGGCTACAGTTTGAGCTGCTAAATCAATCTTTATTATGAATTTTTGTAAACTGAATGGACGTCAATTAAAATCGTATTATTTTTAGTTTAATATGCTAATGTTTCTACTTTTGTATGGATTATTTGTTAAATAAAAATATTTTTGAAATGTGCATTTTTATTCTATGCCCCTTTAGTCTTCCGGCTACTGCCACAAACGTTCTCTTTTATAAAAAAATTATAACTCGTAAACTAAAAGCACTAGGTCAAAATAATAAGATTTATAAATCAGTCCTTTACAATATTTGATTTTTTTTCCTAAAATTAAAGCCTTTATCATCAGTAGCGTAGTTTTTCCAAGACGTTAAACTTCACATTGTAGAGCATTTGGAAATCTGAAGCTTTTGGATGACATTTAATGCATGATTTTACATACAGAAAGTATTATAAACTTTTTTTCGATTTAAAAATCATCGGCAACTATTAGTTTTTAGAAAATTTGAGAGGTAACCAAATTTTTTTTGCTCCAAATCTCACAGATTCTGAGAAAAAGGCAAAAATATGTTATTGCAATAATAAAAAAAATCCAAATTTCAAACGACGATTACGGCGAAAGTATTGGAGCCAGAGAAAAAAGTCTGGTGCCACTTGCGCAGAGCAATTTTTTCATATATGGCATGAGTCCTAACGCAATATATTGTGAAAAAATTTTTTTTAACCCGTCTCCACTAAAACTAGCGTAAAAACTATGGGTTTCAACGCGATATCTCCCTCAAAAATTTTTATTTTCAAACACCAATTGCGTCCAAACTCAAAAAATTTGAGTTGTATTATCGTAAAGAGTGCGTCAAAATAATTTTTTTTAAGCTATTGGAATTCTAGTTAAATTATCTGTCAAATAGTGGTGGATTTTTTTACAAAAGCAAAACCGCATATGATTATCATCCTCGTATAGGTTTGCGTGTGAGGATGAGCTTCTTCCTTCAGCTATTCATGCTATGATGACTAAAAATTCAGTCAGAAGTGTGTAAAAAAATAGTACGTTCGTGAACTGACCCATATAAGCATATTTATCTTACAAGTCTTCACCGTTTCTGAAGTAAAGATCTTAAAACTCACCTGGAAATCTGGCGAATCTGGAATAAGGAACCCTTCCCTCAGCCACTGCACCGTCGGTTTGGGTTTCCCGCTCACAGTGGTCTTGAACTGCGCTGGACTTCCCTCCGGCACAATCACATCCTTCATGGGCGTCAAAGACGGAGCAACTTCTTGCGTTTCAGGCGCCAATACCTTCAAGTTCGCTTGGAGCGTAACAGTACCAGCTGGATTCGACGCCACGCATTTATAAACACCTTCATCTTCGGGGAAGGCTTCAGAAATCTTCAAAGTGTAATAATCCCCGTCTTTGACCATTTGGAAGTACTTGGACGGCTTGATAACCTTATCGCCTTTCTGCCATTTGATGGTCGGCGCCGGCTTGGCGGTGATTTTGCATCTGAACGCCACAGCTTGACCTTCACGGACCTTTTGATCCTTCAAGGGCTCGACAATACTGGGGGCCTTTTCCCCGGTGGGGGTGGTGGGTTTGGCGGGTTTTGAAGGGGTGGCAGGACGGGTGACTTGACAGTCGGCTTCACAACGGGCTTCGCCGGCGCTGTTAATTGCCACACATTCGTATTTTCCTGAATCTTCAGGTACCACCTCGATGATGAGGAGGGTGTAGATTTCGTCCTCTTCCAAAGTCTTGTAGCGGATGTCGGAGGAGATTTTCTTGCCGTTTTTGAGCCAGTAGACGTCAATGGGTTTGGTACCATTGATTCTGGCATCAAAACGTACCAATTGACCCACGTTGGAGGTGGCACTTTGAATGGTTGTGACGAAACTAGGTGGTACCACACCACCACGTGCCTGACTTCGCCGTTCCTGGACCACCAAGTTGGCACTGCATTTTGCGGTACCTCCCCGATTTTCAGCAACAACACTAAAGACACCAGAATCTTCAACGAAGACTTGGCGAAGCACCAAGATTGATTTGGTACTAAATGTGTAGATGGTCAAGTCAGGGGAGCTCGTAATCGGGAAATTTTCCCGGTACCAGGTAACTTTCGGTAACGGGTCTCCGTCAAACTCAACTTCGAAGCGAGCCGAAGTGTTTTCGAAGGCCAAGCAAGGTTGGATCTTCTTAGTAAAGACAGGGGGATTGCTTGGTAGTACTTGACCCTGGACTAGTTTCTCCTGAGTTTTGGCTTTGTGTTCCACATCGGTGGTTTCAGTAGCTGTAATGTGTCGGGTGATTTCCTTATCTCCGACGTTTTCCTTCTGTGTTTGGCGTTGTTTGGTCACATAAATTTCCCGTCCGTGGACGCCAGATTCGGTCGGATCTGGCGGATAAGCTCCTTTTTTCGAATCAACGATCACTTCGCGCTGTTGCTCCATTTCTTTGCCTTTGTCGGTTTTGCGTAGTTGGACTTGGTCGCGGTGTGGAGTGACTTTTTCCTCGGCTTTGGGCAAATAAGGGATAGGTCTGAGGTCAACTTTTTCCGGTTTTTCTTCTCTGGAAGGAAAATTTCGCCCATGAACCGAAATGTTTTTGGTGATTTTAAAGTACTACTTACAAGTTCTCTTGATATTTCTGGGCCATCCCTTTAGCCAGCGAACTCGAAACAATCTTCTCGCCAGGAATGGCGAACTGGTGAGAGGCTTCTCGTAGTTTGATTTCTTTGGTCACTTGCTCGTTTTCCAGTTCTTGGATTTTGGAGTAGTAATCTTCAGTTTTCTTGTTCTTGATTGATTTTTGCCATTCGGTTTGTTCCTCTTTGAATTCTTTAGGCTGGACGTGGATGCCTGTGACGTTGAGCCCTTGCTCGCGTTGCATCGTGTTGCGTTCGTCGAAAACTTTTTCAAGTTCGGTTTCAGATCGTTCTTTCTGGTACTGAGCCAATTCGAGGTCGTACCAGGCTAAAGACAGAAATTTCAATCAGATCCAGAATGATTGTTCGAACACTTTTGGCAAAAAAAATGCAACAACTTGTGCCAAAAGTGCACAGGATGATAATTTCGGACACCCACGATTTAGTCCAGTCAAGGAACGCTTAAAACTAGCTGGTTCTTTGTCTGGACTAATATACACCGTGTCCACATGAGACACATCTAACACATGATGCACATTAAGGAAGGGTAAACATGCAACATACAACGATACCAACAAATTAAACAATGGCATACCTGTCTCAACTCCTCAGAAATGCCGTCGTTGGTCGAAGCAGAAGAAAGGGAAGGACTATCAGGAAGTAGTGTATAAAAGAGGTATGGAGTGTTAAAGCGATTGTCTTGCATGTTTAATATGTGCATTATGTCAAGTATATCAAATGTTTGGTGCTTTTTGGTCAACCACTTACGTCTTGGTGAATTTTTAAGAACCCCTCTGTAATCGTCTTGTCTAGGAATGACCTTCAGTTCCGTATCAGCGATCGCTTCTCCCACAGAACTTCGAGCAATTACTTCCACTTTCCCGGTGTCGTACTGGCGAGTTTTTGGAATATCCATATGGTACATCCCGTCATAGGTCAATTTGTACCTTGATCCATTAACAACGGTGTGACCATTGATCAACCACATGACCCTTGGTCGTGGGTGACCGGTGACTCGGCAGCAAAACCGGGCCCATTCTCCCTCCTGGACGGTGCAAGGTTCCGGTCTGCTCACAAAGACCGGAGCTGAGCGAGGTTTACTCTCCTCGGCGGCTTCTTCCGGAACACTTGAAACTCTAAATTAGACCCGAACTAGATTTTAAGCTATACAGACTTACACTTGCCAAGCGGCTTCAAGTTCACGGATTTTCTCAATACTCTTCATTCCTTTCGGAAGTTGGGAATCGTAGATAATTCCAGGCTTGCCGGCAGTCTTGATAACAGCTCTGGTCTCGTCCATACCGTACAGGTTGGTAGCCCGGCAGAGGTACTCACCACTGTCCTCAGGATACACCCAACCGAAGTTCATGGCAACGTAACCGAAATCATAGATGGGAGTAAATCGGTTTTCTTTAAAAAAAAAATAGTTTAGTTAGTGAAATTTCCTATCGAACGAATACGTACTGTGAGGGAGAGGCTTTCCGTTGAAGAACCACTCGACTTTCATATTCGGATCTCCAACTGGAGCCAGCTGACACTCAAATTTAGTTGTTTGCATCTCAACTAAAGTCTCCTGACTTTGGATTTGGGTGACAAAGCGCGGTGGTTGCTTCTTATCAGCGTCGTACAAATCGTCTTCCGTTAAATGTATCTCTGAGGTGTACTTTTTGATGGCGGCTTCCATCTGCATTAAAGTTTCCGACTTCTTCATTCCTTTGGGTACTTGGTTTTGGAGGATGATGTTTGGTAGCTTCTTGCACGTGATTTTGGCTTTGGTGAAGTCTTCACCATAGTCATTAACGGCACGGCAAACGTACTCTCCGGAATCTTCAGCATAAACGTAGAGAATATCAAGTGAGACGAATCCCATATCGTAGACGGTTCTGTATCTGTGACCTGAAGGAAGCAATTTTCCGTTACGGTACCACTCGATACGTAGCTTAGGGTCGTCTTTGGGTTCCACTCGACATTCAAATCGCACAGATTCGGACTCTTCCACAGTTGTGGACTCGATTTGTGTGATAAATTTGGGTGGAGAGTACGTTTTTTCCTCTTGGTGCTTCTCTTCAACTTTCCCCTTTTCCAATTCTTTGAGTTTTTCTGCGCTCATGCCAGCTGGAAGTTGCGATTCGTAGTCAATGGTGCGTTTAGACTTTGACGTAACTGTGGCTTTAGTGGTGGCAGAACCCCACTTATTAGTAGCTCTGCAAATATATTCGCCAGCATCTCTAGAGTAGGTATAGTCAATATCAAGCGAAATGAACCCAAAATCATTGATTTGGTGGACCCTTGAACCGGTGGCAAATGGTCGTCCGTTGTGGAACCAATCAATACGCATGGTTGGGTCATTGGTGGGTTCCACCCGGCAATCAAAGTGAACTGGACCTCCTTCAGGAACGTCCACATTGTCCTTGATTTCGACAATGAAGCGTGGAGGGTTTGGTTTTTCTTCTTCTGATGTGATTTCTTCACGTTTGTAAAGCGTTTCTTCGAGTTTTTGGATACTTTCAGTACCGCTCTTAAAGTTTGATGGTAGTTGGGGTTCCAGAATGATCCCTTGGCGACCCCTCACTTGCAATTTGCACGAAACGGTGGCTTCACCGTGTTTGTTGGTTGCCTTGCAAGTGTACAAACCGGAATCTCGTTGGTAAACACCCGAAATTTCCAGAATGACGAAACCGAAATCGTTGATGGTTTTAATGCGGGAGCCGGCCCATAAGGCTTTACCATTATGGAACCACTCGACTCTCATGCTCTGGTCATTGACTGGAATCAACTTGCACTCGAAATGGGCTAAGGAGTTTTCACCAAGGGTCAAATCAGCGGGAGTTGTGATGAATTCAGGTGGACGTCCGGTATCGTCATCCACTGAGGCTTGAGATGGTACCATTCCGAGCCCTTCCAGCTCGGCAATTTTATCAATGGTACCCTCCATACCTTTAGGTAGTTGCGATTCAAGGATAATGCTTCTTTTGCCTTGAACTTTCATAGAGGCTGTTGTGACGGCTTCCCCATACTCGTTAAAAGCCCGGCAGGAGTACTCTCCAGAGTCTTCGGGATAAACGGGTGATATTTCAAGAATAACGAAACCGAAATCGCAGAAAGTTCGGAAGCGGGAACCAGTTCGGAGTGGTTTACCGTTCCAGAACCACTCAACTTTGAGTTTTGGATCATCGGTTGGGATTAATCGGGCTTCAAAGTGGGCGTTTTCGCCCTCACGAAGGCTGTCGATGTTGGACAGTGGTACTGTGAAAACAGGGGCTCGGCCTTTTTCTTCTGTTACTTTCTCGTCGCGCTGGCGGGTTAGGGAGTCTTCCAGGGTCTGGATCTTCTCCAATCCGCCCTCCATGCCCTAAAATCACATAATTCTAGCTATTTTCCCCCTATTTTTAATACAAGTTGCTAATAATTTTGAAGAAATACTACTCAAAATGTATTTATTTGATAAAACTTACCCGCGGCAGTTGCGAGTCCAGGATCAAGTTCGCCTTCGAGACGCATTTCAAGTTGGCCTTAGTACTATCTTCGCCGTATTTATTATAAGCCCTGCATTCATAAGTACCGGAGTTCTCCTCATAGCAATACAAAATGTCCAAAATTACGATACCGAAATCATGGAACGTACGATATCTGTGCCCATGAGGCAACTTCTTCCCATTGTAGTACCACTCGACCACAAGGTCGGGATCAGTGACTGGAGTAAGCCTGGCTTCAAAGTGGGCACTTTGCCCTTCCACAAGCTTCATAACGTCTTGTATTTGCGTAATGAATTTCGGTGGTTCCGTCACTGGAGTTGTCGGTACTTGTGCCTGTTGGCCTTGCAAACTTTCCAATTCCCGGATTTTGGCCAAAGAATCAGGTTGGAGACTTTCGGAGAAGACTCCACCCTTGCCTTGGGCCGAAATTGTCGCTTTGGTGAAATCTTCACCATATTTATTGTACGCACGACACACATATTCACCAGAATCGTGGTCTTGGATGTAGGAAATGTCCATAACGACGAAACCAAAATCAGAAACGGTCTTAATTCGGGAGGACTGCAAAATTTGTTGTCCATTATGGTACCATTCGACTTTCAAATCGGGATCGTTAACTGGTACCAAAGTGCACTCAAAGTGAGCTGATTGGCCATCCTTAAGCCCGACAATGTTTTGAATCTGGGTTGTAAATCTTGGTTTTTGACCCTTGATCTTCTCCGTACACTCAAGTGTGACACTTTGTTCGGCCATTCCCCACTTGTTAGTGGCCTTGCAGGTGTAAGTCCCCGAATCTTCGATTTTGCAACCTAGGACTTCCAAAACCACCATTCCGAACGCATGAACTGTGCGGAAGCGATGGGAGGCTTCAATGGTTTTACCATTGTAGAACCATTCCACTACCATGGTCTGGTCCCCGATTGGTGTTAACCCAGCCTCGAAATGCGCAATTTCGCCTTCACTAAGATTAGTCAAGTTAGTGAATTCTGACGTAAAGACTGGAGCATGTCCTTCATCCTTCTCCGGAATTTGGGCTTCAGGTCTATTAAGCGAGTCTTCCAAATCTTGGATTTTCTCCAACCCTTCTTGACCCTTGGGGTGTTGGGTGCGTTCGATCAAGTTAGCTTTGCTAGTACAGTAGATAGTGGTTGAGGTAAAGGCTTCTCCCTTCTTATTTGAAGCCTTGCAAGTGTAAATACCTTGGTCTCGCTCGTAAACATCGACAAGGTCCAGTGTCACAAAACCAAAATCACTGGTTAGTTTAAATCTGGTACCATGGTCCAAGGATTTGCCGTTAAAGAACCACTCTATCTTGAGATTGGGGTCGTTTTTGGGTTCGACGGTACCTTCCAAACGCAAGGGTTGGCCTTCGACTAGTCTGAACTCTGGATTTAGGGGTGTGGTCCATATGGGTTTGCCGAATTCGGTGTCAGGGGTACTATCAGCGCGTTGGTACTTTGCAGCAAAGGCTCGCTCAGTGTCTTCGATTGCTTCAAGGCCTGATTTACCTTGAGGGTGTTGGGTGTCCAAGTAAATGTTGGTTTTGGAAGTGACACGGAGGGAACCAGAAGTCGTAGCTGAACCTTTACTGTTGGTAGCCTTGCAAGTGTAAATTCCAGCGTCGTGTTCATAGACATGGTTAATGTCAAGTGCGACGTATCCAAAATCGTACGTTGACTTATATTTGGTACCAGATGGTAGTGGTTTGCCGTTAATAAA
Source organism: Tribolium castaneum (assembly GCF_031307605.1). NCBI lineage: Eukaryota > Metazoa > Arthropoda > Insecta > Coleoptera > Tenebrionidae > Tribolium > Tribolium castaneum. Next base: position 3,776,394 of record NC_087394.1, on the reverse strand, counting down.
CCATTCGATTTTGAGTGTGGGGTCTTTGGATGGTTCAACGTTGCATTCAAAGTGCACATTATCACCTTCCATACATTCGACATTGTTCAAATGACTGATAAAGATCGGGAGTTCGTAGACGGGTTCTGGTTGCTCAACCTTTGCTTCTTGCGGTCGTTCCAAAGCTTCCAGTTTTGGGATGGCGTCAGGGTGAAGGGTTTGTCCCAACAACCAATGACGATCCTCGATTTTGAGAGTACAGGTTGAAATGGCTTCGCCAAGCAAGTTTGTGGCTTTACAAGTGTAAATTGCCGAATCGTCATCCCTCAAACTATTGATAGACAGGGTCACCAACCCGAAATCAAAAGTACTGCGAAGCCGGGTACCGGTGGTTAGCGAAATTCCGTTCTTGAACCATTCGATTCTTAAGTTGGGATCAGCTCTTGGCTCGACTTGAGCTTCAAGATACACATGTTGACCCTCAACCAACTTATCGTAGCTCTTGAGATGGGTTGTAAAAACTGGTGGTTGTTGAGGAGTAGTATCAACGAACATTTCTGGTACTTTATTCATTTCGGCTTCCTTCAATTGAATCTTCTGCCAAGCGTCGGGTTGAAGAGTTTCACCAACAATATTTGATTTCGACTTGACTTTCATTGAAATTGAGGAAACGGCCTCCCCTGATTTATTGATAGCTTTACACATGTAGACTCCCGAGTCTTCAGGAACAGTCGACATGATATCAAGGGTAACGAACCCAAAATCGTGCGTAACCTTGAACCTTGAACCCAGCTTGAGTTCGACTCCGTTGACGTACCATTCGAACCTCAAGCTTGGGTCTCCGACTGGTACCACCCGGGCTTCGAAATGAGCGTGTTGACCTTCCCATAGTTCGGTGGGTCCAGTGAGAAGTTGGGTGAAAATGGGTTTTTCGAAGTGGCGTTCGGGTTCTTCTGGACGTGGGGCAAGGGGTTGCTCCAGTTGAGCGATTTTGCGTTGGGCTTCAGGGTGTTGGGACTCCAATTGGATGCTGGCTTTGGCTAAACAAAAAAAATTAACAAATTACAAGATCAAAATTGTAACAACTTACTTCTAATTTTCATAGAAGCAGTCGTGACAGCTTCCCCAAGAGGATTCGAGGCCCGGCAAATGTAGACTCCCTCGTCTTCATCCCTAACATGGGTGATATCAAGTGAAACGAACCCGAAGTCATGCACTTTTGTGATTCTGGAACTGTCTTCCAGCGGTTTTTCGTTACGGAACCACTCTACTTTAAGTGTGGGGTCTCCGACTGGGATAAGTCTGCACTCAAAGTGCGCCGTTTGTCCCTCTTGAATACTATCAATATTCTGGAGTGGTTGGGTGAAAACTGGCCTTTGCCTAGTCACCGGTTCGTCATGTTCTGGCCGTTTGTACGGTTGGTGTTCCTCTAATTGTCTAATCTTGTCTAATCCTTCCGGTCTTTGTGACTCCAGAATAATATTGCTCTTGGCGATAACTTTCAAATTGATGGACGAAGTGCACTGACCCAGATTGTTAATGGCTTTGACTGTGTATTCACCAGCGTCTTCCGGAACACAATGTCCGATATCAAGCGCAATGTAACCGAAATCAAAAGTGATGTGGAACCTACTGGCCGAAGGTAATGGTTTTCCATTGTGGTAAAACTCGATTCTTAAGTTAGGATCATGGATTGGTTCCACTTGAGCCTCAAAGTGAGCGGTTTGTCCTTCGTAAATTTCGGTGGTACCGCGTAGTTCTGTCACCAAACGTGGAGGGGTCGGGATGGGTTCCTCGACTTCAAGACGAGTCGGGTGACCTTGAGCTTCCAATTCTCTGATTTTTTCCAACCCTTCGGGGTGGTGCGTGTCCAAGAGAATGCTTTTGCGCCCTCCTACTTTGATAGTACACGTATTAACAGCTTCGCCAACTAGATTAGTAGCTTTGCACATGTAAGTACCACTATCCTCAGGGTAAGTATATAGGACGTCAAGGGCAACGTAGCCAAAATCATGCGTAGTTCTGAACCTATGACCAGCCCTTAATTTGACTCCATTGACGAACCATTCGATTTTCAAGTTTGCGTCATTAACTGGCTCCACCCGGCATTCCAAATGCGCATGTTCCCCTTCTTTGAGGTTCTCCAAACTGACCAATGGGGTCAGGAAGACTGGGCGTTGGGGTGGAGCTTCAACTTCCTCCTTTTTGGGGCGTTCGTAACTCTCCAGATCCCTGATTTTCTTAAGTCTTTGTTCGTCCATTGTGTCAAGGTACAGTCCAGATTTGGCTATAACCTGGACGTTGGCTGTGGTTACAGCTTCACCAGCTGCATTCCTAGCCCGGCACATGTAAGTACCAGAATCCTCAGCGTAAGCATAGAGGATATCAAGGGCAACGAAACCAAAATCGTAAGTTGTCTTAAACCTATGACCGGTTTGAATAGGCCGTCCGTTGCAAAACCACTCGACTCTCATTGTCGGGTCATTGACTGGGGTCAAGGTTGCCTCAAGGTGGGCACTGGAACCTTCAGGGAGATTCTCTATGGTTTTCAAGCCACGGCCGAATTGAGGCTTCTCCAAAATAATGGCATCTTCCCGACTAACTTTCTTGTAACGAGAGTCATCCTCAAGGTACTGAATCTTCTCGAGGGCACCTTCATGTTGCGTTTCACGGATTATGGAAGATTTAGCTAAAAAAATTAAGTAAACCAACGAAGCTTTCAGTTTTAGTACTCACATTTGACATTGGTGACCACCGAAGACTGGGCTTGACCCAGTTTATTGGTGACCCTGCATGTGTACTCGCCGGAATCTTCAGCATAAACCGTCAAAACATCAAGACTTGCAAAGCCAAAATCATATGCAGTTCTAAATCTGTGTCCGGTACTCAGAGCTTTACCATTATGCAACCACTCAACTTTCATTGAGGAGTCAGGGTAGGGCTCAATACGACACTCATAGTGGGCACTTTGACCCTCGACAAGGTCAGTAGGTCCGTTCAGTTGGGTACTAAATCTTGGTGCTTGAGTCACTTCGACTTCTTCCTCTTCGCGGCGTTGGTACTTGCTGGAATCCTCTAGTTGTCTCAGCTTTTGTAAAGCTCCTTCGTGTTGGGATTCAAGTTGAAGGGACGCTTTGGCTAAAAAAGGGTTAGTACCGAGTGAAATTTGCTAATAAAAGTGCTCACATTGGACGAAGAGGGTTGCGGACGTTACGGCTTCTCCCAAATCGTTAACGGCTCGGCAGGTGTAAGTACCGGAGTCCTCCGGGTTGACGTACTTCATATTAAGAGCAACGTAACCAAAATCGTGCATTGTGGTCAAGCGATTAGCTAAAAAATTGTTTTTAACACGAGAGGTCAATATTTTTTCCAATAACTTACAAGCTTGGATTGGTACTCCATTCCTCAACCATTCAACTTTGAGCCGCGAGTCTCCAACAGGAATCAAACGAGCTTCAAAATGCGCGGCTTGGTTTTCCGCCACTCTTAAATCTTTGATCGGCATCGTAAAAACAGGAGCTTGATTGACCACCTCTTCCTGGACTTCCTGTCTCTGGTACCGGGAGGAGTCCTCCAATTGGACTAAGCGTTCGAGGGCACCTTCATGCACAGTTTCCGAATAAATCGATTTCTTTGAACGCACATTACAGACAGCTGACGTTACAGCCTCGCCTAAGATATTTGTAGCCCGGCAGGTGTAAGTACCAGAGTCCTCCGGGTACGCATAGAGGATATCCAAAGCAACGAACCCGAAATTGTTAGTTTCGGTGAACCTGGAGCCGGATTTGAGCGGTTGGTTGTTGTGGAACCACTCAACTTTCATAGTAGCGTCCGAAACTGGGATCAATCGACACTCGAAATGCGCTCTTTGCCCTTCTTTGATGTCGACATTTTTCAAAGAAGTCGTAAAAATGGGGGCTTGAGTGGTGCGTTCGTCGATCTCTTCGGCTCGGTGGTACTTGGAGCGGTCTTCCAAGTGTTGGATTTGTTGCAACCCGGTTTCGTTCTGGGTACTTGTGATTATCTGACCCGAAGCTCGGCATTTGAGGTAACATGTAGTTTCGTCCACGCCGACTAGATTAGTAGCTCGGCAAGTGTAAGTACCGGAGTCTTCAGCGATTAAATCGACAACGTCAAGCGCAACGTAACCAAAATCATGAATTGGTCTAAATCTGTGACCGATTGTGATTTGGCGCCCGTTTTTGAACCACTCGACTTTCAAATTCGGGTCAGTGACGGGCTCGAGTTTGCACTCAAAGTGGGCATGTTGGCCCTCAACCATATTTTCGAGGTTTTTAGGTCGAGTCACGAATTTTGGTTTAACGGTGACTTGTTCATCGACGAATTCCGTCCGTTTGTAGCGAGAGGAGTCCTCAAGGTATTGGATTTTTTCAAGACCTGCGGGGTGTTGGGTTTCAAGTAACAAATCCTTCTTGGCAATCACTTTGACCGAGCATGAGGTCACAGCTTCGCCAAGTTGGTTCCGGGCTTGACAGGTGTAAACCCCGGAATCGGACGGATAAACACTCAAGAGATCCAGAGCGACGTAGTCAAAGTCATACGCTGGCCTGAACCTATGGCCTACTTTGACCGGTACTCCGTTACAAAACCAGTCAACCCTCATGGTTGGGTCACCCACTGGTTGCAACCGACACTCCATATGGACGTTGGTTCCTTCAACTGTTTCAATATTGTGCAAGGGACGGGTGAACTGAGGCCCTTGTAGCACAGTTACTTCTTCGTCCACGTGTTTCCGATACCTGGACGCGTCTTCAAGCATTTGGATTTGTTCAAGTGATTGTTCGTGTTGTGTTTCCGTGATGATATCAGATCGTTCGATTACTCGGACACAGGCCGAGGTATGAGCCGAGCCCAATTGATTAACAGCACGTACTGTATATTCTCCAGAATCAAGGGCCGTAGCATGGATGATATCCAAAGCCACGAAGCCAAAATCGTTGTAAGTCCTAAATCTGGAACCCACAGTAATGGGTCGTCCGTTACAGTACCATTCCACTCTCATTGTTGGGTCTCCCATGGGTTCAAGACGACACTCAAGGTGCACGTTCCGGCCCTCAGTCAACGGTTGGGGATCTGAGAGTGGTACCACGAAAATTGGTTTGGATTTAGAAGTTTCGACAATGTCGTAGTGAGGTTCCACGAATTTTGATTCTTCAAGTCTTTGGGTTTTGTCAAAGGCTGAGCGGTGCATGCTTCTAGTGTCGATACTAGCGCGAGCTGTAACAATTTAGAGTTATTGAAAATGAACAAATGCAAAAAATTACTTACTTTCAACGACCATACTGGCCGAAAGTTGCGCCTCGCCAAGTGCATTCCTCGCCACCACAGTATAAGTACCCGAATCCTCCTCTCTCACACTCAAAATATCAAGCGCTACGTAGCCAAAATCGTGATATGTCTGTATTCTATTGGCACTCTGTATCGGTTTGCCGTTAAAGTACCATTCAATCTTCAAAGTTAAATCACTCTGAGGTTCAACACGGGCCTCAAAATGCGCCCGCTGTCCCTCAACAATCTTATTAGTACCTTTAAGTGGTCCCAAAAACCTGGGTTTTTGCGTTACTTGAACCTCCTCTTTGGAGGTGCGATTATACCGGCTGGAGTCCTCCAAGTATTGGATTTTTTCAAGTCCGCCGGGGTGTTGAGAGTCAAAAATAATATCTTTCTTGCTGACCACACTCAACTGGGCTGTGGTCACAGCTTGACCAAGGGCGTTAAAGGCCCGGCAAGTGTAGTTACCAACGTCGTGAATGGTCACTTCTTTGATGGTGAGAGCAACGTATCCAAAATTAAAGAAACTAGTGATTCGGGAACTGGCTTCAACTGGACGTCCGTCCTTCAACCACTCAACTTTAAGGGTTGAATCGCCGACTGGTTCAAGTCTGGCTTCAAAATGAGCGAAACCTCCTTCCCGGATCCCGACTTGGTCTTTGATCGGGGTTTTGAATTCTGGTGGTTGGGAGCTTTCGGGGGTTTCCAGTACGTATTTCTGGTGCTGTTGTTGTTGGTAAGCTTCCAATTCTTCAACTTTCTCGATATATCTTTGTTGTTCCGGGATTCCCAAATCACCGGTGACTGTAGACCTGGCGTAAACTTGCAAAGTGCCACTACTTATGGCTTCCCCGAGTCTATTAACAGCCCGCACAGTGTAAGAACCGGCATCTTCAGCCCGTAGGTGCATAATATTGAGAGAAACGTAGCCAAAGTTGAAGATCGTGGTGATTCTTGAACTGGCGGTGATTGGTCGACCATCTTTGTACCACTCCACTTTCATGGTGGGGTCACTCACGGGGGTTAACTGCGCCTCAAAGTGAGCGTTGCGACCTTCTTGAAGCTCCCCCAGGTCTTGGAGTGGACGGATGAAGTGAGGCTTCTGGTTGATTGACTCTTCGAGACTGTCGCTCCTTTGGTACTTGGAGTAGTCTTCTAGTTGTTGGATGTATTTGAGACTGTCAGGGTGTTGGCTGGTTTGCTCGATGGAAGCTCGGGGGTTCACACTAAGCATGGCTCGGGATTCCACACAGCCGGTGGAGCTGGTGACGCGGCAAACGTACTCGCCACTGTCTTTCAAGACGAGGCTGATGAGGTCGAGGGCGATGAAGCCGAAACGGAAGATGGAAGTAGCGCGAGAACCTATTTTTACAAAGTTTAGAATGACAAATGTTCCAAAAAAAATGAGCAAACTACTACAACAGAGATTACGTATGCATGCAAGATTTCAGCATATTCGAATAACCAAAATATTTCAGGGGCACTTACTAGCTTCCAGGGGTCTTCCGTTGATGAACCACTCCACACGCATGGTGGGGTCGCCAACTGGTTCAATCCTGGCCTCGAAATGTACTTTTCCTCCTTCAAATTGAACAGCATCATGTAGAGGGATAATGAACTGGGGTGGGGGATAAATTCGGTCTTCTTCAGCGGCGGGGGCATGAGGCTTTGCGCGTTCAACGTGTCGGAGGTAGATGACTTCTGGGCCAGGTTCGGGTCTAAAATTTTTAATGACTGAATGAAGGAATTTAATTTTCGCCTGGTACTTACTCAGGTTCGATGATTTTGGTCGGTCGAGGCAGATGCAGACGTTTGGGTTCCTGCATCGGCCCTTGTGGCGTTTCGACAAACAACCTAGCGCGAGTAGCGGTGGAGCCGGCAACATTCTGTGCAGTACATTGGTACCATCCAGCATCCGACGCCTTGGCCCTTGCTATATCCAAGGAAGTGGCTCCACCGTCAATCGCGATCCGCACTTCGTGGCTACTCGCCAAAGGGACTCCGTCCTTCTGCCAAGTGATACGTGGGGTAGGAGTACCAACAGCTCGAGCGTTCAGTAAAACTGGCTCTCCTTCCCTTACATTTACTGTAGTGAACCTTTCGACGAACTTGGGAGCTACCACTTGCTCCTTCTCGATTACGTTCAAGTTGCATTGGAAGGAGGTCTCTCCGGTTTTGTTCCGGGCCACGCAAGTCACCACTCCGGAGTCCAAGCGACTCACTGTGGTGATCATAAGGGCGTGGTTTCCGGACTCGTTGACTAGGATTTTGTGGTTGTGGTCGTCGGTGACTTGGCGGCCGTTTATGAACCAAGTGACTTCAGGGTAAGGTCTTCCAGTGACCCTACAGTCAAAACGGGTCATTTTCCCTTCAGTGACGTCCCGATCACCGCAAACTCGGACGAAATTAGGAGCGAGGGTCTTTCCAGTGTCGGTTTGCTCGACTTCAGTTTGCTGACTCTTGAAGGTTGATTCATGGATTAAACCTTCTTGGGTTGTGACGGGTTCAATAGCCAAATAAGCTGAAGAAACAACACAACCTTGCGGATTTTCAGCCAGAAGTGTGTAATGACCCGAATCTTCAGAAGTAGCTTGCTTGACTCGTAACGAAGCTTGATTGTTTGAGAAAGTGGTTTCGTATTTTTGGGTCTCTGTGATCCTTTGGCCATTCCTGAACCATGTAATCCTGGGTCTTGGGTTGGCCGAGAGTTTGGCTGAAAACACCGCATCTGAGCCTTCCAACAGTTTGGAGTTTCGTGGTTTTTGGGAAATTTGGGGCGGAGCTGGAGGTCCTAAAGACCGTTCCACTGTAGTGGAAATTTGAACATCGCTTTCACCAACATATCTCCTAGTGATCGACTCGCGGAAAGACACTTCTCGGAGTAGTCTGTACTCAAAAGTGTCAATTTTGAAGTCCTCTTGGACGTAAGTTCCGTTCGAGTAAGTGGTGGTTTGTTCGTGTCGTTGATAGGACTGTCTTTGGGGCATTTGGAAGCCTTCTGGTTGGATGAACACTGAGCAAATGGCGGCGCCATATTGGTTTTTGGCCGTACAGACGTATTCGCCTTCGTCTCCGGGGCCTATTTGGTTAATCTGGAAAGTGATATCTCCAGTCGTTTCGTTGTAAGTTAGTCGGTGCTTGTTGGAGGAGAGGAGAGGAGCGCCTTTGCGCGTCCAAGTGACTTCCGGTTGCGGTTTGCCGGTGACACGCCCTTCGAAAGAGGCTACGCCTCCTTGGGCGAAGCGGGCGTTGCTAAAAACTTTCTCGAAGACAGGGGGCTGGGCATTAGGGCCGAAACCGGCGATTTGCTGGTAGCCCTGTTGCTGGATCTGGCCGCCTTGCACTAGAAACGTAAAGAACGAAATTTACCAAAAGGATTGTTTGAGAAATTGGTAAATTGTTAGTGCCATTATGAAGGAATTAGTTAATTAAAATACTCGGGAAAGTCTCTGATATCACTTGCAGGTCCGAATTTTCAAAGTTTTTCTCCAAATATTTTTTTATTAGGTTTCTTGGTTTCGTTATTTTTTTGCAATTTGGAAGAGCTTTTTTTGTTTTTTTTTGTCAGCATTAAATTTTCTAGCAGTTTTTTGGCGATTTTCTTGTAGGTTTGTCCAGTTTTTTTTGTATCGGTGATAATATACCTATTAATTACAATTAATTTATTTCTATGTATTTACTGTTTTGACCTTCCTATAGTATATTTAATTTTAAGGCAAAAAATGTTTTTTTAAAATAGTGATTTACATCTTCGTGAGTTTTTTAATTTTAATTTAGCCGAAAAATTAGATAAAAAACACTGTGTCGGTCATGTGAATGTAGTTAATGATATTTTGTGCTTTAGAAACTTTATGCAAAAAAGTTGTTTGCCTATTAATTTTTTTATTATTTTATTGTAATTTGTTTGTTGTTATTTGTGTGTATTAGACTAATTTTTTTTCAAAGAATAATTCAAAAGTTCGTTTCTAGGTTCACAGAACAATAAAACTAAATTCAAAAACTCATTTTGCTTATGAATTTAGAAAAAAAATTTGATCTGAGTTTTTATATACGTTCTTCAGGATTACTATCTAAAACTTAGTCTAACTATACTAAGATATCACTTAGTTTTTCTTTTTTCCTAACTCTTTTAGCAATTCAATTCCTCATTTTTTTACTAATTGTTTTACACAAGTTTCTTAAGAGTTTGATCTCAATTTTATTTAAAAAATCGTTTTAGTGATTTTCTATTAATAATTATTTGATCAGTTTTTTCTTTTTTTTTTAGTTTAAACAACTCTCTAAATTCCTACTTTTTTCAATTCTTGCCATTTTTTATTGTTATCAATAAGTAACGAAAGGTAAAAGAATTAGTAGAAGTAGTGACATTAAGGACAGAATTGCAGTAAATTACAATTTAAAATGCTTTGGAAAATTTTTACTTGCGGCTTACAGATTTTTATTTTGATGATTTTTCTATAAATGTTTTGTTTTTTTTAGAGTTATTTCTGGTAATTTTTATGTGTTTCTCAGCTTTTCATTATTTTTGTTGGCGCTTTTCTGTTTTTTTTAGCAATTTTTTTGCATCTTTGAGAAACCCACTTTGACTTATGAATATAATTAACAATTTTCTTAAGTATAAACAGTTAATTTTTTTAATAATAAAGATACGCTTATTAAATTTTGTTTTAAAAATTCTAGACTAACAAGTCATATTTTTTTTGTTGTGCTTTTTTCAGTTTAATTAGACGCCACTTCTGTGAAGTTACGCTTAATATGTGTTGTTATTTTTTCAGATATTTTTTAGATTTGCGATGTTTTTTATGTGTAGAGAGAAGTGGTATCTTCAAACTTGATTTATATTTTACCTTCCTGCACCTTTGGGAAAATCTTGATATGGACTCAAAAATTTTTTTTTGTCCTTATATTCTTCTAATATTATTCAGGTTGTCTTTTTTATTTTGATGTTTTTTTAGACTCTTCTAAATATTTCTGTTTTTTTCACTTTTACTATGGTTTTTAATTTTTTATTCTTTTTCGTTTTTTTATTAAATAAATTGTATTTATTTTGTCCTTTTTCCGTTTTTTTATTTTTTAATCGATTTTTATTTTTTATCTTGCTTTTTTATTTTTTTGTGATCCTTTTATTCCTGTTTCTCCTTTTTTTACGTTAATTCTTCGTAATTGTTTTTTGACTTGATTCTTTAACGTTTTTTCTTTTTCTACAATTTTTTAATTCTTTACCAATTGTTTTCTATTTTTTTTAGTAAATATTTATGTAACTTGTATTTTATTTTGTCTTTTTTTTCTTTTTTTCTCTTTTAATCAATTTTTATTTTTATCTTGCAATGATTTTTTAAATTTTTTGTCATTTTTTATTCCTTTTTTTCCCTTTTTTAAGTGTTTTTTGACTTGATTTTTTGCTACCATTTTTTATTTCTTTATTTTTTTTTCCATTATACTCTAAACCTCTTTCATGTAGCTAATTCTAAAAGGAATTTTATCACTGAAATTAAAACAAAGGCCAGATTTAAATCATTTATTATTCAGCCTTCCTGTACATATTTTTCTTAGATTTATTGTTTGAAATTAAAAATCGCGAGTGACAACTAAATAATCTTAACTAAATAACAAACAGTTCTCTTTACAATTTCCCTTTCTAAGCACTGTTTTGTTTAATTTTTTTGTCAAAATGCTGTTGTTTATTTGAGATTTTTTGGCACAATACAATACAAATTCCGTCTTCTCCGTGAATCCCCGAGGTCACAAATCGAATATCCCGCTTGTGGCCATTCCCTCGCCACATTTTTCGAATGACAGAGTCGGAGTGAGGCGACTGGACGCCCGGCTAGCGACTATTTTCGTCTTGGATCGCGTTACAGGCGTCCATTTTAGGAGCACCTATTTTTATCATACCAATGAGAGCATTTGATGCTGCCGTTCATAAATTATGTAAATTTATCGAATGCAGGCCAGGATTTGGAATTTTTCATTTCGAAATCACCGATTTTCGGTCGAAAGCCTCCGTTAAAGCCTAATTGGATTTACGGTGTTTTAACGCGAAGCTGATTAAGTGCGCTCTCAACACACAACAATCGTATCTGTTTTATGGATGGTTTGGCCGCTTGTTCGGAGAAACGTAACAAAATATAACGATCATGTTTATTTAATTAGCTCATTAATGGCGCTAATTGTGAGGAAATGCAAGTGCAATCTGGCGCAGGGATTACGTTTTCTATTTCGTTTTTAATTTAATTTGGTGTTTTACGGCAATGTGGAGCACGAGCACAGGTGGATTCAATGTGGTACATCTGGGGGTCTCAAACCGATAAAAGCTCGACAATATTCAACACATGTGTTCGCTCAGGTCAATAGCTTATTCTCTAACAAGGGTTTTTATCTTGGGTTTAATCACTTCAAGTTATGCTTTGTGCAAATTGAAATAGAAGGTTCTGCTTATCAATCACAAGCGACGCCAGTTGCTCATTTCCGCAAAAACAATTGCTATTCAAAAATTAATAAATTGGTAGTGTGATTAATCAAAAATGTTATTAAAATAATATACCTATCAGTTTTTGGTATTTTTTTTTCTTTTCACTCATTTTAAACTATTCTGTACTTGTGTGCAATTTTTTTTAAATAAACTTTGATAATATTTGTGTTTAATATGTTAATTAATTAATATGTTAATATTTTGTTTATTAAATATTTTGCTTATTTGTTGATCAGATCACATACTACAACCTTGTCAAATTATTTTACTCCAAAGCCCTAAATAATAAAAAATGAACGTGGTAAAATGTATGAAAAATAATTAAAAAATAATACAAAAAACTACACTTTAGGTAAATTAGGTAAATAGAAAAAAATAATTTAGACCGAATGTAATGTTTTTTCCTTATTTTTTTGCTACAAAGTTTAACATGGCTTAGTTAGAAAAATTAAAAAACTGTTACAATCTTTAACAACTCGCTGTTAAACACCGATAGATGAATAAAAGTCTTAAGATTTTTATAGTTTTAGAGACGTTCTGAGTTGTGTTATAAGAAATCAAATGTCTTAATTAGAAAAAAATTTAAACAATTATGGGCTTATGGTTAACAACTTGCTGCTAAACACGAGTAATTTTTTTCCAAATTTCTTTGAATAAATTAAAAGAGAAATATGGTTATTAATAATAAGAATGCGAAAAGCTTAAAGTTCGAAGACAGTTGTTATGCAACGAGCGTATGCGAGTTACATACCTAGACACCCAAGAAGATTAAGCGTTTTCACTTAAGTGTTGTTCATTTTTTTGTTGGAACCTTTTAATTTAAAATACGTTGTTATGGAAAGCGTGTTTTAAAATATGTAGTAAAAACATTAATTTAAAACACGCTGCTATGGAAACCGTGTTTTAAAATAACGAAAACTCGTTGCTTTCGAAAACGTGTTTTAAAATAGTTTTATAATCTAGGATTCGAGTATTAAAACTAAGACTCAAAATGTTACTAACGAAAAAAAAAAGACTTTTTAAACATCTTGGTTTTTAAAAAATAAAATTATATTCTTATTATTTTAATACAATCAATAATATTTGGCTGTTAATTAAAGGCGTCAATCAAGTTGCAGTTTCTTTGAATCGTTAAGCTTTATGTCAGGAATTTAAGTATTTAAAAAATATTATAACTTTAAGAATGCCTTATTAAACAAATTCCAAGATAGAGAAAGAAAGTAAGTAAACAGATCACTTGAAATTTTTATTTTTTGGTTTTTAATAAATCACATTTTTGACCTTTTTAAGTTTTTGTCAATTTGTGTTGAAAAACTGAATTTTTTATCGTAAGATCTTAATATTGACATATTTTTTTTAATATTCGTTAAGAATATTTAATTACAAGCTGGTATACTCTTCAATAGCTCTTTTTTAAACAAGGATAGATTCATCCTAAAACACATTTGACAAATAAAAAAAAAACAATAGATCTATTGTTTTTTTGGTTTTTGAGATTTTTTGATAAGAACACTGGAGTTTTTAAAAACTTTAATAGCTCATCGTTATTAAACAGGAACAATTACAGTGGTGTTAGATAAATAAAGAGAAAAACTAAAATATTTAGTTCCAACTGTTTTTGATTTTTAATCCCTTTTCCAAGAACACCTATAATTATTATAAAGACCTTTGCAAATTGTTGTTAAAAAAGGACAGATTTATGCCACATTCCGTTAGTAACAATGAAAGAAGAAGAAGCTGTTTTTTATTTTTTTTCCAGTATTATTAGTTTTGCACATAATTCTTCAGTCTGTTTTTCCTTTATTTTATAAAAGTTTATCCACCAGTGACCACAATTCGAAGTCGGTCCCAAAACCCCGTTCTAATTGCAATTAGTGTAATAACTCCTCTATTAATTTTCTTGTAATTACAAAACGGAAACTCTGATGCACCGCCGACTTTCAAAAATAAACCAGACGTAATCAAAATGTGTTACCACTCGTAAATTAGGTGCGGAAAAAAGCCTCAATCGTTTGCGCAACCGCATTTTGTGGTGTTTATAAAACAAAAATTTCTCATTCGAGCAAGAGAGCCACAATAACACTTCTCTCAACTTATTTTTAAAGCTGATTGATTCGCTAGAACACTTGCCAAATCCTGTCACACTGCTACACCGGATTTTGTCCGAGCTGATGCCAATTTTTTCAAGTCGTTAATTACGACCACTCGTATGTCAAAATGCTTATGGTAACAAGCAGAAAGGGGAAGTTTGTTTTTTTTTAGCACCGTCATGGGTCTCATGCATGAGGAAAGCTGAATGTTTTTGATGAGAATGAATCGCTAGCAAGCATGAATGAAGCAAATCTTCTAACCTGTCGTATGACCGGTGACTTGTCTGGTGACATGCTGCTCAGTCCTGACCACCCTCTGCTGAGTCTGCTGAGTTTGCTGAGTTTGCGACATCTGCTGCTGCCGATTCATCTCGTCTCACCACAAAAATCCGCACAAAAAGCAACACAGAAGAATTTTTCGAAAAAATAGTAGACAAGAGAGTAGAACTTAAAATTAGCACAAAAACACTATTGCAGAAAAAATCGTCTATGTATCACGTTTCGTTGCCTTCCACGGCTTCAGTTAGCAGAAGTTCAAGTCATCATCCCCGATTCTTTACCAAGACGTCGGTCGTTTGCGAATTGCGAGCGAAGAATGCGCGATAGGGCTCTCCCACTGCGGACGCCTCGACTGGTGGGGGCCTAAGGGGGCTATTTTCAGCGCTACTGACACGCGATACGTGACGATGCTGGCCTGGTTTGCGCTGCTCTGACTCAGTTTTGTTAATTCGGAGACGGCAATTAGCGCTCTTTAAAAAGGGAAGGGATTCCCACAGCTAAATAATTTTCTTCGACAAATGTTCCAAAAATTGGAAAAAGTCCACGATCAAGCGACAGTTATTTCCATAGTTTTATTACATTTGCTCTCAAAATAACAAATTCGTTGGCCAAATCCATCAAGAGACTAAAAATATTTTCGATATTTTCAGCTGGACCACTGTTTACAATTTTGAGGGAAATATGTTATTGATTTTATTTTACGCCAAAAATATGCTTCCTCTTACGTTTTTCGCTTCACACTTTAATTTTCCCAGTTATTTTACCTTTTTCTTCATTTAGTCAAAAGCGGAAACATTGTATTATCTCTAATTAAATCTCAAATTCAAATGACAGCGATGCACCACGGACCGTGTAATTGCATAAATTAATTAAACGTGGCTCAATTAAACGAGTATCTTCTTCATAAGGATTTATTGTTAAAAAAGTATCAAAATATTTACAAAAGTTTAGTAGATTTTAGCATTGTTAATACAACTAATCCAAGTGTGGCTAATATTTACAATTTTTTTCAGTGATTGTTATGAAGAGGTCCGTTCGACTTACCAGCTGAAGGCGATTCAGGACGTTGGTAGAATTGTAATTCAGGTGAGACGCTCCTTCGACCGGTTTTCAGCTGCCGGTAGGTTCCATACATGTGCGATGGGACTCCTGAAAAAATCATAAGAAATATTTAATGGAAAATTCATCAGATGCGTTTGATCATTCTATAAAGAGAAACTATTTGTTGAAAATAACCCGATAAATTTTCAGTTTTCAGCGTGATATAATTCAATTTTTTCTACTATGGTTTCTTAAGCTCGAAGAAATTCCGTTCAATCATTCGCTGAAAATAGATAAGCTATTACTATTACAATATGGAATTCGCGTCTGAAAGTATGCGATTCCAAATTTAGAACATCCTGAATTCGAACATATGGTGCAACAATATAACTTCGAATCCTGAAAATTTTGCTGAAATCAATCCAAGTGCGTAAACAAACTCAATATCAAATAAATGTCAAGCGTGATTTCACTAAAAGTATCATCGGTGGAGTCATATTAAGGCTCGAAACAAGTAAACAATGTACACTTTTGAAATATTGAGCTCTGTAGCCAAGTTTTGGGACGCAAACTATTCTTAGAGCGAAATGAGTCAAAAGGGTGCAATTTTTAAAAGCATCTTACATTATGTAGGCCGAAAAAACCTTGGGATAAATTCCACAAGTTGAAAGTCAAGCACGCAAAAATTTTGGGTTTCTGAGAAAAGTTCAAAAAATAAACAGGAAATTCCTTAAGAGCGATAGGTGTCCAAGTTTTTGCCTACAAAGTTTATTTAAGTATCAGACTTTAAAAATAGTAATATTTTTTTTTATAATTTCTCAGTTAGGACTTTCCAAGCAGTATCTCGTTGACTTGTTGATACATTTTTTGGTCTTTTTAGTAATCTATTGCAAAATTTTTGGTTTAAGAAAAAAAGATAGAAATAATAAAAAAAACTAAAAAATAATGAAATAACTAACTGTTATTCTTCTCTTTTTTTGTATATTTTTCTGTTTTTGTTTTTTTTCTGTTTATTTTTGAAATCTGTAGCCTTTTAAAGTTTCACCTTTTTTGTCATGGAAGATGAGAAGTATTTTTGGAAGATAAGAAAGAGTTTTGGTTAAAATTACAATCTTTGAATTGAATTCTTGGAACATTTTCTTTCTCGGTATGTTTTGTCTAGATTTTGAAACAGTTGTTGGGCATAAAAACGCAATTATTTCTAAAAAAAACGCTTTTTTAAATTAAAAATAAAATTAAAAATCGCATTAGCACAGAGCTTTCCTCCAAGGAAGATTTTAATCGAGTTCATTGCGCTCCTTCCGCTGCCAAAACCCCAAATAATTAATTTCTTGGCTCTAGTTGCAATTCGCAAATTACCACTCTTCGTAATTGAAACTAGGTGTTCGAAAAGCGATAAACACCTAACTTTAGACGCTGAATAAATAATTTGGCACAAATTGCGTCCCAGGTATTACTCACTTATTCTAAATCGGATTCTTTGTATTTTTATTACAGCGTGACGAATTTTTACGGCCAGCGAATAATTTCTCAAGAATTTTGAACAAAACTTTATTCAATCTATCGCGTAAACAATTGATTCAGATGATTGGACCCACGTATGATGGAAACTTGCCCAAAGTGGTCCGAAAATAGAAACGTATGTGTGGCAGCTTGCATTTTATTCGGCTTATTCGGGGTGTGAGGAATGACGAGGGCAATTGTGGCTTTCAACACCTCATTACTTGCAAGAGAGTGCAGCAAAATTGGTATTTCGTGTGATGATGCAACAACAATAATAAAAATAGAAGAAATTGGAAGATTTTTTTAAACAATGACCTTGAAAGTTATTTTTAAATTGCAAACTCTCGAATTGAAACCCATAACGACCATGGAAAGCTGTTTCCAGAATTAAAATTAGCAATTTGACCCAATTGCAGTGTGCTTCAGTTTTTACTGTTCAAAAATCTATGAAATAAAATATCGTGAAAAGTTTCTATAACAGATAAAGCTAAATGTTGCCAAAGTTTTTTTTTCAGTACTTGTACGTGTTCTTTAAACATATTCTTTAAGGTACAGGTTTGTGACCAATCAGAATGCAGCACCACAACCAATGAAAACCAATTATTATTATTATTGTCTGATATTTTGAGTCTTCTTATTATGAAAAAATAGTATATGCAAATGCAGCTCACATTTGTTGACTTTTGAGACACTCGATACATTTTTACATTCGTATCTATACTTGTTATATAAAATACTATTAAAAAATAGTTAATTTTTTGCGTTCTTATCACCTAAATTAGGCAACTTTTCTAGCTACGATTAAACCCACACCTCCCTGAAAGATAGAAATAGAGGGGAATAGTAAGGAACGGAGACCCAACACCAAGAAAAAGAAGTAAAATTGCAGAAAAGCTTTAATATCGATTATAACAGACACAACAAATAAATATAATAAATAATCGAGTAACAAATACAAAGTCAATAGCAGTAGACTATAACTAGACATGACCAGAACGGTTACTTCTAGGTAACAATACCAAAAAAGTTAAGTACGCAAACACAAGCATCAAATCGTATGAAAGAAACAAATAATGATTTGGCAGTGTCTAAAGCGACGTTTTTCCCAATTAGTACCACCACCCAATATCTAAATGTAAGACGAACGGCGCTCACCTGGTACTTCAAGTGTTGCTGTGGTGTTAACAGTACCCACAGAATTGGTGGCAGTGCAAGCATAAGTACCTGCATCCTCTGAAACACCCCGAATTAATAAAAGGGTAAAAAAATGGGTTAGTAGTACCAGGATAAGCCTGGGATATGGTCAATCGACACACTCCATTCCGGTAATGTAGCTGATAATCGTTGGAGTTTTCGATGATTCTGCCGTTTTTCGACCATAGGATGTTGGGCGGTGGTTCCGACTGGACGATACATTCAAATTTGGCGGGCTGGCCGCTCACTACCGCGATGTTGCGAAGAGGCTACGAAAAAAATTAGTTCAATCTTTTTAAAGTTTACAAAACCAACCGTTATGAACATGGGGGCGCGAGCCGAACTTTGCAAAACTTTGGTACTTCCGGGAGTGCTGGGGCAACTGGGGGGAGTTTCAGCTCCCTTTCGACCCGAAGCTACAAACACAAGGACAATCAATACACAAAAATTGAAGCGATTCAACGAAACACAGACACACTGAAGCGAAAATCAAGCCAAACCGCACACCAAGTACCTGCGATAGTACTGTTAAAAGCTGGAGATGTGCTAGGCAAACTAGGCGACAGTGAAACAGGACTACAAGAAGACTGATCCCATCTTGAGGCGTGCAAGGTACTACCTCGCTTTTTGCTCTCGCCTTCGTACTCCGACATTTCGCTTTCGGAGGTCGGTTCCCACTTTACGTTTTTGCGGGAGGTTTCGTGGTAGACGGGCATTTCGATGTCGGTGGTGCGTTTCGGAGGCTCGATTATTGTTTTCTTGGGGACGGGGATTTCCCCTTGTTTGCTTTCGCCGGGAAGTATTATCCCGAATTCGTAACCGAAGTCGTACTTGAAGTAGATGAGACCTGTATCGGGGTCTACGTGCTTGGTACCTAGAGAAGGTTAAGGGTTAGAGGGTTAGAACCCCACCAATGGCGGATCTAGGCCTTGACAAAGGCTGGACTCATAATTTTGCTTTTGGAAATTTTTATAAACACGAACTAAATTTTGCCTTTGGAAATTTTTATAAACACGAACTAATTGCTGTAATTCGCCACTGACCTCCACCATGGTTAACTCTGAGTTGAACTGGTACTTACCATACTGGGCTGCCCTGGTCTCTTCCCGATACACCTGGGCGTCCCCATCTTGCGCTTTGACCGCTGGTTTCTGCTGCGATTTTTTGTTAACATCATTCATGATATCATGGACGAACTTTTGAGTAGTACTCTTGAACGCATGGGTCATACTATCCATATGCTGGGACGCTAGTTTAGTTGCAGTAGACTTAGCAACGTATCCATATTCTGGTGGACTTCCCGGTTGTACGGGAGGTTCGTACGACCTACTCCTAGCCACAACTTTACCAGATTTACTCTCCGTAAATCGTTTGTAACTACTGCGTGTTTCACCATCGGTGGTACTAATAGTAGGGGGATGGTCAAATTCCAGAGGTGATAAGACTCGTTCCTTGGGTGCTGGGGCACTTAGAGACCTCGTTGAGGGTGCTTTGACCGGTCTGTAGTGATATCCTTCCGAATCACTACCACTTGGTGCCCACTTTGGCTTAATTCTGGTACTTTCGACTTCACTTTCATAGTCACTTTCTCTAAATTCGCCCGGGATGAATTTAGTGGGACGTGGGGGAGGTGGGGCACTTCCACGTCGTGGTCTCTCCGGCTCCGGTTTAAAAGGGAACGGTTCTAACTTCTCCTCCCGTCTCCCCTGATCCCCAAACTTGATAACTTTAGTCGTCTGTTGAAGACTAACCGTTCTTCTACAATTCTCACTAGCTTCATTAAAATGCATTACGTTCGAAGTTTCCGTTTGAATTGCATTGTGATAGGGAGTACTAGTCACAGATCGGTAGTACTGTGTTTTCCGGGGCGGGGCATACCCCAATTCTGGGGGCGTCCCCGGTTGTATTACCACCACATCTTTACGTACAGCAGGCGTGGCTATAATCGTTTCAGCAACTACTGGTTTGGGTTTCACCGGTTGTTTGATAATCTCGTCCAGTTTAACACTGGGCTTGAATTTTTCGATTGGTTCGAATTTGGGCCTGGGCGGGCCTTCGATGCGTGGGGGATGGTCAAATTCAGTGGGAGGGGTGGGGGTACGGCCCGATTGTTGTGATTGGCGGCCGCTGGGTGTAAGAAGGGGCCTAACGGGCCTGTAGGTGGGCTCTCCGTCGGATTCAGTCGGGCGCCAAACGGGTGGAATACGCCCTTCGTAGTCGCTTTCGTAATCGCTTTCGCGAAATTCGCCCTTAATGAACTTTGAAGGGCTTGGGGGTGGGGGACCTCGGGTTTTTTTGCCACGGGGAGGGTCGGGTTTGAAGGGGAAGGGCTCGAGTTTGGTGTGCTTTTCGTGGTGCTCGGTGTGGTGGTGGGTGGAGCTGCTGGTGATGATGGGGGTGGCCACTAGTTCCTAAAAAAATTAGAAATTGTTTTTTAGAATTTCTGGCACACGCAAGTTTGAAATGAGAAATACTGATCTTTTCATGCTCGCAACACTAGAAATAAGCGTTATTTTTGCGGTTTCTAGTTCCATGCGCAAAATTTTTGACAAAAGCAAAACAAAAAAACTAAACTGAAACTAAAAATTTACTTTTGCTTTCGATTAGTCAACAAACTACGAACTCAACGCGAACCTTCTTTGTCGAAGTCACCGCCGAGGTCACGTGTTTCTTATGCTGGGGGAATTTAGGGGTGGGTTTAGGGACGACCTTTTGTAAACTTTCGCTACTTTGCGCAAAGTGTTTAAACTCAGATTTTTCCTCATGCCTGTATTCAGTTTTCATAGTTTTTCTCTGCGAAAATGGTTCGTCAGTGTCTGCCATATACCCATCGACGGCCATTTTGTGCTTGATGGCTTTGGGCGACTCTGGTTTAACCTTCTTTTCAAGAGGCGGTGCCTCTGCAAAAATAGGCGGAGATCCTGGTTTGATGTCAATCGGGGGTTGAGGAGGTACCACCTCTTTTCTGATCTCGTGACTCCTTGTATAGTGTTTAGTTTGTTTCTTAACTTGTTGAAGAGTCTCTTTCTTGCGTCTAGCCTCCTCTAGATTAATATCAGGTCTTGGAGGACCTTCAAATTGAGGAGGATGGTCAAATTTCGACGGAGGCAACGGTTCCGGCTCTACTGATTTTGACCTGCCGGTTGAAACCAACTTTGGAGCCCTGACTTTGCGATAACTGGGTTCTTCAGTATCGCTTTGTGAGGGTTTCCACTTTGGTGGTATCCTCACTGATTCAAAATCACTCTCGTAGTCACTATCAGTAAACCTCCCTTTGATAAATTTCGAGGGAGTTGGAGGTGGGCCAACTTTTGGTGGTTTAGGTTTCTCTGGTTCAGGTTTGAACGGAAACGGTTCTAAATCCGGGAACCGCTCAAACGGTTTTGTTGGTTTTAGTGGTTTTGCGGGGATTGGGGGTGCTTTTGGTTGTTCTTTTTTGGGTGGGAGTGGCGGAGGGATGGTCCTGACGGCCCCTGGGGGTACTTTCGCCGGAATTTTAACCAAATTCCTCTCCAAGTCTTGCTCAACCATCTCGACGTATGATTGGCTACGTTCGCGTGGTGGCGGTTGGGCAAAAGCAATTTCGGGTGGGGGGCCTGGCTCCAAATATACTTCATCAGTAATGTCTTGAACCGAAACAGGTCGAATCGGAATCAAGGATTCAATACTAGGAGGTGGAGGCCAGGATTTGCTCACTTCCGACGGTCGCAAATTTCTTTCCTCGACTATTTCCTTTTTCTCACTACTAGTCTCGTAATGTGATTGTACAAAAGTACTATGTTGTAAATCTGTCACTTTTCCGATATAGTGTGTAACAACAGGAGGTGGAGCCTGGGTTATAACCTCAGTTTTCCGAAAAGTTTGCTGAATTGGGGTCTTTTCGATCACAGTTTTAGTTTCTTTGACCATGTGTTCGCTAGTTTTCACTTCAGGAGCCCATTTCTTTTCCAAAGTACTATGAACGGACCATGACGGTAGTACTTCGGGTTGTGGTGGTGGCGGCCAGGGTTTGTCGGTTTGTGTGTCTGTGAATTTGTGAGCCCAGGCTTTCTCCATTTGAAGGGCTTGTGGTGAAGGTTCAGTTCCTTTGACTTCACTTTCAAAGCGGCTGTCACTTGAAGCCTGGTACGACTTTTCAATTTTTTCCGAAAACTCTCTAGGTTTCTCCTCGATCAATTTGACTTTTTCCTGGACTTTGGAGATCGAGGGTGGCGATGGGTAAATGATTTCAGCTGGTGGTTCCGGTCTTAAACTCACTTCATCGCGCGTGAAGGATTTATATTGTTGGACGGGTTCAGGGGGTTTTTCAATCTTGATAGGAATTGATGTTTCAGTTTTTGAAACTTCTTCAAATTTTTTGTAAACCTCCGGTTTGATAGGAACCGGAATTGTGGTTTCTTTGAGGGGTGGTGGTACCGGCTCGTCCCCTTCTTTGATCTTTTTGACGAAGTACTGGAGTGACGATTGTTTCGAAATTGAGCTTGTTTCAATTCCAGTCTCTTCGACTTTTTTCTCTTGGATAATTTCGCTTGATGGTTGGCAGATCTGATAATCAGTTTCTAGTTTTAAAACAGGCGTTGGTACTCTTGGCATTGGTATTTCTGGTACCGTATGTTCAAATTTCATTGTTTTTGATTCTTTGGAAATTTCTTGTTTGGTCATTGATGTGAATTCAGATCTGGAAGAAACATGGGATGATTCAGGGATTTTAGGGATTTCGACTGGTTTAGGGATTGTTGAAACTGTAGATGAGACTTTATCAGCAGCTGAGGTCTGTATAGGACATGGAAAAAGACAATAAACAATTGAACCACCACCCAAAAAAATATTAAAAAGAACTTACCAGAGTTTCATGCTTTCGTACATCCTCAAATACAACAGTCTTGACCACTTCCACCATGGTGTCAGGAGTTGGTTCAAAAACAGCAATATCGGCGATACTTTGAGCTTCGCCACCAGAATTGACCGCCCGTACCATAAATCTTCCAGACATATTTAACTCAGCTGGAAAAATTAATCCACACAAATGCAAAACTCATACATTTAAGTAAACAATGGTACCTTTCTCTATGACAAGAGTGTGTGAATTTCCCATCGACCTGATCCTTGCTTTATCTCCAAGAGCCTCACCAATAGGTACTCCATCCTTGTACCACGTGACTGTGGGATCAGGGGTTCCCGTAACCTCAACTTCCATAATAACGCGATCCCCTTTTTTGACAACTTGGGCTTGTAGCCGGCGTCCGAAAACCGGCGGAAAGACAGTTTCTACAAAAGAACGAAAAGTCCAAACACATCTCCAAATTATTAAACTTACTTCGTACGACCAAATCGGCGGTACTTATCGCCTTTCCAGCCTCATTAACCGCCGTACAAGTGTATCTCCCAGCATCATCAATAGTTGCATTTTTGATAACAACGGAGACTTTATTCCGGTCAAAGTGTATTTGAACACCTGAAGACTCCCTTAACTGTTCCCCGTTTTTGGTCCAAGTGATCTCAGGGGTGGGTTGCCCATCAACTATCCCTTCAAGTACCACGTCAACGTTCTGGTCGACGATTTTGCCCATCACTGGTGTGATAAATTTCGGAGGTCGTGTTTTGATCACGGGTTTGTGGACCACGTGCTCAATGGTTTTCTGTTTGGTCTCCTCGGTGGTACCAGTAGTGAACAATGACGATGATTTTTCGATTATCGTAGGTGGTTGTTTACCAACTTGGTGGTACTCTTCGATTTTATGAGATTCGCTGATTTGGGGAGCTTCTTGGTTGATTTGTTTGAAGCTTTGTTGGTCTTTTTGAGAGAAACTATGGACTTGGACTTGAGGTTCTTGAGTACCGGTGAAAGTTTCCATTTTGCGAGAGGTTGAAGTGGAGGATTGGGTATGCACCTCCCGGTTTAGAATGTAGGAGGACTCGACATGTTGCGAAATATCTCGAGAAAATTCCGGGAGAGTTATCGTAGAAACACTTTGGACAGATAAATGGGCGGCACAACTAGCTTTCCCAACTTCGTTTTCAGCCACACAAGTGATGGTACCTTCGAGATCTTTGCTTATTTCCGGAATAGTCAGAACTTGACGATCGCCTGAAGTCGAAATTAAAATCTTCCTGCCAGTTATTGGTTCCCCATTGAACAACCACCGCACTTTAGGGGTGGGTTTCCCCACCACTATACACTCAAATTTGGTGGAAGTACCCTCAAAAGCGACTCTATCGTTGAACAACTCTTTGAAACTCGGACCCGACTTGATTTCCTCGTGTTTGATAATTTCGGGTGGTTTCATGGACTTGACGATAAGTTGGGCGAAACATTTGGCATCGCCTGAAGAGTTGGTAGCCTTGACTGTGTACACCCCCTTATCCTCAGGTCGCACATTTGCGATTTCCAGTCGGATAGTACCATCAGAATTGTGGGTTATTTTGACGTGATCAGTGGGTGTAATGGGTTGGTTGTTGAGCAACCACTTGATTTCGGGGGTGGGTTCCCCGGTAACACACCCCTCAAACTCGACTTTCTCCCCTTCAGAGACGAGAACATCGGAGAGGAGTTTGGTGAATTTGGGAGGAGTTCCGGGTGGTTCTTCCGGTTCTGGTGGCTTGGTCCCACTGTCTGGTACCACGGTTAGTGAGCATTTGCTTGAAGCTTCACCAGCTGAGTTAAGAGCTACAACTTTGTACTGTCCAGCGTCTTCAGGGAGGGCTTCCTGGATGATCAACGAGCAACGATCACCTTGGAAGAGTAGTTGGAAGTCTGGTGATTCCTTAACGGGACGATCATCATGGTACCAAATGACTTCCGGTTCCGGTTGTCCCACTATAACACAGTCCAGTCGAACCCTGTTACCTTCGGTCACACTAACATTGGTCAAGGGTAGCTGAATTGAAGGTTTGACCGGTTCCATGTCACTCGCAAGTTCAGAGTCGGATGTTTCCGTCGGAAGTCTTCCTTTGACCGAAACGCTGCAAGCACTTGATGCCTCCCCGGCTATATTTTTGGCGTTCACAACATAAGTCCCTGCATCTTTAGGAAAGGCTTCGAACACGAGCAATGTCGCTTTATTTCCCTCGAATTGTAACTAAAATTGAGACTATATTTAGAGCCGCAGCTGCGAGCGTCGGATGGAATTGCATTTTCTTGTAGAGAAATTCGGATCTTTGCCAAAACCCACGTTTGATGATAAAAATAATTAAAAATTGTCAATTAAACTAAAGATTCTTACCTTAAGCTCGCGCGCTTCTTTCACCGCTTTGCCGTTGTGTGTCCAAGTGAGGATAGGTGGGGGCAATCCAGAGACCTCACATTCCAATTTTATTTTCTGGCCGGCCCTCGCCATCACGTTGGACAGCGGCAAGATAAACTTGGGCGCTTCGGTGGGCTCCAGAGCTGCACATAAATCGGCCGATTGTGAAAGTGGACTAAATTTGAGCGGGTTTTTTGACTCGAAAAAGCAATAAGGAAAAGTGTGGGAGTCTGAAGTTTATTCACACACAAGGCGTCGTTTTTACAAGTTCATATGTAAAAATAGTACATCGCTATTTCCGCAATTTCATTCCAACTGATACAATTATATTTGGGGGCAAGTCGGCGATCGGAGAGCGTGCCAAAATGCAACAAACTGCGTGACGGAATTTGGATTAAAAATATTTTCAAACACAAAAAAAATTTCAATTGGAATTGTAATTATATTCAAATTATTTTGTGCTTTATTACTGATTTCGAAAAACATTGTGATTTAACAAAATTTGAAATTCGACACTCGTTTTTTTTGAGATATTTTTTATTTTAAGAAACTAGTTTGTCTAATTCGTGCAAAATGGCAAGTAGTACCACCACCCAAATCAGTACAACCCACTCATTCCACTTACGTGTCACAGTCAAGCTGGCCGTGCTTTGCGCCACCCCCAGCTCATTGGTTGCCTTGCACGTATACTCGGCCTTATCCTCCAAACTCACTTTGTCGAACTTCAAAATCGCCTCTCCATTATTATACGTAATCACATAATCCGGCGAATTATCAATACATTCATAATTTTTAAACCACTGCACTGTCGGTAACGGATTTCCCTCCACTTTACAATAAAACTGAAAACCCGCTCCTTCTCGTGCACTTCCCGGTTCTAATAACTTCACAAAAGTAGGCGGTGATAATTGCTCTTCCGGTTCCGTTTCCTTCACCGACAAACAAGCACTAGTTTCGGCGGAACCAGCCGCGTTAATGGCTTTACAAGTGTATTTGGCGGAATCTTCAGCGAAAGTTTCTTCAATGGTAAGAGTACACAATCCTTGATCAAAAGTTGTCTGGTAATCGGGATTGTTCTGGATCGAAATACCATCCTTGAACCAGGTTACAACCGGGACGGGAGTCCCAGTCACGTGACACATGAAAGTAAACCGGGAACCTTCCTGAATGATGGCGTCACTGAGAGGGGAAGTGAAGACAGGAGCTTCAATTTTGGGTTTTTGAGCTTCCAAAGCCTGGATTCGGGCTGCTTCTAATTTTGCTTCTTCTTCCGCTCTTCTTCGAGCTTCTTCCAACCTGGCTTCCTCTTCCGCCCTTCTTCTAGCTTCTTCTTCAACTGCTTTGCGTCTTGCTTCTTCTTCCGCCCGTCTTCTAGCTTCTTCCTCAGCTGCTTTGCGTCTTGCTTCTTCTTCCGCCCGTCTTCTAGCTTCTTCCTCAGCTGCTTTGCGTCTTGCTTCTTCTTCCGCCCGTCTTCTGGCTTCTTCCTCAGCTGCTTTGCGCCTTGCTTCTTCTTCCGCCTTTCTTCTAGCTTCTTCTTCAGCTGCTTTGCGCCTAGCTTCCGCCAGCCTGGCTTCCTCTTCCGCCCTTCGTCTGGCTTCTTCCTCTGCTCTTCTTCTAGCCTCTTCCTCAGCTGCTTTGCGTCTGGCTTCCTCTTCCGCCCTTCTTCTAGCTTCTTCTTCCGCCTTTCTTCTAGCTTCTTCTTCAGCTGCTTTGCGCCTAGCTTCTGCCAACCTGGCTTCTTCTTCCGCCCTTCTTCTAGCTTCTTCCTCAGCTGCTTTACGTCTTGCTTCTTCTTCCGCTCTTCTTCTAGCTTCCTCCTCAGCTGCTTTGCGTCTTGCTTCCTCTTCCGCCTTTCTTCGAGCTTCCTCTTCAGCTCTACGTCTCGCTTCTTCTTCAGCCCGAATCCTGGCTTCCTCAATCTCCCTTAATCTTTGTTCCTCAGCCAATCTTAAATTCTCCGCCAACTGATTGATTTCATTAGTGATACTAGAAAACGATTCTAGCATTCCTCGATTTTCTTGCAAGACTTGCTCAATTGTTGAGTGTGGTTGAGGTCCGAAAATCCTTGTTGCTAACTCAGTTATCTTTCGAATTCTCTCATTTTGACGTTCTTCGCCCGGTTTGAGGAAAATCTCGATTTCGTTAAGCAACTGTTGGGCTTCCTCTGGTTTTTTGACAAGATTCGATTTCCGGGCGATATTAATCAGAAGACGGCTTCCTTCACGGAACCACTCGTTTGCCTATAAATCCAAAAATTAACACCAGAAAATGGTGATCCAAACATTAGACTTACCTCCTCAACAAGCTCGAAGAACTGGATGCTTAGATCGATCAAATTTCTTGTTTCTTGAACTTGTTTCTTGAAATTGTTCCACCGGTCTTGCAACTGGGAAATTTGCTTCTGGATGTGGGGAGACTGGGAGTGCCTTTCGGCAAGCAGTTTCTCCCCAGTGTCCAAAAAGGCATTGATACGTTGTTGGAGCATCTAAAACACTCAAATTAGACCAAGAAATCGACAAAATAAGTAACAAACATCGACAGTTTTCTCAAAATAGACGAAAGCATGAGACGTTGCTTTCGCAGCAGCTAAAGACTCCCCATATTTCCCCTTCATGTCTTCCAACTGGTTACCAAGATCGTCAAGAGTGTCGTTAATTTGTCTCAAGTCGGTATCGAATTGACACAATTGTCTTTGAGCCTCCAGAGAGTCTCTTCGTTGTCGCCACTGATTCTCCCAATTATCCCTCTTAAGTTCCAAAATGTGTTGGAGCTTCTGAATGTCGGAATCAGCAGCTTGTGGTGGTTCTTGCCTTGCAATTCTTTGGGCAACATTCTCGCACTCCATCCTTGCCCTATTGAAAAGTTCCAACACCCTTTGTTTGGAAATTTCGTGATCTCTTATCAAATTTTCAACAGTGGTGATATCACCAGCTCCAGTTTTCACACTATAATCCTCAACTTTCCTATCCAACTCGACCAAATTCTTGAAATAGGAGATAAGCATCTCCAAAAGCACTTGATAGTCGTTGGCAACATTTGACAACTTTCGCCCCAACTCTGATAATTTATTTTTGATATTGAGCGTCTTCTCATCGCTGCTTTGCGTCTTGCAGATGAGATTTTCCGCCGTTTTGATTCTTTGCTCCACCTCGACTTGCGCTTTTCGCACGTCTGGTAGCACCTTCTCGAGTTTGGAGCACAGATGTGTTGTTATTTCTTTGGGATTCGTCGAATTCGTCGTTATTACCGGATACAATTGTTCGTCGAGCTTCGTCACCCAGTTTATAGTCTGGAAGTGAGAGGGCTCTATTTAAAACAACTCACTAATTATAGATAGAGTCGGTGAGGGCTTTGAGGTTGACGCTTGTCACAAATACGGAATTTTGAAGATTTGTGGCGGCTATTTTGGGATTTATGGCTAATGAGTTGATAATTAAATTGATTTAAATGCGGCAAATGCATGACGAAATTAGAAATGACGAAATGGATGTGCAACAAAGAGATTTTGAGATATTTTTCTGTTGAATAAATGTGATCAAAAATAAATTCAATTTTTTGCGTAGATCAAGCAGGAAATTGACTGAACGGATGTGCTATTCTGGTCGGCACATATTGCGAATAAATAAAAGCATGCATTACTTGGACGGATTAATTGACATTTGCGTAAATAGCATTAAAATTTTGGAAATTAAGCTTGAACTGAACTTAAAGCGGGAGTTTAAATAAAAAAAATCTGAATTTTCAGAAAAAGGACAGCGAGAAAATTTCTTTAACTTGACATCAATACTTTAATTTAATTGTTGGTTTTTCTCACACACTACATTACAGGAAAAAAGAGAAAATTAAGAAAGTTAAACTCAATACGCACATAGCGTATTAAAATATAAAACGCACAAAGTAACCCAAGTTTATGTGCGAATTTTTATCTTTTCTCCGCATTTAAACACAACCCACGATAATTTATTTAGAAAATAAATGTTTCGACAAGCTGGTCATAGTTATATTTATGGATGCTTTCAAAAATCGGTAGAAATCTAATTATAATTTTGATTTGCAAAATGAAAAAAAATCACTGACCTTGGTGCTTTCGGCCATGGTTTGCTCAAGTCGCACCAACAGCTCGCGTTTTTCCACAACTTGTGCATGGAAAGTCTGCCAATTCCTGGTCACAAGTAACTGTCGTCCCGACAGCCGTTCCAGCACGGACTCCACGCACAGACAAGCTCGCTTCGTGTCGAGATACGGTTCAGATACCTACAAGATAAATTTAGCGGTAGAAGAAAACGACGCCGGTTCTGTTCGCTTTGCTGGAAAGCGTAATTGTACGGTACTGAGGCTCGTTACGTTCGTGTATGAAGATATTAGGGAGATAACATCTCGAATTGTTACAGAAGAGAAATTAAAATCTTAACCGAGTCGAGGAAATTTTACGCTAATTGGACCATCACTGTTAGGATGGAGAAATTGATAAAGATACAGCGAATTACTGTCTTGGACATGGTACTGTTTCTCAGTTTTCAAAAAACAACTGTTTTAAAAATGCTAAAATTACATGGTAGACAATAATTACAGGCAAATTACGTGTTGCGGTTCTATGAACCATGGTAATAAGGTTATTATATGAGGCAAAAGCAAAAAATGTTACTATAGAAGTCTAGGATATAATATTTATTAATTTTATTATGTGTTGTGTTGACTTTTCAATTTTTTTAATTTAAAAATTTTCCAAAATTTTTATTGTCACAAAGTAAAACTCACTTAGTAGTACCTACTGACTGCGCCAATTAATCTTGTATAAAGTCAAGACTTTGTGTTCGTAAAAGAATTAAAGCAAAAAATATGAAAAAACAATTCAATCGGAATAGTTAAAAATTTAAGGGATGATTTAGAGAAAATACTTTTTTCTTTCATTTATTTTTGTCACATCCTAGCAATAGTAAATTTTGGTTGAAAAGCCTTTGATACCAATATCTGTTAACGTTATTTTGTATACTTTTGACTTTTCTAATTTTCTAATTTAAATATTTTTCAACATTAAAACGTAATCGTTGTACCTACTGACTGCGCCAATTAGGCTTGTTTAAGAACTAGGCTTCGTATTTGTAAAGATCAAAGAAGAAAAATGTTGTAAAATAATTTACGCTTGAATAAATCAAAATTAATTCACTTATTGCTTATGGAACTTCCTGGTAAAAGCAAATTTTGGTTTAGAAGTTTTAAATTCAATACGTATTTGTTATTTTTTGCACTTCCGGGACCAAAGTGGGTCATTCCATAGGGAATTAATGATATCTCTTAGGGGAAGAGTCTATATTTAATCCCTAGGGAATAAATGACCCACTTTAGTCCCTGTAGACAAAAACAAAAGTATTGATTTTAGTCTCGGAAGTGCAAAAAATATCGTATATACCTCGAGGCCAAAGTGCCTAAATCCCTTGATCCACTCGCGCGATTAAATGCTGCACTCTGTACATAATAAACTATACTATAAAGTACGATGCTTTAGAGTACCATACAATACTATAATAGTACTATGTACTATATAGGATATACTATTTACTATACAATTTTTATCCTGCTAATTTTTCGAATTTTCTAATCTAAGTTTCTTCTATAGTTTTTAAAGTTTCACAAATTGCAAGTCGAAATGTTGTTGCAGTACCTACTGACTGCGCCTATTAATCTTGTATAAGAAGAAAACTTCATTTAGTAGAAACTTAAGACAAAAAATATGGTGTATAGTTTAGACGAAATTTTTTAATTTTTTGTAACTCAGCTACTTTATTTTTTTTTGCGCAAATTTAGCAAAAACTTACCTTGTTAGCCTGGTCAATAAACGTCAACCCCGTATTCTTCGCCGATTGGTAGAGCGGCACCAGCGACTCCCACTTCTCCTCCAAGTGCCTCATCATCTCATCAGTAACCCGATCCTGATTCTGCAACAACTCCCTTTCCAAATTATCCATCTCCTGGTTAACAATATCCGCTTCCATGTGGAACTTGACGTAAATCCTCGCCAAATCCAATCTATTCTCTAACACATTCTTTAAACCAATCCACCTTTCGTGCATCTCCTCCACCTTGGAATCGACGTCCTTCCTTTGGTTATCCTCCAAAAATTCGAGAATCGGCGGTAGGGTTAGTATCAAAGCGTTAATTTCGTTTCCTTTCGTCTAGAAAAAAATTTTGATTAACTATGACCACAAACAACCAACCCCACCTGTAAATCGTTGAGTAGTTTGTTGTGCAAATCGAGGAAATCCCTAGCCAAAGGTAGATCATCGCCCATGTTTCGATGCTCGTGGAGGAAAGCTTCGGCAACGCTAACCAACCACGAGTAAATTTCATTGTGTGATTCCAGAAAGTTGTTCAGGGCTTTATTAATTCGAATGTTCTCTTCCTTGTGAGCGACACATAACCGGTCCAAGGCGATTTTCCTATTTTCCAATTCTTCAACTTTGTGTCTAACACCTTCAGTACCAGAACGCCCTCTTCCAACCAGATCCAGAATAGCGTGTCCTTCGGCAATGGGACCACTGGTGATCTCTTCTATGGACCTAGAGCTTTGAGCATGCAATTGTATTAGTTGTTGCGAGGTTGAGGGCAGTTTGGTTGTGGTCAATTGGTGGTCAAGTTGATCCAATTTGCTCAAAGCCTGAAAAAATGTTCTAGTACGCCTTTTGGGTTGGTTATTTAAACGTACATTTTGGGCCGATTTGAAGAACTGAAGAACCCGCTCAAGGAGGATCTCCCTGTTCTGCACCTCCGTGTAATAGTCAGACGTGGCAGAAAGAATTTCGTACGATTGTCCAGCTGCTTGTTCCCCAGCGAAACAACCGGAAGCTACAAGTTGTTCCGTAGCTTTGGTTATCTTTAAAGCGCGTTCTTGTAATTGTTTCGCTTCCGGGAGCAGTTTCTTGTGTTCGTTGAGAAGCAGTTCCGCACTAGATATGGAATCACCTGGAACCAAACACATAATATTTTTTCCAAAACAAATAGAAAAAATGTTTACCCAATTGGTCCGTACTGGCTAGAAGCCTCCTCCTCTCATGTACAACATCGTCAAGTTCGTGCAAATCAGCTGCAAGCATCGCCAAAGCAAGACACTGTTCTAGCTGAGTCTTCCTTCGATTGAAAGTCGCTTCTAGAACTTGGCGCTTGAGGTGCAGCTGATCCATCCATCCTTGAACTTGATTTATGGCTACAAAAAAATAATGTTTCCAAAAGTTGGTAGTAGTTATAGTTACCTCGATTGACAGACGGTCGGATTCGATCGGGTCGCGAATCGAGTGTGCCTTCAGCCCCTAGTTCCTTCAGTTTTCCCAAAAGCGTGTTTCCCGCTTGGAGAGCCCCCATGAGTGACTCCAGCAAAGCCCTTCTCAGGTCATGGATCATGTTCAAGAAGCCCTTCACAGCTTCGATTTCAATAGGAACAACTTTATCAGTGCAGGAGGCTTCCAGCTCGTCCATTCTCTGGAAGAACTCCTGGGCTTTGGTGTGGTAGAGGACGTTCAAGTCGAGGATTTCCTTCCGGAGTTCGAGCAAACTGTTGATGTCCTTCCAGGCCCGGCCTAAGGACTCGGCCATGGCTGCATAGACCTCAGCTCGGGGTCTTTGAGTGGCGATAAGTTGGTCGGCTTGACGGAGGAGCTCTTCGACTGGGCTTTGTTTGTTCTGGAATTCAGGCAGAATGAAGAGTTGCTTATTTGCATATAATTAGGTTCAGAAGTGTGCCGCTCGAAGATTTCGAGATGTTTGTATTCAAATTAAGGTGGAATTTTGGGTTTTGTGAATGGTTGGGAAGATGAATGGTGTTTGACCTTTCTTGTTAGCGCGTATTTATCGTTTTGGATGTTTGGTGTGATGAAAGTTCGTAAATACTTGTTAGGTAACTTTGGTACTGGGAGTGAGTACTGTTGTTTGGACTGGTTCAAGGTCACACATTTTTACTTTAAAACATAATTCGTAGCTCGAAATATTGGTTCTGTTGGGTTGATTACGGCGGTGTCAGATCCCGCTGTAATCGGCGTTTAGCGAAGCTATTAATTAAATGTATCAAACTTTTTTCTCTCGCATGCAACAAACTAACACAATGTTGAACAGCACAAACATTCCTTTCAAGCTCGTAAAATCCAAAATGGCCATTGGGACGGTCCTCCATTCAAATGCAAATTGAACACAACCCGTTCTTTTCAGCGTCGCTCTCTCGTTACAATTAATTGTGTTTGTGAAAAGAACATCCTTTATAATTGTTAATAACTTTCTTTCATGTTTACAAGATCGCTATCTGAATAATTGAGTGCTATATGGGCCAGCTGCTGCAGCAATCACTTTCTTTGTGTGTAAATTTTTATCGACTTCATTCATAATTATCGTGAGAGGTTGCACATATCCCGGAAAGGCACCGGTGGAAATTCAAAACCAGAGCTGCTGGTTATTTTTAGTTCAATCCGAATGTTTAGTACTTAAATCTAAATAAATATGCGGCATGTTAACCAAAGCGGAATTATAGCGAGTTATTGAAAGGCGTTGGTTTGCGTGGGATGGGAATATGCGTTATGTGGAGTGAATTCCTGATGGTGGTAAAGAAAAAAATCCGGATTTGATTAAATTAAAGAGAAAAATGAGGTTCTAACAACGCGTGAAAGTGAATTAAAAACATGTTCTGAATAGTCTCACTTTATTAATTTTAATATTCATGTGATTAGTCGATTAGTGTAATTTTCAATTAACATATCTGTAGGTGGCTACCTATTTCTTGTTTCCCAAAGACCGCTTTCTGGGCCAGTGGCCTATAAATGTCATTCAAATCAATTTTTTATAATATTTCGAAGAAACTAATTAAAAAATCTACGATTTTAGTCAAATTTCAGCCATTTTACAGCATTTTAGGCAGATTTTTAATAAAAGAAGTATAGATTATTTACCTAGTGACTTATTAATGCAATTATATTTTTTAACATAACTATTATAATAAAAAAGGCTGTTTTTTATGAAAAGGCGTTAATTCTAAAAAATTTTTAAATTCTTTTTGCAATTAACCGAGTTTTTTGGAATAGAAATTTCTTTGAAATTACGAAAACTAAGTTAAAATTACAGGAACCACAGTGGAAATACAGTTACAAAATAAAGTCACTGCCAGTTAAATTACAGAACCTATTTTGGAACTACAAAAATTAAATTTTAATTGTAGAAATCAAGGTAATAACATAGATTATTTTATAATTACTGAAATTAATTTGGAGTTACTATAATTTCTTAGAATTACTGGAATTTTGGGAATTACAGATATTATTTATAGATTACTACAACTTTTCTGGAATTACTGAAAGTTTGTTTAGAGTTATTCGAAATTATTTGAAACGGAAATTACGTTAAATTACTTGAAACTATTGGAATTAATTTAGAATTATAGGAACTATTTTGGAATTACGAAAGTTACATTGGAATTACTGCAGTTAAGTGGGAATTACTGGAATCAATATC
Source organism: Tribolium castaneum (assembly GCF_031307605.1). Classification (NCBI taxonomy): domain Eukaryota; kingdom Metazoa; phylum Arthropoda; class Insecta; order Coleoptera; family Tenebrionidae; genus Tribolium; species Tribolium castaneum. The sequence continues at coordinate 3,741,814 of NC_087394.1, read as the reverse complement.
CGGAATTACTATAAATTATTGGAATTACTCAAATTTCGATAAATTTTGAAAAAAATAATATTGTAATTTCTGTGGAATGGTTTTGGAATTAGAGTTTGAATTTTTTTCAGGTTCTTTGATTAGGTATAATAAATATTTTTCTAGACTTTCTTGGTCTATAAGTCATTAATTTGAACCAGTTTGACAATATTATGAATTATTAATTTGGAATTAATTTGAAATAATTCGAATAAATGTACAAATACAGCAAGCTTTTGAAATTACTGAAACTTTTGTGGATTTTTTAAGAATTACTGAAATCATTTGAAAATTAATAAATTTTACGGAAAATCCAAAACGTGTATGATTTTCCAAAACTATCGGAATTAAATTTAGAATTACAAAAACAATTTTGGAATTACAAAAATTAAATTGTAATTGTGGAAATTATATTGAAATTATTAATCTGGAACTGCTATAGTCTCTTGGAATTACTGAAAATATTTGAGGATTACTACAACTTTTCTGGAATTACTGAAATTCTTTTTGGAATTATCTGAGATTACTTAGGACGGAAATTACGTTGAATGCCTTGTAACTATTAAAATTACGAGTAATTTGGAATGATAGAAACTATTTTGGAATTATAAAAGTTACGTTGGAATTACGGCAATTAAGTTGGAATTACAGGATTTAATCTCTGGAATTACTATAGATAACTGGAATTACTGAAATTTCGATGAATTTTGAAAACAATTAATTTGTATTAAAATTGTATTAAAATTTCTATGGTCAGAGGCTGTAGATGCGACCTGAAAACACTTGGGTGATGGCGTTACCACCATTGGCATATTTATATTTATTTATTTTTCGGAATTAGAATTAGAATTTTTTTCAGGTTAATGGTTCGGTCCTTATAATTTTTTTTTCAGCTTTTCTGGTCTAGTAATATAAATAAATATTCTTCCAGACTTTTTTCGTTTACAAGTCATTAATTTGAACCAGTTTGACAATATTATAAACAGCGAAATCTGGAATTTATCTCCTCAATCGTAAATAAATCAAAATAGAATTTTCCTGCAAAGACTTAAATTGTGTTCATTTTTCTACATTTTGTTTATAAATTGTTGCAAGAACAATACGTAATAAAAACACAACTTGTCGTCACTTTAATGAGTAAGTATTTTCCACTTGTTGGCAACAGTGCTTGCTCAACAGGTGAAGTTACTCACTTTCTAATGATAATTTTGTGACCCTGCGACAAATTTACTTTACAGCAGAAAATAATCAAAATGTAACAAAACAATACTCACTTTGAGCTGGCGAAGGACTTCATCGTGAGCTTTTTGCAGTTCCTGAGCTTCGGCAAGATTATCCCCTAGTGTGGTCAATTCCGGGGTAATTTCCAGGATTTTGAGATTAATCCAGTCGCCACACTGGAAAAAAATTGAATTAAGTTTAATTCCCAAACGTTATTTTTTCTACGTTCAAAATTGAATGTTATGTAACTGTGTAGGCGTTTGACCAACTCTCTGAATAATCATGTGTTTGGTTGACAATCCTTCATAACTGTTTGCACGGTCGATTTGAGCGGAATAATGAGGATTTCTTTGCGGTAGGTATCGTTTAATGTTTGGAAAAATCGAGAGAAAGATAATAAATCCATGCAAGTTATGGTGCTGGTTATTGGACCGATTGATGGTCGGTGGGTTAAAGAGGCGGCCTTGGTGTGGGCGTATGATGGGTGGTTGGTCTTGTTCCTTTTGCCCATAATCGCAATAAGTGAGTCGAGACGGTTTCGCAGAGAATTGCTATTGTTAGCTGCTACCAAGGCAGTTTGATTTAGAGATAGATGATGGTAAATAAGATAGAGGGGTGGTTTAGCAAGTCAAGTGTGACCAAGACCTTTTACTTGGCTTGGCATAAAACGAGTTCGGTTTTAAAATTGAATTGATGAGTGGGAAAAGGAACATTTTTCTAATATTCAAACCCTTGGTAATAATCTCTTGCTAATTGATTAATGGTCACGTTCCAACTAGTGCTAGTACGAATTTTCTCTAAGTGGAATGATTATATAGAATTATAGCGCGCATTTTAGATAATCATTCTGAGCCATATTTTACCCACACTCTTAAATTGCAGTGATTTATTCTCATTTAACCGATGGTGTTAGTATTTTAACAATGATTTATTTTACTCATCTTTAAAAGTCAATGGTATTCGAAAAATACACTTTATGTAAATGTCTGCTCCGATTTCGTGTTGCAATTTCAAAAATCAATCATTAAAATGGAAAGTTGACTAATCAAGAGCCAGGAAAGGAATTACCAACAAAGCAAAGCCATATCCGATAGTTGAAGAGCATCATTATAAAATTCCGCATTCATTATTTCATGAAAATATTTTCCTCGTTTAAGTGAGATCAGTGCCGTACAAGGGATACACACTTAGAAAAGTTTGTTTTGAATTTCTAGTCAATTGCAATCTCTACCCAAAGAAGTTTTATTTGTTACTGCATTTCACACGTCGGTGATAATTAAAATGTTTTAGTTTGGATTAATGAACGATTTCTAAAGAATAAATTCAGGAATAAATTCAGATATAATACTGCTGTGAAGATATTGGAAACTTCAAATCCTAGCTACATTTTTCAAGTCTATGCAAATATCTTTATTAAAAATTAATAATTTTTAAATTATTTGTTCAGTGTCAGTTTTTCAGTACCGAAATCTTTCAGGTTCAAATGTGACAACTTTTAAATTTTTTTATCTTGGTTTATTTTTTACTCATTATTCCTTATTTTTATGTATACTTTGAAAAATATGCTAATTTTTTTATCATCAATACTATTACTTTCAGTCTAGATTTTTTTCGATCTAGTTTACTATGCCAAGATTAAACAAAAAAAAACTATAAAAACCCCAACGTCGCAATTTGTCTCAAAATTTCCTGTTATAAATTATTCAGGCACTTCAAAAAAATAATAGCTATGTAATTTATCCTTTCAATAATGTATTTTATCAATATTATTAAAAAATAATAATTTGGTAAAACGCAAGGTTGCCGTTTTTATAGTTTTGAAACAGCTATAGTCTATGGGTTATAAAAACAACACGAAAGTCTTTTTTTTTACTTCTTTCAGATTGAAAATATGACAGCTAAGACATTTTTTATAGCTTTGTTTTTTTTAAGTATTATTATTTTTCATTAATTTCACTCTCTTTTTTTGCTGTTGTTTCATTGGTTTTATTAAAACGATTCCCAAATTTTTTGTTTATAACAAACTGGTACAAGATTGTGAGAATACACTTTTTTGTGAACTATCAATATATCGCACTGTTTCAGTTAAGATTTTTGCAATTTAATTAATTTTATTAATAAACAAAAAGAAAATATACTCGTAATTACAATTTTGAAATTCTACAAATCCCAAAAGTTAACAAAAATTGTTTTATAAAAAAATTATGTGATGTAATCTCCATTGTGTGTAATAATTCGATTGAGATCTTGAATGAGTTCAAAATTTTTTCCAATAAACTCATTCTAAATTTTAGAAATTTATAATTATTGTTATTATTATTGTTTTTATTGTTTCATTAATAATTTTTTACATAATAATAATGCGTATCTTGTTCACTCGTTCTTGTTTGATTTTTTTTTTGGGGTCCCTTTTTTTATTTTTGTCTCTTGTGTGCCTTTTTGTTTCTTTTTAATTTTTGGGTTTGCGGGGAAGCTCGGTGTCATCTAATTCTTTCTTTTTCTTATTGTTTGATTATTTTGCGGGTTTTTTCTTGCCTTATTGTTATTATTATTATTATTATTATTATTATTATTATTATTATTATTATTATTATTATTATTATTATTATTATTATTATTATTATTATTATTATTATTATTATTATTATTATTATTGTTTTTATTGTTTTATTAATAATTTTTTACGTAATAATAATGCGTATCTTGTTCACTCGTTCTTGTTTGATTTTTTTTTTGGGGTCCCTTTTTTCACTTTTGTCTCCTGTGTGCCTCTTTGTTCCTTTTTAATTTTTGGGTTTGCGGGGAAGCTCGGTGTCATCTAATTCTTTCTTTTTCTTATTGTTTGATTGTTTTGCGGGTTTTTTCTTGCCTTATTATTATTATTATTACTTTAGCATCATTTTAGACTTTCAGAAGCAAAAGAAAGGTGTCTATTTTAAAGTTTCAAAATATAACAAAATTCTACATTAAAAAAAACTGCTGCAGGAATGCAGTGGTGGTCTCTGTCAAGTTTTTCTCAATCTAATTCATTTATCATTTATTAATAAACAAAAAGCAACATTTTTCGAGTTAAAATTTTAAAACTTTTCAGATACCAAAGATAAACGAATAAATGTTCTATTAAAAAATTGGCTCTATCTTTTTTTTAGTTAGAAAAAACAGCGTTTAACATTTTTATGACTTTCTGTCACAAAAGTTTGTTATTCCTAAAGTTTTAAAATGCGACAACCTTCACATTAATTATCATTTTAAATTTTTTATGGCCAATTTCACTTCACTTTGCCAGTGTCTGTACAAGGTGTCTCAGTTAACACTTTCTCGATTTAATGCTTTGTATTAGTTAGCAATTAATCATTTTTATGGATACACTAATTAGAGTAGTCCTCAGATGCCAAAAGTAAACAAAAAAGGTTTTATAAAAAATTCGATTGTTCTTTGAAGAGGTTTAACTCATATTTTATGCTTTTTATTCTGGAGGTGTAAAAAAAACTAAAATTCTGCAGTAATACGACTTTTATTTGATATCGTTTTAAAAATTACATATTTTTGCATTAAACTTCTAAACAAACTTGTGAAAACTTGGACACAGTTTGTGTTTTCGAGCTCAAAATCCTCCCGGATGCCAACATTATTTTCATTCCACGAAAAACGCGAGAATGAGTGACAGTCCACTCATAAACAAATCTACGACAATTTCGGTCATTATTATAAAAAAAATATATTTTTTTATCCCATTCCTGGCTGTTGTTCCAATCCCGAATCGTGGGCGTTTCGAATCGAACCATCGCCTGGCTGCCAGGTGCTATAAATAGCAAATGATGTTCTGTTTATGTTCGTTTTGAAACGAATATTTACACTTGAGCTATTAGCATGGTGCCTTTTTCCACTTTCTAATCCCGATCTGGTGCACAGCTCTGGGCCATTGAACCAGAATTTCGGTCAGAAAATTGCTAAATGGTCAAGAGAGGAGCAATACCGTAAAAGGAGATCGACCTTATTCCCATAAGTGTGAATGCAAATTCAAGGCACGAATTATGTAGAGGTGTTATTAATTTTTCAAGACGGCGCTTGACAATGGATAAATATTGAACGTCACAGATAGAGATTATAACATAATTTTCCTCAAGGTTTCTTGTCTAATGACTCACGAAGTTTTTTAAGACTAAATAAGGAACAGCAATGCTGTTGTGACATAACTAACGTAACTAGTTATTTTTGCGTTCTTCCACTTTGGTTTAATCAAATTCTTGTTGGCTGTCATAAGTGATAATTGATAATTGTTGCTCGTTTATTGCTGCTTGATGTCAACATGTTGAATAGATTGCCATTTGAATCAGTCGTCTAATGATTTATTCGGTTTGTAGCATTTTTTTGCCCTAACTTATGCTGCAGTTTTTCAAAATTTTTGAATTCTGAACGAATTTCCAAGTTTTTGCAATTTTTATAGTTTTCCATTAGAAAATATAAACGTTGAAACACTTTTTGAGCGTAGAAGTGCAAAAAATATCATATGATACTATTGTAAAGATTTCGATTTTTTCGATTTTTTTTTAATTTTGTCTAATTTTCGGCTCTTTTGGGTTGTTTTTTTTAAATAAAAAATCATAATTTGAAAAATAAAGGTCTAAGTTGTAAACAGGTCATGCAAAGGAACTCCCCGGACTGTCCTGGATGAGATTTGGTCAATTCCGGGCAACTCCGGGTTTTTTTAAACTCGTTTCAACAATATTTTCTCGCGGTTTCAAGCCTGTAGGACTATTTTTCTGATGTTTTTAATTAATTTTTTGTCCTAACTTAGGTGCAGTTTTTCAAAATTTTAGAATTCTGAACAAATATCCAAATTTTTGGAATTTTTATAGTTTTCCAATGGAAAATATAGACGTTGAAGCACTTTTTTAAACGTATGAAGTCTCTAGAAGTGCAAAAAATATCATGAGATACAACTGTACTGATTTCGATTTTTCCGATTTTTTTTATTTTGTCCAATTTGTTTTCGGTACTTTTCGGTTGGCTTTTTAAAATGAAAAATTATACTTTAAAAAAAAATGTCTAAGTTGTAAACAGGTTATGCAAAGGGACTCCCCGGACTCTCCTGGATGAGATTTGATCAATTCCAGGCAACTCCGTTTCAACAACATTTTCTCGCGGTTTCAAGTCTGTAGGACTATTTTTCTAATGTTTTTAATCAATTTTTTGTCCTAACTTAGGTGCAGTTTTTCAAAATTTTAGAATTCTGAACGCATATCCAAATCTTTGCAATTTTTATAGTTTTCCATTAGAAAATGTAAACGTTAAAGCACTTTTTTGAGCGTATGATGTCTCTAAAAGTGCAAAAAATATCATATGGTACAACTGTAAAGATTTCGATTTTTTCGATTTTTTTTTATTTTGTCCAATTTTTTTCAGTACTTTTCGGTTAGCTCTTTAAAATGAAAAATCATAATTTGAAAAATAAAGTTCCAAATTGTTAACAGTTTATAATTAGAAACTCCCTGGACTCTCCTGGACGAGATTTGATCAATTCCGGGCAACTCCGGGTGATTTCCGAACACCGAATGTTTTTTTTAAACTCGTTTCAACAATATTTTCTCGCGTTTTCAAGCCTGTAGGACTATTGTTCTGATGTTTTTAATTGACTGACTTCTAATGATTTATTCGGTTTGTTGCACTTTTTGTTCTAACTTATGCTGCAGTTTTTCAAAATTTTAGAATTCTGAACGACTATTTAAATTTTTGCAATTTTTATAGTTTTCCATTGGAAAATATAAACGTTGGAGCACTTTTTTGAGCGTATGAAGTCTTTAAAAGTGCAAAAAATATCATGTTGTACAACTGTAAAAATTTCGATTTTTTTGATATTTTTTTATTTTGTTCAATTTTTTTTCGGTACTTTTCAGTTGGCTTTTTAAAATGAAAAATCATAATTTGAAAAATAAAGGTCCAAATTGTTAACAGTTTATAATTAGGATTTCCCCGGACTCTCCTGGATGAGCTTTGATCAATTCCGGGCAACTCCGGATGATTTCCGGCCACCAAATGTTTTTTTTTTTCAAACTCCTTGCAATAATATTTTCTCGAGGTTTCAAGGCTGTAGGACTATTTTTCTGATGTTTTTAATCGATTGACTTCTAATGATTTATTCGGTTTGTAGCATTTTTTGTTCTAACTTATGCTGCAGTTTTTCAAAATTTTAGAATTCTAAACGACTAACAAAATTTTTGCAATTTTTATAGTTTTCCATTGGAAAATATAAATGTTGAAGCACTTTTTTAAGCGTATGAAGTCTCTAGAAGTGCAAAAAATATCATGTAGTACAACTCTAAAGATTTCGATTTTTTCGATATTTTTTTATTTTGTCCAATTTTTTTCGGTACTTTTCCCCGGACTCTTCTGGATTTCATCAACTCCGGGCAACTCCGGGTGGCTTCCGGTCACCGAATTTTTTTTCAAACTTGCTCCAACAATATTTTCTCACGTTTTGGACCCTCTAAGACTATTTTTCTGACGTTTATAATCGATTGACTTGGACCACCCTGTTTCTAATTTTAGTTTCTTTCAATAAAATTTAGTATCACATAATTAATTGCTTCGATAGGAAAACATTCGGAATAAAACAGTTTATCGGTCACTATTCTCTTCTAATTGCTCCAAGTCAGCCTGAAACCTGTAGTTCCACTTTCAGTGACATTTAGGTTTTCAGTTACATTTGATTAAGTAGAGTTCTGTCATCGACATTGAAATGCAATAAAGTTTAATAATTATGCAAATCGTTCCACAATTAAAATAATCACGCGTATGCAAATACATCTTCACACCATATTTATTTTTAGAATCGTTTCATCGTTTCCATTTCTTCGCAAAAATTCACACCGAAGCAAAATTTAACGAAACCACGTGTCGAAACTAAATCCAAAAAAATCACTAACGCGTTATTAAAAGCATTAACGTTGAAAAACAGTAGCATTTGGCATGGATTGCGTCTCTGACGCAATTTCCTTCAGAAAATGAGTTGTTTCCCTCACTTTTCGATCGACCTACGCGAATTTTCTGCAGGATTTTTGATAAGAAAAGAACAAAATATGCGAATCATGTAATGAATGTCGGTTGTAAAATGAAGAGAGTTGAGAGAAATTGCGCAAAGATTTGTTCGTCTGACCCACATTAGCAACAGGTACGCATGCAGGTGTTGGATCAGTTGGCTGTAACTTTGTGACAAAGGAAATTGGGAAATTGACGGAATTTTTGGCACCGACTGGACAATCAATATTTTTTATAGGTTTGTTTTAAAGGTAATTTAAGGTCACTGACATTTCACAGTACCTTATGGTTCGAGTTTAAGTTTTAAGGTTTGTTATTCTAAAAAAATAGAACTGTTTGAAACACGATTTCCCTCTTTGGTAGAAAACGTCCAAACCTGAAAAAAACCTACGAGAAACGAAAAGAAATGTTTTCCTACGTACATTTTAACCTACATCCGCCATAAAATTACAAGCGGTTAAGTTTTACGAACAATTGTTTAGTAGGTAGTTTCAATTAAGTATTCAGAGTTAAAAATATTGGGCGAATAATGAAACAACATTTTATGCTCAAGTTTGGATTAAAAACGGTTAGAAAGTTGAAATGTTTGTAGTTTGACAAATTTTAGCAAAAGTTTGATAATAATAACACTTTGAATAGATAATCTCAGTTGAACTACTTTTATTAAAATTTATACGGTATATTGATAAGAATTTAAGTAGGAGTGCTATGGGTTTGTTACTAGTTTGTTCATAAATTCAAACTTCACTCTATTGAATTAGTGATTAATTTTCTTGTAATAATATTATAAAAAAGTTGCAATTTTTTTCCAACTTCTCCAAGCTGTACGTTTCTTCTTAAAAAATGAAAAATAAAGAACAAATATTCGAAAACAATAAGATAAACAAAGAAACAAACTAATAGTAAAAATAATTATATTTTAATATTTAATTTTAAAGGAATAAATATTTAAAAAAATGCTTATAAAATACATATAGTGTAGTTTAGACAAGTAGGTCAATTTTTTTTCAAAAAAATTACTAACTCATTTCAGTGCTTTTTTTATCTAGAAATTGCATAAATTATTTTTGGTTTCCATTTGAAATAGATTAAAATTTCTAATCTCTACTAACAATTAGTAAACAACTAAGGATTTATCAGAAAAGAATGTTTAGTATGCTTAAGTTTTTATATGAGTAAGTGAAGAAATAAACAGAATAAAAAGTAGAAATGTTTGTAGTTAACCATTTTTCAACAAAAGTGTAACAAGTGATTCATAAATTTACAGTAATAACAAGATAACACTTTGAATGGAAATGTGTTTTTCTTATAAGTCGTCTAATTTTTGAATTTGTTTAATAAAAAAATGATTCAAATAATAATAATAATAATAATAATAATAATAATAATAATAATAATAATAATAATAATAATAATAATAATAATAATAATAATAATAATAATAATAATAATAATAACACAGAGCATTTATTGAAAAAATTAAACAATAATAAACAGATAAGGAGGTAAAAAAAGTCGAGCTTAGTTTAGTTTTTATGAAGCTTTTTTGCCTTTTGCTCTAAATTTTGTATTGTTAAAAAAAACGTAAAAAATATGTTGAAATAATGTTTACTTTCTTCTATTTTTCAAATGGTGGTCAGAACTTGAACAAAAACTCTTATTCCATCATAAAAAACACCTGAAAATCTATTAGATATGATAAATTTTTTCTTATTATTCTTTGGCAATTTCTCGAAAACATTATCCAAAAGATAAAGGTCCTTTTTAAAGGACAAATAATTAAAATAGCTTCCTAACTATAACAAATTAAATTAAGTTAGGTAATAGTTCAGAAGTTATTGTCCAATAAATGCTCCGGATACTCGAATTTGACAAAAATCTCGACAAAAATAAAAAAATATAAAATCAAATCTATTGAAGTTTTCTTGCACTTTTAAAGCGAAACAAACAATGATTTTTTCGAATTGTTGAAGATAAGCAGTCTCGTTTAAAAACAATTAAATTTAATTTAAAATAAAAAAAATAAGAAAAAAAAATTCTCTAGTCACAAATTCTTTTCGCGGTCCATTGAACTAGTGATTAGTTTTATTGTAGCAAATTAGTAGTAACTTGCTATTTAAAAATTGGGAAATAAAACAACAACAAAAAAGATTGGGAAAGGAAGAGAAAAAAAAACTTTCAAATCCAAAGAAACAAGGACATAATAATAAACGACAATTTTATTAAAATCAGAATGAGTTATGAAATAACATTTGTTTGGAATAGAAATTTAGTCATTAATTTTAATCTGTGTTTCTAGACAAATTTTTATGAAAAACTGTTTTTAGACAGAAAATCCACTAACGAGTAGCTAATATCAGTGAAGAGTCATAATAGCATATTAATATTTAAATGAGCCAGAAAGATGTTTATCCTCGTTTTTAGCACTTTATCGGCAAGTATAAAATTAAACATCAAATCAGGCGAGTACTATTTTAAGACGCTTTGAAAATTTTTTTTCGCGGTATTCGAATTTCACCTTTCAATCAAAAAATTTATAAATAGAACGCCTTGTAATCCAGACAATAATTACAAGAATTAAACCGCCAGTCAGTTTTTTTAATCTTTGAAACTCCAGCAAGGATCTATTGACGAGCTAATGAATAACAAAATAAATATTTCATTCAAACTAGTTAGGAGATGTTAACACCTGAGACTTTATGTAAATCGGGGCAATAAATTTAATTGTTTAATTAATGAAATTGGTAATTAGTGAGTCAAAATGGCTCAAAATAAGCGATTACATAACGAAAAAATTCGTCGATGAGCGTCAAATGGTTATAAATCCCGAAATACTTGCTCTGGCAGCGTGCCAACGCGATTTTCGGTGCAAAAACCAGAGGGGTCAGATCGGGCTGACTTGGTGGCGCAATTTTATGGTGGGACGTACATGCAGCAAAGCTATGACAATTCTGGTCCTGCCGCTCTGCACTGCTATGGTGCTGATGGTGGTGGTTTTGGCCATGGCCTGTCCGTTTTGGGCTTTGGTATCATCCATTTTTCGTATGAAAAAAAATCACAGACACATTTCACAGATCGCGTCAATGGTTTTGGTTATTTCGGTCGTTCGTTCGGTGGGAACCTCGTCGACGGAGCCGCGAAAACACACTGAACCAAAATGTTGGTCGGCTTCATAACTGCAGCGTTACGATGACCACATCGTGTCTGTTCCTTCTGGTTCGCCTGTTTGTTTAGCATGTGTGGAAGGACGGCGACGGAGATGACGTCGAAGAGATCAACAATTGGTTGCATAGCTTGGCTTGCAGGAAAACAAGGGATGGTGGCAGGATTGGGAGTGAACTTGAGGCCTTCAGGAGTGCCTCAGAGAGTAGGGAAATCGAAATATGCAAACTAAATGCGATTTTTTTAAAAGCAGGACCCACCAGATTTCCAAAGAAAGAGTTTGGTTGGTTTTTGAGTTATTTTTTTGGTATCATGTAGCGCAAACAGTACCTATAAAGTACCAAACAGTAAGCCGCAAAATAATGGAATAATTTTTCTTTGACAAAAATATTCAATAGGTCAGTTTTTCTTTCAAAAACACGCAATCCCCAATTTAAAATTTTAGACTCAAGCAGTACAATGTGTTCAAAAATGATTGTTCATGAAGTCGACTATAGAACTCAAATTTAATGATAATGTCATCTGTCAAATCTTTGAATTAGCTTTGTACCCACTTTTTTTCATTTCTTGGAAAAATTGTTCCAAGTGTAAGGTTTGTCTTCATTCGTGTCCTATATTTTCGTGATTTTGGTTATTTTGTACTTTTTTGTTTTTGGATTCGATGCCTTTTTGTATTATTTTGACGGATCTATCATTCACAATCTAAATTAAGTGGCACATTACGTTCAAATTTTATAGGTGACTTGATTTTTGCGCACATTGTACTAGTTGTATTTTGAGTATTTTTTAAATATTATTAATATTACAAGACATTTCGATAAATATTTTAATTGGTGAAATGGCAATGGCAATAGCAATGGTAAGTAGTTAAAAAATCATTCAAAAACGTAAATTTGAGTACCAATAAAAAACAGAGAATTCTAATATTAAAAAAATTAATCAAATTAAGTAAATTGCAAAACTTATTCCATAATAATTATAGAATATTATTTCCGCGAGTTCAAATCTTTTTGGTAATGTCCTTAATTTCTAAATAACAATTTGCATCCCACTTGCAATATTTTCGACAATCCCTGTGATTTGAAAACATTAACTAACGTCTAAATATAATTCATTTTTTGCCAAAAAATTTTTGCCAATTTCAAGAATAAAAAAAAACAAAAAGGTTCTCAAAAATCGAAAAACATAAGTTTCAATAACCCAGTTTAAAAAAGATTATTTTTAATTTGTATTGAAAGGTTAAAATTTTTCCAATAATTTTATGGTCAAAAAAAGACATGTTTAACATAAGTATATAGTTTAAATAAAAAACACTTGGTTACATACTTTTGTTTACTCTGTACGTCAATATCAAACAAAGCCTCTAAACTATGTGTTTTTTTTTCTAAAATTTTAGTAGATTTTGATTCTGCAAACTCACTAAAAAAATCGTGACCAAATTTGAAAAAGGTATGTATTATGTACCTACTTAAAACAGCTTTATTGTCAAAAAATTCACTCTATTCTTGAAAATAGTGAATATAATATACCAAAAAATGAAAAAAATAGTCAATCAGATTTAACTGGAAATTAAATGCGTCTTAAAGGCATTGGCAAGCTTGTTTTAAATGGAAACGCTTATTACAGAAGTGAAAACCGCTTCTTTGTATCTGCTTTCAAGCTCGAGTTATTTCGATTTAAAGTTAGAATTGTGACGTCATAACGACCTTTCCAGCATTTGGTCCAATATTAAGATCAAGTAGTTTTTGACTTTTAAATGTCAGAGTTTATCAAAACTTGATAAAATTCCTCAGATGTTTTCGTGATGAGAGGACTCTAATGAGAGGCGGTTATGACGTCACAATTTCTTCCTTTCAGAGCTTATTTTTCGTCGCAGGAAATTTTGAAAAGAACTTACCTACTGGCGTAGAACAAACGATATTTTCAATAAGTTGCCAGCGCCTTTAAATAACGCAATTCTCACGAAAGTAAAACTATTTAAACATATTTTGTCAGACTGGATAAACGAAACTTATTTTTCCTAAAATCATTAGTAAAATAAACGCAATATCTATAAAGCGAGCCAAAATAGACTAGACTGAAACATAGTACTGTTCCGAATCCATATGTTACTTAAATTACATAAGTTTCGTCGAAACGAATAATGTAATAATAATAATAATAATAATAGTAATAATAATAATAATAATAATAATAATAATAATAATAATAATAATAAATAAGTGAAATGACAGAAATCAAAAAATATAAAAAAACTTTCATTATTATTTCTAATATAATATTTGACTTTTAATAAATAAATAATTATAGTAATAATAATAATTAGGCAATAAAAGTTCGATTTTTATTAATGTAAAGAACAAAAAAATAACAAAACAATAAATTGTTTTATTAAACTTTTTTTATTATTCTATTTTATTAATTTCTATTTTCTTTATTTTTATTTTGTTGTTTTTGTCAGCATTTTTTTTAATTAAACATATTATCTTATGAATATTTTATTATAGTCTATCCATCAATGGCCCCCACCAACAGGAGTTCTTCATCCCGTTTGGTTTTCTTCTTACGTTAATAGAAAGGAACTGATAATTCCGAGGTGATTTTAGAAGAAAAGAAAGAAATGAAAATTTTGTATTGAATTATAATTTTTTTATTTCTGACCTTTGTGTCCTTTATTTATATTGTACATGGACAACATTTTGTCATAATTTTTGTCATTTTACATAATATATTAATAATTTTTTGAATTATATGAAGAAAAAGTGTTAAAGTTAAAATATTCTTTATTTCTCGAAAGGTTTTAAGAAGTCGTGAATATATTTGGATTTATTTGTTATAAAAAAAGTTTTCCATTATAATATTTATTTAGAAAAAAAAGAGGAATCCTTGTCACCTCGTCAGAAATTAAATGTTCATACTTACCTAAATTCCGCCTTTTCCCTCTTTTTTACGCAAAGTGTAATAATTTGTTTTGGCGACATTTAAAAATAAAAATGATTAAAATATTTTTCACTTCATTGAGTTTATCTCCAATCGCCATATACAAAAATTTCAAAATAATCTCCGATCTGGCAGTAGCTCAAAAACAACTTTGTATTTCTTCTTTCGCAACCGAAAATTGAAACATTGGCACACGCCGTGCAAAAATACTGCACCCAAATGTCCAAAAAATGTATAATTTGTTATTATTCGACTGCGAAACCCAGACAAACACAATGATTAATCGAGCTTTTGGTTGCCTACGCACACGCTCAACGAGCGTCAGACTCTGACCCATTTAAGAATTTTGGCACTCGAATTTCACAATTTGGTATAAAACACCTGTTGGATTAATGTTGACGTTCTATTTCCACCAAAAGTGTTGAAAAGCGCCGAAGAGGTCAGTTCGACTATTTTTTCTAAAAACGAACCTCACGGTTTAAAAATAGAAGTTCCATCCCACAGACGTTTTGAATAAAATTGAGATTTGGCGGCTTTCGTTGGTCTAAATTTAGGTTGTTGGAGTAAAACGCATGCACAAGAAAAAACATATATTGAAAATAAAATAAAATCAAAAAAATCAACACCACTATATACATGACTGCGTTCTCGAGCGACAGAAATGATTTTTTCGCTGCGCTAACGGTAACGGTGCTCGAAAATCATTTTTCTCCTTCGAGAAATATGTTAATCATTATATAATAACAAATACATATGGAAATACGGCACGTGCATAATGCACCAGCTTTCTATGGCAAACACTCGGGTTAAAACAATTAAGTGGCAAAAAATCGAACACTTTCCGCTGTAACAAGCCAACAAGTACATAATCAGCGATTGGTTAATTAAGCCTAAATTACGACACAATTGGCACAATTGGACCGATCACGACTTCAAATCCTTCCAAGGATTAGATAAAGCCCTTGATCGCTTGCTTAGCAGTGCACATCCTCCACTCGTCTTCAAACCCACTTACCTCCTTCACCCTCCTCTCAAAGCCCTCAGCCTCGGCCTGCGCCCCCCGAGCTTCCTCCCCTTTCTGGTCGCGCACGGTCTCAGAGGTCAGGACGAAGGACGCCACCCCCAAAGTGTGCGAATGCTGCACTTTGAGGTGGGTGGTTTCGATCACCTCGTGCACGATCTTGCCGGGAGGGGCCTCCGGGGAGGGCTTGAGCACGCTTTTGGGCGGAGGTAGGTCAGGGAGACCTACAGCAAGGACCATTTTTTCCTTGCTTGCCTCCTCGATGGGCTTGTCGTAGTCCCACCAAGGGGAGTAGCGATGCTCGCATTCGGAGGCGGTGTTGTACGAGGAGGAGCGAGAGTGCTGGAGAGTGCATTCGGAGGCTGTGAGGAATTCGTCGTCGCTTTTTAGTTCCTCCGGTTTGGGGGTTTTCGACTGGAAAGAGAGCAAAGTGATAAACTGGCCCGAACAAAGCAACATAATGAGCACAAAAAATGAGCCAGAAAGGTAGAAGAGACAACAAGAAGGAACAAAACTGGACGGAAAAGAATGAAAAGCGGGAACAAGTAACTGAAAAAAGAGAATAGAGAAGGAAGAGAAAGGACGATAGTTTAAATAGAGAACGAAAAAAAACCAAAAAATAAAAAAGAGAACAAAGACTACAGAAAAAAAAGCAAAATAGAAAAAAAATTAATGGAAAAGAAAAACAGAGAACAAAGAAATAAGAAATAAAAAAAAAATAGAAATTTAAAATTAGTTGAAGAAAAGAGCAAAGAAGAAAAAACAAAGAGGAATATTATAGAAAAATAGTGTAGAAATGAAAAAACATAAAAACAAATATAAAAGAATAAATATTATAGAAAAGAAAACAAAAAAAAAGAAATTAAAAGAAAAAAAGAGAACAAATAACGGCACAAATACAAATGGGATAATTAAAAAAAGAAAAAAAGGGTAAGAAATTAGAAAAATAATAGGAAACAAAAAATAGTAGAGAGCTTAAAAAATAGAGGAGTATGGCGGTTCTTCAGTTCTCCGTGAGATAGCACTGCAGCTTTCTACTTACGACGATAAAATTTCTATTTGTAAATAATATTCGTGGGAAGTGTGGCTTCCTACAGGAGAAATGGATAGAGAAAAAAAGAGGGGAAAAAAAAGAAAAAAAAGAATAGAGAGTGAAATACAAGACTAGAGAATGAATTCTGTCATAATGTTCTCTTAAATAAGATTATAGTTCTGAATAGCTTTGAAACAAAATTTAAAAAAGTTCTAATGAAAAAATCATTAAATAGTTATGTTTTTCGATAATGCGGGTCGCCATTTTTAACTACAAAACTTGAATTATGTCAAATGAGACCCACTTTTTTTGTTGAATTGTTTTTAAAACATTGTTGGATGAACCAGTTTTTAAAAGTTGATGTTTTTTAATAATGTGGGACGCCATTTTTTTTACAAAATATAGATTATGTTAAATATCAAAAAACGTAGGTCTTATTTAACATCATCCATATTTCCTATTAAAAAAATATTTATAATTTCGATGAATTTTAATAAATTGTAGCTTAGTATCATTCTCGAGTTCATAGATATTATTATTTTATTATTATTATTATTATTATTATTATTATTATTATTATTATTATTATTATTAAGAGAAATGTGTAGAAAAGACACAATAGAGTAGAAAGATCAAGAACATAAAGAAAAAACAAAACAGAAAAGAGAGTAATTAAGCCGAATAACAAACAATGAATAGAGAAATCGAAATCCGAAATAGAGGACAATTAAAGAGTAAATCTAGGAGAAAGGAAACCAAAAGTAAAATGTAGTGAATAAAGAGCACGAAAAACAAACAGGATAGTAAAAGTAAAAGTAAAAATCAGGAAAAAAAAATAGAAATAAGTAGAAAATATAGAGTACAGATGAAAAAGCAAAAAAGAAGTGAGAAGTGAGAACACAATAAAAAAGAGTAAAAATAGAAAACAGTAAAAGAATAAAAAAGAAAGACGAAACGTGATAGAAGAAAAAAGAAAGAAATAATAGAAAACGTAGTAAGAAGTAAACCGTGTACAAAATTGAAGAAATCAAGGAAATCTCAAGAAAAACATTTAAAAAAATTAGGAATAAATCTCAAAGAAATCAGGAGAAATCAAAGAAAATAAGAACAAATTTTAAGAAAATTTTGGGTACGGTTTACTCCTCGAAACGTAAAATAGTGAGAAGCTAATGAAAAGAAAGGAGAAAAGAACAAAGGTAGGAAATAGTGAATAAAGAACATAAACCAAAAAAATATATAACGAACAGGAAATTTATTTGGAAAAAATTTCGCAAAAAAGAAAAAACAAAAAATTAGTACAGAGAACAACGATTGGAGAAGACAGGCAAGAGAAGAAAAAAAGACAAGACGATAGGAGAGATTAGAGAACATAATAAAGTCATAAGCAACAGAAAATAGAGGGGGACTTAAAAAAACAAAAAAAAAGAAAGAACAAATTGTGATTAGCAAACTAGAGACATAGAAGAGTAAAAAAATAAGAACAAATCTTGGGAAAATTTTGGATACGGTTTAATCTTCGAAACGTATTATAGTGGGAAGCTAATGAAAAGAAAGGAGAAAAGAACAAAGGTAAAAAATATTGAATAAGGAACAAAAACCAAAAAAAGAAAAAAATAACGAACAGGAAATTTATTTAGAAAAAAATACCAAAAAAAAAACAAAAAATTTGTACAGAGAACAAAGTTTGGAGAAGACAGGGAAGAGAAGAAAAAAAGACAAGACGAAAAGAGAGAGTAGAAAACATAATAAAGTCATAAGCAACAGAAAAAAACTAAAAAGTAAAAAAACAGAAAAAAAGAAGAAAACAAATTGTGATTAGCAAACTAGAGACATAAAAGAGTAAGAAATAAAAAAGAATTTGATAGTAAAAAAATTGAGAAAACTAGAGAAGAGAATAGGAGATAACGACATCTCAAATTCGGCTTCAAGTTTTTAAAAAAGATTGTTTTGCGGACCTACAGGATCAATAATTTCTACAAAGTCTGTGCGAATTATTTGTTATTATTTGAGTGCAAATTACCTCGATATAACACGATAAAACCATTTTTATTTCAAAACAGAAAAAAAAACAAAGATTCTAGAATAAAGAAACATAAGAGAATCCGAAAATCAGTGCCAAATTTTGTTATACCATGGGAAAAATAACCAGAAATAAAGAAATTGGATGTGTGGAAACCACTCTGAAAATATTTCGCTACAGGGCCTGTTGTTTTTACGAATAATTTGTTAGCACACTCATATTCATGAATTTGCAATTGCGGAGAAGGAAATGCAAATTGGGCCTCCTTTCACGGACAAATTCGGTTTAAATAGCCGGCAATCGCTGCCAATTGCAGTCAACTCAGGTCCAGCAACATAGGTCACACAATGCACGGTGGAGCAGTAAGTAGCAAGTTTAGAAAAATCGAAAGGTGTTAAGGGTTTGTTCCCAGGTTCTCGCCCTTCTAGTCCTAGCGGTAGCCTCAGTCTCCGCCCAAGGGGGAGAAGGTTACGGCCATCATCACTTGGAGGAGTACATCGACTACAGGGCACGCCCTCGCTACCACTACGACTACAACGTCCACGACCACCACACCCATGACTTCCACCACCAATGGGAGCACAGAGACGGGAAGGAGGTCAAGGGAGAGTACAGTCTCATCCAACCTGACGGCAGGAGGAGGACTGTGGAGTACCGCGCTGGCAAGCACGGTGCCGACTACAGGATAAAGTACGAAGGACACAGCCACCACGGGGGCATTGGCTCTTTCGGGATTGGAGGCAACTGAAGAACAGTATTAAAGGGATTAATGGAATTGGAATGATTTGTTGATGCTCTGCTACCTATGTTGTATAATATTGTTGTTGTATATTTGTTCGCAATAAAACATGTTGACTTTTAGGTTAAACTGTTTTTTTTTCTTTCTTATTACTCACTTCTTCCATCACTGTTTTCACAGAGACGACGGTTTCGGGTTCGGAAGAAGTGACTGATGTGGAAGTGGCCGATGAGGTCAAAATTGAACAGTCTTGTTGGGCACTATGTAGGGCTTGGTCTAACTCTTCAGCAAGTCCTGTCACTTCGGTTAGCCTTTCGGAGATGGCTTCGATCGCGATTTCGTTGTCTCCACTTGATTCAGTGTCTTCTGAACCAAGATCGGTCTCGATGGAGGGACTTGACGCACTGTAATAATTACGAAAATTTATTAACCGAGTTAATGGAGCGGAACAAACGGTGGTTAATTAATTGGAACCAGTAGCCACCTGACATAAATTAAAAAAAAAAAACAAATTATTAGATACACAGAGTGTGCAAAATATTTTCCATGCGAATAAGTGCGACTAATTTTTTTTCAGCTGGACGGAGGATTAATAAGGATATGAACCAAAGGTAAGTTGATACATTGACATTCTAAAGCAGCGCGTAATTATTCAATGCACGTTCACTTTATTTCTGGTATTTAACAACTGTGACATAAATTGCAATAAGTTACATTAGTTTTGTTGAACTTTTAAATAAACTGCGTTACATTTGTTCACATTTTAAAATTTTCTATTACAAGTTCTCAACTATTATGAATATTCTTGCATTTTAAAATATTTCAAAGGATTCAAGGTCAAGGCACTGTTTGTCGTTGTGCCAAATCTGTAATTTTTTGGCTGAATTTCTGCCAATATGTAAAAACAGTAACCGATTGCTTAATTTATATTTGGCGCCAATTCACAAATGCCTATTCGAGAGTTCGTAAACTGTGACGTTTCTAGAGAGTTCTAGTCTTTTTCACTTCCAATATGTTATACAAAAAACTGCACAAAATTTTTATCTTTGTTGTGGATCAGTTTTATTTTTTTTAAATAGCAACCATTTTTCAAAAAAAAATTTCGAAAAATTAAAAAAATTAAATAACGATAATAAAACAATATTTATAATTACACACTTTATCATTTGGCTCTTGTGTTATCTTATAAGGACGATTGTTTTTACACATTACTTAAATAGGTATTAGCTGTTCCAAAATTGTATATGTGCCAACGCGGCATTTTCTCTCAAAATTATAAAATTATTCATATACTTCAAAAAATTAATAGCTAATGTAATTAATTTATAGTTTCAATGAGAGATCTAATCATTAATTACTATTTAACATTTTCATCAATCTTAAAAAAATCGGTGACGTTAGCATTTCTATAGTTTTTAAACAGCTAATAAATTTTTAAACACTTAATACTTATCAAACCAAAACAAACAAAAATAAATAAAAAACAAGTCAAAAAACGTATCAATAACTATATTACTTTTTTATTTTATTCTCTCTCTGAGACTTGTGTTTTAGTTTTTTTATTACTTTTTTACTTACCAGAAGGATAAAAAAATAAAAACAGTAAAAAAAGTGTAGCAAAATATATTATTATTATTATATTAGTATTACAAAATATATTTTTTAAACAAAACTGATAATAAAGATATTAATAATAATAGTACTAATAATTATTATTATTATTAAAAAAGCACAATATTTTAAAAACTTTTCTGTGCTATGTTCACTTTTTAATTGAATAAAAAAAATTAAATAAAAATTAAGAAAATTTATTTAAAAAATGTTCTATACAATTAAGCACTTCAAGTTTAAAAATACATTTAAATATAGTTATCAGCAACGTATGCTATTATATGTTGGCTTACTTTATATGCTTTAATTTTAAAATTTTTAAAATAAAAAATATAGCTTGTCCAAATAAAACTAGGATTTGTTTATTAGTTTCACAAGGGTCTCACCCATTTTGCCAACGTGTGAAAATGAGAACATGCTCCAGACATCCGTTTTATTACCAATGAATTCGTGTTATCTTTAAATAAAACCTTCAAACAATTTTTCATCCAAGTTACATAATTTAAAATAGCTTATAATCCAGGAACATCTACTTGGCAGCTGGAAAAAGAAATTGTTTCCTTCCACATAGTGAAACAATTCAGTCTAGGGGTCAATGTTGGAATTAAAAAACAGCATATTTGTGTTAGTTTTATTATAATTAATAACACATATATTTATTCCAAAATGCGAAGCTAGAAAATTTTTGAACGTGGAATGTTAACGTATACACAAACGTAATTATTATCTCTCAAAACATGAAAATTACGTGGGCGAAGCTAAAAGTGAACTCGGAGGAGGTGCTTCGCGAGTAAAGAGTCCAAAAAAAAAGACTCTTTCGGTTGTTAGATTAAAAAAGTGGTATTTTGTTCTACGCTTGTTAGTTTTGTCAATTTCCACACAAAATCTTCTTACCAAAAGATGTTGAACTCGGGGCAGTCCAGCCGCCACTGGTGTGTCTGCCGGCCCCACCACTTAAATTTCAAAATTAGACACGAAAGTAGATAAACGTGAACCGACGTAAAATTTAAGAGCGAGAATAGTTCTCATTTGTGAGTGCTTTTATGTGGAAAATTGATTCTTTGGCAGTTTTTTACACACTTAAAATAACCAACCAGCAATTGCTTTCGATTATTTAACGCTGAATCAACAACTAACTGCATTAAAATAGAACCAATCGCATTCTGAATCGATTACGATTGTTTGTAAATTTAAATTAATGGAGTGACATCAGATTTGAGACGCACTTACGTTTCGCTGTAATACAGAGGTTCCCTCAATCGGCTCCTCAACAGCCTCCCCAAGCGGACCATCCTCCCCACCTCCACCATCAACTTCTCCCTCACTCCAAAATAATGCTTCACTCTTGCCTTCTTCTTGACCAGATCCATGAAGGGAATGGTGGCCACAGCCTCCCTCAAATCCCTCAATTGGTTGCAATGCTCCTCAACTGAGCGGTGAAACACAGCACTGACCCTCAATCTGGTCATTTGTTCTTGCGAAACGTTCAAAAGTCGTTGCCAGGAGTACTTTAAACTACGACTTAGGGTTTCATGGTCGTCTAAGGACAATTTGCACGATTGGCGCAACTGGAGGGAGGCATAAAGTAGTTGGCAACCATAATTATAAGTGTCCTGAAATGGAAACATAGAACAAGTTTATTTGTTCCAAGAACAGGCCGCCAGGAGCCACAAAATTTTACCTCAGCTAACTTGAAAGTGACATTAGATGAATTCTGAGGCGTTTTTTAAACGTGAAAAAAAACATAAAGTGTATTCGCACCTTTGCAGTCTCTTGAAAAGTCTGATGTTCGTCCTTTTGTGTCTGTATTTCGTAAACTGTGCACCCAACATGCCCATGGTCCTTCAGCAAGACTTGGAAAAGTTCATCTAGCCATTGAATAGCTTGGGCAATGTCATTTTCGTAGTTGTAAATGTGGGTGATTTGTTCAAGGGTTAGTTTCTGAAGTTCGACGCTGTCGCTGAAGATATTTTTTCGGGCTGTGGTTGCGTCTAGAATGTCTCGAACGTTGACAATGTCTTCAGCATAATCAACGAAAATTTCGCGGCCTAGGGCGTCTTTGATGGGCATTGAAAGCATGTCGGAGAGTTTTTCTCCTTCTTTGACCAACTCGCGTTCAACAGCATCTGAAATATATTTTTTTTTGGAAAAAGTGAGTCAAAAAATCCTTGCAAACACAAAAACTGGCATGAAATTTGAAGAATAACCAAAATCTGGACATTTTTTCTTCTAAAATAAAAACATCACAACTCGAAAACTATTGGTTCTTGGTCAAAATAGCTTACAAAAAGTGATTCCTTGGTCAATTTTAGACCAATTTTGGATTCCTTCAGCCGAATTAAAAACAGCAAATGTATAAATGTACTATTATTTCGAACTAAGTGCCCAGAAATGCTCAAATTATCTCAATATCTCGAAAACTGCTTGATTCATAAAAAATTATTTAACTCGATTTTTCTGATTTTTCCGAAATTTATAGGTATTTCATTGTTTAAAGATACCGTCAATAGAATTATCTAAAAAAAATCATAGATTTGGATGTTATTTTTGTCTATTTCCCGCATTTAAACAATCCAAACTTTCTTAGAACGAAATGTTTAATCAATAACTTTAATCAAAAATACGCCAAAAAATTGCCGAACTGTACGGAGAAAGATGTTTTTGAATTTTTAGGCAAGATTTTGTTAAAGTAGAAGAAGTAAAAAATTTCAATTTCAAAATATTTTTTTCTTTTCCAACCAGAAACGCGATTATTTTGAATAATTTCATTCTAAATAATCCGAAAAGTCAAAGTAACGACGTTCACAGTTTTGCCTTTTTTTCAAAAATCAGCTGAAAAATCAAATAATTGGATCGAAAAATATATTATTTATCCTCCATTTAGCACGTTTACAGTCAGCAACATTGTTTTGTAATATTTCAACAAAATTTTACCAAAAAATCCCAACATTAATTCAAAACTAAAGCAGTTTTTGCTAAATTTTGCCAAACTTGCCTAAAAAATCAATACATTTTGAATCAAAAATTATATGATTTTACCATTTTTTGTGTTTTTCATCCAAAAACAAAATCATTCAAAAGATTTTGTCAAAAATTACAAAGATCACCAAATCGTGTGTTATTTTGAGATAAGTTTTGATAAATCACAAATTGGATCAGATATTTTGTACTGTTATAAAATAAACCAAAAAATAAATTTTTTTGCTATACAGTTTTTAGTCAAATAATTGATTAATTCACAAAATTTCCTTAAAACAATCCTTGAATTGGATAGAAAAAAAAATTTCTTGTTCGTACGTTTATTTCAATAAAGTTAAAAAACGTTTTTTTGTGAAACGGGAAAGAAATTATTCAATCAAGTCAAAAAAATACTTTTTTTTCAGTTTCTTAGCACATTGTAAAGTTTGAAACGTAATCATTTTCAAAATAAATTGCATTAAATTATGGACAAATTTAGGACCCTTCCTCTTCCCACTGAACACCTGAGGCAAATTTTTTTCAATTTTATTAATTATTTACATCTCCCCGTCTATGTATTTTACTTCAGTATCTGTAGAACCGGCATAAAAAGCAAAAAAACTTTCAGAATTTGCTTCAAATTACGAAAATTCATAGCCGATTCACAACGGAGTAAGTTTAAATAAGAACAAGGTTTCGAAAACAACTTTTCGACATTTTCCTAAGATGGAAAAGCCATCGGATTGTATCCGACTCGAAGAACCAAACAATCGCAGTTAGTTTTGAGTTTTTGGTTTTTTTAAAATAAAAATCTAGAAAAAACGGTTTCCACAAGCGAATCATTTGGTGAATTCTGACGATTTAAATAATAAAAGATTGACTGGAAACGTTCAAAGTAGCTTGATGTCACCAAAATTACTCACCGTAGATTATTTCAATCAAAATTATTGTGATTTTAAATATTTTTGCAATGTGACTAGCTTGAATTTTCATTGAATTTTTGTTTAAAATGCAAGAAAAAAACGTAATTTTTCGATTTTTCCGATTTTTGTAAAAAAATATGTATTCAAACCATACCTAAGTTAGCTTGACTCTCTTGCAACTGCTTCAACTTTTGCCCCGCTGTGGTAAACTCCACAACCTTGCTCCCCATGACCAAAGAATCGAACACTTCTCCCGTCCTATCAAAATACTCCGAAACCAACCGAAAGAACCTCAACGACGTTATCAGAACATTCCTTCTCTTCTCCAATCGGAGCGCGAAACTCCGACACACAAAATCCATAAAATCCTTCTGCGAAACCAAATCCTTGTACTGAAAATTGACCAAATCGTTCTTCGGAAAACTATTAATCTTGTGAATGAGCTCGGCATAAGCCCCGTAAGTGTCCCAACACTGCAACTCAATCGCCTCATGCTCCCTCCTCAACTCCTCAGCTGACGCCACATCATAGCCAACTTTCTGCTTGGAATTGAGCAAACTTTCAGCCGGTCCTAGAATCCAGTTAGTAACTTTCACAACTCCGTCTTCCAGCAAACTCAAGTCTTTGGTATCGATGACTATCTTCTGGAGCTTGAGCCAGGAATCTTCGATTTGTTGCTGTTTCGTCTTCATGGTCACCACCAAGTGGTCGATTCTGGTGATGGTATCCAGAGTTTCCTGGGGTGTGGACATGGACTCGAACTCCGAGGCGAATTTACGCGTCCGGTTCGAGTGTTCGATTATTTGGAGGAGGTTTTGCCCAGTTTCGGTCAAGTTTTGGACTAGGATTCGAGTCGCTTCGGCCATTTCGGAGCTGGTGTTCAAAATCTCCTCCAAATCGCTTGATCTGAGGTGCTTGTGGTTGGTTATGTAAGCGCAAAGCTCGTCCAAGTCGCGCAAAACTGCATTGGCTTCGTTTGAGAATAGTTCGATTTTCTGGAAATTACAAAATTGAATTGTTGTTGTGACTTGGAGAGTTTTTACTTGTCGGTTCTCAAGCCACTTGTCGTGGTTGTAGATGAAATTGCCGCCGAGTTCGAGAGGAAGCTGCGACTGGTCCACGAACTTGTTCAAGCGACATCTTGGAATGAAGATGACCTGGTAATGAAAAGTGATTAGATTGGAGAGTGGAATGAGGAACAGGTGGATGCTGAGTGGCGAAAGAAGCTTGAAATGGAAGTGAATTAGTGGTGAAAGATAATAAACCAAGCTTGTGGAGTTTACGATCTACTTTATTCCAAGATCAAGATAACATTTTAATGGCGCATGGTCCAGATTGAAGGCAATAGATTTTCCTTTGGCGTTTTTTTTTCAAAATTACAGCATGAAACTCGTAGAGGTATTCAAGGATATGATTCTTTTTTGACTGAATGCAATATAAATTTTTAAAATTCTAACGTTTACGGTAGTAAAGACAGCTGTTATTTGCTTATTACTACCAAAATATTACTAAAATTCACTTTCAAGACAGTATTGTTAACAAATAATAAAAAAATAAGTATAACTTTTACAGGATTATAAAATAATAACTTATTATTTATAACCCTTCATCAGTATCCTACAATGGGTGTCCACCAAATTAAAAAATATATAACTTTTATTATTATTGAGCAAAAGACTTTATTTTTTATTTTAACGAATTTTCTTTTTTACTGCACTTTTTTAACATAGCTTCCTAGTCCAGAACTTGTTTTGAATTTTTCATCTCAGAATAATCTCGATATCTTCCTTAAAACTGCGAACAGCACAATAACAAACAAGTACAGTTACGATCAAAAAGAATGATATCTTTAAAACCTAAAAATAGGGTCGCTAAAAAGAATGGATACAATTAAATATATATTTTCAGAACGGTTGCACAGAAAAACTTGAAATTTGGGAAACAGTTTCAAATGTTTAAATTCTATCATCTGAGAGCTTTTTTAAATGTGTACCGTAATTTATTTTGAAAATGCAAGACTAACTTGATTTTTTTTTAAATCGCACGAAGACTTAAATTTAATAATTTTTGAAAAAGCATTTTTTTAACATAATACCTACCTCCATTTTTATTAAAAGGCAAAAAACTAAAAACTCAAAAATTTATTTCTGGATTTCTGAGAAAGTAAAACTAAGTTAGCTTAAAATATTAGCCAAAAATTAAGGTGTAATAATTTGTTTAACAATAGTAAGTAAAACTGAGCGAAAAAAAATAATTTTCATGTTGGTTGGTCATGGTGACAGAAAGCCAAGAAGTTAATTTAATTCATTTTGAACATGTATTTCGTGTTTATTTTTTTTTGAGTTAAAACGTGTTTTTTTCAGTTAAAAATATTATTTTACCAATCATTTTTAACTTTTACCTATTTTTGGTCAATATATATTTAAGCAGTATAGAGCTAACGATAAATAATGACATTTCCAGGGCTAACATAATTTTACATTTTTCAAAATTTATTAGTTCGAATTTTTTTTTAAATTTCGCTTACATTAAGAGATGCATATTTTTCTAAAACCATTATATTTGTCCCTGGTTGTCATTAAAAAAAATCAAGTTAGCCTTGTATCCTAAGAACAAATGAAGATAGAAATTTGATAAACATCTGCTATCCAGCCCTTTTTGTAGAGGCGTCATTTTTTTTAATCGTGACTGTACCTACCGTTCCCTTTGAAAAGAAACCCCATTTGTAAAATTATACCCAAGAAAATTTTTACTTAACCCATTTTTTTATTCCGTAAAATTAAAAATAGGTATTTCAATACAAAAAATAAAAACTAAATTAATTCCTTCTTATGTACCTATAATCGCACGTGGCCAGTATGAGCTATTTAGTCATAAAAAACCAGATTTATTGCGAGGGCGCGTGACCGTCCTAAGCCAACTTTTTTGTCGAGCCTGCAGCCGAACAGTGCAGTCGACCAGTAGTAAAGACAGAACGATGTTAGGAGTTATTGATGTACATCACTTGCATGGTCGGCTAAAGGGCACACGCGTCAGCTGTGCACCTGCTCTGCAACTCTATTTCGCATAAAAACTTGCTCACGTCACGTCACAACCTGTAGACTATTCCAAATAGGATAGAGAGAAATTATTACTTCGTCTAAATGTTAATACAGGAATATTTTTGTTAAAAAATTGTTTTTAAAAAGAATAGTTAGCTACTGTGGCAGAACAAAGGCATATTTATGTTGTGACAACACGCTTGTAAATTAAATTTAAAACCAACATTACAGAGCTTTGTTGTTCAAAGTCACTAGTTAGAACCAAAGTGTAAATAATTTCATGTTTTTTGAGAGCTTTCTCAAATTTGAGCCACCATTCAAAAAAAAATTTATTTTATACGTATTACTAGATAACCTGTATTTGTATCTAGATTATAGACCAAAATCTATTCTAAATCCTAATTGTTATTAATTTTTTTACATTTAAAGCATTGTAAAATTGCGGTTATTAAATGGTCGCCTCTTTCTTCATTAAATTTCTTTGAATTACAATGTTCCAAAAAAAAATTTTGTAATTCTTTCAACCAAAAACCAAAAAAACACACTTTAACAGTTTAACATTAAATCAACAAGTACTATAGAAATCAGTTTGGAAACAAAGTGCTTACTAACTGATTTACACTTTTGGAAGAAGAGTTTGTTGTTTTGTTGAAAAACTTTAAAAAAAATTTAATTGAAATTTAACTAGGCTTTGATCAACAAATTGCACAATCAATACTTATTAATTCATTCATTAATTTTACTAGAACAAAAATAAGCAAAAACAATTACTTATTTTATCATTTAACAAACAATTAAGAAACATGATACTGTTAATAAAAAAATGAAAAAAAACAAACATTATAGCCTACTACGTGTATTTATTTGATTTCATACATTAATTACAGAAAAAAATACTTTAAGTAAAGTCTTACAAAAAAGTTTTACAAAAAAAGACAATATTTTTGTTAAAAAAATCTATCCTCTTGCTTCTATTTTTACAGTTACAAAGAGCGTCTCCCAAAATTTAATAAATACAGGAAATCTAGAAACTTTTAGTCGATGTCGGTACCTTTACGTACTATTTTGCAATTTCTTATCTCAAAGTGATCTGATAACGAAAACAGTATCTTTTCTAAAGGGTGGCCATGTAACAAATATTTATATCTTCAATCATTTGAGTCATACGTTTACAATTTCTCAGATTAATAAATAGAAAAACGAAAAACTAGCTGCATTTGGTTATTGATTCACCGTTGTAACAAATTTTTAAAGATTTTTCTAATTGAAAAACACACAAAAAATTAACTATTTGTTCTGAGCCTGTTGGTAAATCTTTCAAATAGTGACTGTATTAGTTAATTTGTTAGTTCCTTTATTGACGATAGTTGTGTGAACTTATTTATGAATTTCGTTGACGTTTCTCTCAAACTCAAACTGTAATTTAGGATACTTTTTATTTTTTATTTTTTTTTACTATCTCTAAACTAAAATTTTAATTTGTACTACATACTTGTGATTCTCTGATGTCGAAATCTGGAAAAATAATACTTATGAAGCGAAACCAAAAAAGACTAAATTTTTTCGTTTTTTTAAAGCAATCAAAATCAAAATAAAATTGTGCAGAAAGCCGAAGTTACTGTTCTTGCTTTCCAATGTTGTGTAATTTCCGATTATAAATACACTTGAATTTTTAAGCCTTTACAGATCAACAAACTGATAAACAAATCGTTAGAAGGGTTTGGAAAGTATTATTTACCAATATCTGATTTTACTAGTATTTTATTTTTAACCTTATCGATAAGTGGGTCAGGAGTAACATACAAAAAAAAGATAATTGCTAGGTAGATTACACCTGTCAAAGGATAATTCAAAATGTTCTAGAACAAAATAAGTAGGTATTACATCATTATTTTTATGCACTTCTCTGTAGGTACGCCACTGGTGTTGCCATAATTCTAGAAACCGTCACAGTGTATCCGCAAAACCAGCAGTCCCTCAAGCAGCGATTACATAAATTTTAATTGATACAGAAACCAAGAAAATTACTGTGAGAAACTCGGCTTTTTCAGGAAATTGTTTACGTTAATAACTATTTACTTATCAGAAAAGTACTACTCTTCTGACGTCATTTTCGAAAAGAAATCGGATTGACGTTCGAATTTACGCAAATTGTAAAAAGTGACGTTCTAGTGGACAATACTGGTTATTGTTATGGAAGATTAAATTGATAATCTCACTAAAAATATCTTCATCACTCCATGTCAAAAATTTCGGCAAAGTCCATCTGTAAAGTTCAAGTGCTTGCACTACATCATCATTTTTTCAGAGAACGTAAACAATACAAATTTAGTTGGATGCAATTGAAAATTCTTTCTTTCTCTCTGTAATTTGCAATCAGTTACACTCCTAAGGCCGGGGTCATATGGGCGCTAGCGATATTAAAATAACTGTGGATAATTGTATACTGAGCGTTCATTAAATTTGACGCCGGAAGGACACTGGATACTGGTAGAATGTGCGACACTGATGAATGAGAGGTGGGTTCAGGATGTTTCAACACCCAACACGCCTCTTTATCAACGGAATTGCTGGGTTAAATTTATCTTTACGACATAAGTTACTTCAAGTAACGTAAAATTGGTAAAACTGCTCGAAATTTATTGCCCAAGCGGGGTAAACAATGCACAAACAAAATATTTGACATTCTTTTGTTCCTCAAACAAACTTTGTAAAAATATCAGCTATAATTCTCCACATTTAAATAAGAAGTGGTTTCAAAAATATAAGAGGTAAAAAAGCAAATAAACTGATACATTTATTTATTATTTAAATACAACTACTTATATAAATAAACATTCTCAAATTTCTGTGTGAGTTTCTTTTCTGCGTCTTCTCAAAATTTTTCTCTAGTTTCGTCTAGAAATTTTCTTTACCATTGTTTTTGTATCTTTCTATAGGTTTTTCTGCTCTAATTCTTTCGTAAACCCCTCAGTAGATCAAAAAACCTGGACTCTACTTTAGATATTATTATAAATCCTTAATAATTATTTTATAATAACTTTTCCAATTTCGTTCTAAATTTTCCAAACTCTCTTGTACAATCTACCTTCATTGTGTATTCTTCTAAATTATTCTTAGCATTGTTTCCGCACTCTTTACAAAATTTTTCTTATGATTCTGCTTATTAACTTCTAAAACTGCCTCTAGATCTTAAACCCGGACTTTTGCCTAAATTGTTTCATACATTCATCTTTAGATTCCTTTAGAATTTTTTTTAGATTCTTTTTTCAAATTATGTATATTGTAAACACTTCTTCTACATTCTCCAAGTTATCTTTAAAATTCCACTCTGCACCTTACCAACATTCGTTTAGAGTTTCGCTTAAAACTGTAACTGATTTTTCTTTAGCGTTATTTCTCTACTATTGACTAAATTTTTCTTAAGATGCTTTTAAATTTTTTTCTAAAACTGTTTTTATAAATTTTGTTTCTGCACTCTCCAAACTCTCTTTTAGAATTTAGATTTCTTTTTAGCATTATTTCCATACTACTCCCTACATTTTTAAGATTAGGTATTCTTTAATTATTTTCTAAATCTTATTCTTTAATTCTTTTCTTCTTAGTTCCTTTCTAAAACCGTTTTTATAAACCCAGCTTTATATTTTTTATAGACTCTTCTCGGAGTTATTTCATAAACACTTTTCAAACTTTTTTCTACATTACATGTGTCTTTTCGTAATTTTTCTAATTCTACTATATTAATTTTAGCTCTGTTTTTGTAATCTTAATTTCTAAATTTTTCTTAAGATCTTTCTGACTCTATTCTAAGGCAGATCTAAAATCCGAACACTTCCCCAGATTTTTTTATAATTTTTTTTTAGATTCTTCTTTAGGATTTTTTTTAATTTGTAATTTTTTACTTAAAATTATATTATAATTACTCCTCCTACATTCTCCAAATTCTCTTTAAAATTTTACTCTGCGCTTGATTCATTTAGAACTTTTCCAGATTTTTCTTTAGCGTTATTTTCATACTACTCTCTTAATTTATTTTAAGATTATTCTCTAATTCTTTTCTAAAACAGTTTCTAAATCTATAATCTGGCATCTTCATTAAATTGTTTGATACTGCTTTTATGTTTTTTCTACATTCTTATGTAGACTCCTAGACTCCACTTTTTCCAAGGTCTTCTTTAGTTTCGTTTAGATTTTTTTAGAATGTTCTTTAGCATTGTTTTTGAAAAAAGCTTAACATGTTAAAGACTAAATTGACTAATTCAAAAAATGTATTTTCTGCCACAGTATCCTCGTAATTAATAATTATCAACAAAATATTCGGAATAATTTGTTACTTCCCAAAAAAATACACCAAGTTAATCAGTCTCAAAAACCCTATTATTTCTTAGAATTCTAGGAAATTCAAACAAACACTTGTTTACACAAAATACAACATTGTCAACAATTTATTTCCGTGAAAAAAATAATTGTGTTGTAACGTTTTTTTGATAATGAATTTTCTTGAAACAAAATATTGTATTCGAATTTGGAGATAAATCATTGGGATTTTACACATTTCGAGAAAATATCTCTTGTTTTCAAAACAACAAAGCAAAATCGGCACAAAGTATAATTTTATTCATATTTCAGCGTAAAAGCAAATCACCGGTACCCAACCCTTTATCGTGAAAGACCACGCATACATGCATAATAATCTAATAACACTTGAATGATTTATTCGAAAGTGTACGACACTGAGCACATTCATAAATAATTCATTTCAGCTGTGATCTAAGTGGAGACAAGTCGTTTTGCAGTTAGTTCATTTCCGTCGAAAAACTCCAAACATGTTGATTCTTCCAACTAACAGACTTATCAAGCGTGACTAAAAGCTGCAATTTCCTCAACCACTGCCTTTACCTCATTATCAGGGAAAGCACTAGTAGAAATCTCTTGTTTATTAAAAATGCTCAAAACCAGTCGAAGAACGAACTTTCGAACCGTTAGCTCTTTGTATATGGCTTTGGGAGAAAAAAGTAGGTTGCAGACACAGATGTGTGCTCGTTAAATAACACACCCAGTACGTGCTAAGTGGCACAACGCGGGTTAAAAGTCACTTATTCTTACTTGGCCATCGGTTTGCGTGCAATTTTCAACGCGTTGTTTGTCCAAAAATGCCTCCGGACGCAGCACCAGGACCTGGGAAGGGACCTCCTCGGTGAAGGTGTTGCTCACTTGACGGATGCATGAACGAGCCACTTTCCAAGGGCCTTTGCGGGCGTCGATGATGACGGTTATGCCTCGAGTACGACTTGAGTCGCTGGAAAAATGACCAAAACCATATTTTTTTCCAAATTTTTGTATTAGTAACAATGGTACTTTAAAAAGGGAAAAAAACCACCAGAAAATTTTTTTCGGTTTAATTCAGCATTATTTTTAGTGTAGCAATTTATTATAACATTCCGACAGAAAAAAAATGACCAGATATCTACGGTATTTAAATCCATAAAAGAACAGTTAATTTTTATAAAGAAGAAACACATTCACAACTTTGATAAATTAGATTCTTTCTTGTAAGACTGTTTGAAAAAAATGAATTATTTACAACAAAAACACTTAAATATTGCAAGAATAAAGAAAAGAAGATGATTAAATGTGAACTTTTCTCCTGTTGAAAATACAACATTTACTGCAACACAATAAAAAGGGATAGTTTTGGTTAAGAAAAAGGTCGAAATTATTGTTTTAAGGTCGTTCTGGACGTTTGAATTTTTGCTACCATTTACTGCTAACATTTTTATCGATTTTTTTGAATAAGAATACACCGCCGTTAAAAAAATCCCGACTGTTCGACAGTTTAATTTTTTTTTTATTTAATAAAGTAGGTACTATCTTAAAATTATTTTTTGTGTATTTTTTTATTTTTTCTGTTTCTTGGTTAAACACAATATAAAAGATTTCATAAGTTTTAATGTAGTTTAAAAAATCCCCAATTTTGTCGTTTGGCTTTTCTTCAAATGATATTATAACTTTATAAAATTGTGAGAAGTACTATCCAGTTTTAGTTTCGGTTAAAAACAAAATGCTTTGTATCCATGAGTCAGCTACAATGTATAAATATAAAATAATACGATTTTTATACCAATTCGTGATTTTTCGAATTTCTTATTTTCTTCAAAATAATTGCTTTAATGTCTAGACAACGTGCTAAACGCTCGATAAGAGAAAAATACTCTATAATTTTTGACAAAATTAATAATTTCTCATTTCGTTCTAAGAAAGTCTTGCGAAAAAACTGAAAATTCAAAAATAATAGTATTTTGCACACAACTCGATTTCATTACTTCATTGCTGAGAAAATTTCGTTTTCTGAAAGAAACAAGACACAAAAACTTGAGGTTAACCCGATTTAGTTAGGGTGGGTTAACCCGGTTAAACTAAATTTTGCGAGAAAACTGCGTTTATATTTCAAAAATCTGATTAGCGTTCGACAAAGTGCTCCCGTTTTAAACTAAATAGTAAAATATCCTGAAATTTCGCTAAACAATTGGGTTTCTAGATAAAAAAAGTATAAACAAATTTTTACTTTTCTGACTTATTTTTGATGAACATAATGACGTAATTTAGCAGTTTCTTTGGCTTTGGAAAAAGATTTGTTGTCTTGAAATAAAAAATGCAAAAATAAAACCATTTTCGACCCAATTCTTCCACTTTTTGACGAAATTTTGGAAAATAATTTACATTTGTGGAAAAATGCTTTGTAAAGTAAAAACCTCAAAATAATGTTTTTTGTAAACAAATTTAGTACTTTTTAGATCGATTTAGCAAAACTTAAAAAAACACATTTTTAAACGCTTGACAAACCCAAAATTTGTTGTGTTATCCAACTGATAAATGAATTATCGGTTCTGATCTCAGTCTTTGACAAAATTGCACAAAACAATTGTTTCTGACAGCTGAGTTATAAAAAAAAAATTTTAATAAAAATTCGCAACCAAATTTATTTTTTCCTGCCATTTCAAACTACTTTACGAATTTAGAGACGTCTAAATTTTCAAAAATTTTTCCCTACACTTGGGATATTAAACAGACTACATATTAATTACATTAACTGATAACCCACACGTGTGAGGAGTTTATTACTAAACAGAAGATCGTTAATTTGTTCTTCTTATCAAATACTTACTTCCGTGAGGGTGATAAAATCTGTGAATCAAAGACACCTGGTGCATTATTTTTTTTTGAAGTATTTTAGAATATAATCAATTCCAGTTATCACCTATTAAAACTCTAAATAATTAGAGAACAGATAACGTAAGAAAGTAATTTTCCAAACTGATTCCAACCAAGAACACATATAAATTTATAGTGGAAACAAATGTAGTTGTAAAACTCCAATCTTTTAATCCTAATTTGATTTCAAAACACTTGCTATTTTTGGATATTTTTTAAACCATGAGATTTAGATCTTCTTGCCCTTATCCTT
The DNA here is from genome assembly GCF_031307605.1 of Tribolium castaneum. Lineage (NCBI taxonomy): Eukaryota > Metazoa > Arthropoda > Insecta > Coleoptera > Tenebrionidae > Tribolium > Tribolium castaneum. Next base: position 3,706,624 of record NC_087394.1, on the reverse strand, counting down.
TAATCTATGTTTTAAACTGTATTTTTTTCGAGTTATACAAGTTTAAGCTTTCGTTTCATTTTTAAACCTTTGTAAATATTTTGCCGCATTTTACTCTTGTTATTAATGCCAACAGAGAGACGTAACAAGTATTACGCTAATTGGATACAAGCGCAATTATATGTAAGAACATGCATTTTATAAATAATGAAATGTTGATGTCATTAAATGTGTACTGTTTGGAGCTTATTCAAAGGCCAAGAACCATTTGACCGATATAATTGTCTCCTGATGATTAAAAAAATGAAGTATTTTGTATTATTTTGTCTACTATTTTGTCTACACTAGCAAAAACTTCCAGAAAATTTTCGTAAACAATAAACCTCTCAAAACTAATAAAACCATGAAAATTCGTCACACTTATCTCAAAACCACTCGTGGTGTTTTTACTCAAGCATCAATGTCATCAGTTTTCCATTGCATTTATCAGAAAGCAAACACGGTTGCAAAAATGTGTCATTTCCTCTTAAGACCAGAAAAACACTAATAAATTAAATCCATCATCAATGGACTCAAATTAATTGATTTGGTACCAGTTCTTCCAGTGCCGTCTCAAGTTCATTACTCTCTCGACAGCTCCAAGCATGAATAAAACAACAGTTGCGAAATATCTCCCAAATATTTACCTGAATACTGAAAGGAGATACTGAAGCGAAGAGACGATGTTCAGGGGCGGGCTCTCCGGGGAGATGTTCACAAGGCAGATGGGGCGCCCTTCCCTGTCATGCCCCCCAGGCAGGACCACAGTGCGCCCTTGCAGACTTGATAAGCCCGGTCCTGATTCCATGACCTGTCATTAAAAAAACTAGAAAACTATTCTCGAAAAAATTGATGACCACAGAAAACAGTTGGCTTTGACAGTCGGAGCATGACCACTTCTTCTTTCTTCTAAATACTTCAGCTTGAAATACATTTATCAAGTTTCTTACAAAAATTGCAAAAAGTACCAATTTCAAACATTTTGAGTTTTAATTAGACATATTTTCTCAACTATTTTTACAAATTCTAAAAGCAGTTGCACAAAATGCGTGCTTAAGTTGTAGTGTGAGACGAGATCTCGGCGAAAGTTAAAATTAAAAAGTGTCTAATTTCATCAAGTTGTCTAATCAATTCCTTTCGGTCCATTAGCCACCAAGTTCGTTCACTGGAAGGTTAAACTTAATTGATGAATTTTTAAGCCCGCCTTTGCAGCAATTAAACCAACAAACCCACATCATCACAAACTCAAATCTGGGCTATTTTTGGCTTAAATTTTCTCAAAAATTTAAGTGTTTTCAAATTGAAACAATTCTATCGCACGATTTTACATTTCGATAAGAACGAGAGGTTTGTTATCAACTTACCGGCAATAGCCATCCAATATTCGTGTCACATTCTTGCACTGTTATGGGCACGTCACGTCGCGCGGTACCACCGTCATGGTACTGCCACTGGTCCGCTGGTAGACATTCACACAACCAGGCCCAGAGTATGTCACGGGAGTGACCAATGCGCGCGAGCGAGACGACTAATCAACTGAAAACCCATGAGGATGGGTACCACTCTCAATATCAATCGATTCAATGGTTGTTTGTACCACCAAATTGTTGAGAAATGCAAAAAAATTGGTTTTACGCGAGATGGTACCTTGAAAGTACCATTAAACGCCCGCAGCATTCCAACGGTACTTCGGCACCAATCACGCATTGCATCGATTGCGATTAACTGGTACCACACCACCATGAAAGTAGCACACTGATGGTACTTCACAAAATTTTAAGTTCTTCAAAGATTATCTAAATCTAGTTTTGTTCTGGTCGCTAATTAGTTAATATAAACACTCATCTTTAGATAACTTAGGAATTATTAAGCAATGAGCAACGAACTGTGATTCATACAGGTGTAAAAATTGAATCATAGTTAAAAATTCCTCCAACAAATAAAAATTGGATTGGTTTGGAAAAAATTTGCATCTATCTATCCTTCGCAGCTTGGAAATTGCTAAATGCAGATAATTCGAGTGTTTATCGAGATCAGTGCATCATGAAGTACCACTTGAGATTTTTTAATTTTAAAAACTTACGGTTTAATAATATATTATAATTCATGGATGATAAAAAAATGAGTACAAAGAGCGAAGTGCTATCTTTATCGATAAGTCCTATTACAAAAATTTAGTATAAAAGCCTATTCGGAGCAATGATGTATCAGTTTCGTCTCAGTAGTCGAAATTAAAGGTAAGACAAGAAATCAAAACCAAAAAGCAAATGTAACATCTTTTTCTCTAGATGAAAGGAATTTTCGTGTTCTTGGCACTCCTTGGTCTGAGCTTTGGGGCTCCCAATCCCCAGAGCTTGGTAGCTCCCAGAAGCCTAATTGATGACTTTGCTGACTTTATCAAACTTCTGCCAGTTGATGATATTAAGACCATTGCTGACAAGCATTTGGCTGAAGATGGAGCTTTCGCTGCTGTTATCACGTACTTGCAAGGCGACGAATGGGCTGCTCTTGTTGAAACCATCAAGAACAAACCAGAAGTCCAAGATTTTGTCAAATATTTGACCGATGCTGGACTTCCAGTTGATGAAATTGTGGCCTGGATCCACAACCTCATTGCCAACGCTGTTCCCGGAGTCGAACCCGATGAGAATGGAAGTCTTAGACCTCTTCTTGACGAAATCGAAGCCATCCTTCCAGTAGCTGATTTGATTGCTTTGTTGAACGACAAACTCCAAAATAGTCCCGATTTCCAAGCTTTCTACGTCAGAATTTCAAGCGAAAATGCTCATGCTTTGGTCGAAGAAATCCGTGCCATTGACGAAGTCCAACGTCTTGCTCAAAGACTGAGGGATTTTGGTGTTAAAGTTGACGAAGTTTTGGCGATTGTTTACGATTTCTTGGGATGGGGAAAACCCAAAACTGGCAAATCTGTTCAAAGTTTGATTGATGACTTCGCCGACTTTATCAAACTTCTGCCAGTTGATGATATTAAGGCTATTGCTGACAAACATTTGGCTGACGATGGAACTTTTGCTGCTGTTATCATCTACCTCCAAGGTGACGAATGGGCTGCTCTTGTCGAAACCATCAAGAACAAGCCTGAAGTCCAAGACTTTGTCAAGTATTTGACCGATGCTGGACTTCCAGTTGATGAAATTGTCGCCTGGATCCACAACCTCATTGCCAACGCTGTTCCCGGAGTTGATCCCGATGAGAATGGAAGTCTTAGACCTCTTCTTGACGAAATCGAAGCCATTCTTCCAGTAGCTGATCTCATTGCTTTGCTGAACGACAAACTCCAAAACAGCCCCGATTTCCAAGCTTTCTACGTCAGAATTTCAAGCGAAAATGCTCATGCTTTGGTTGAAGAAATCCGTGCTATTGACGAAGTCCAACGTCTTGCTCAAAGACTGAGGGATTTTGGTGTTAAAGTTGACGAAGTTTTGGCGATTGTTTACGATTTCTTGGGATGGGGAAAACCCAAAACTGGCAAATCCGTCGAAAGTTTGATTGATGACTTTGCCGACTTTATCAAACTTCTACCAGTTGATGATATTAAGGCTATTGCTGACAAACATTTGGCTAACGATGGAACTTTTGCTGCTGTTATCATCTACCTCCAAGGTGACGAATGGGCTGCTCTTGTTGAAACCATCAAGAACAAACCTGAAGTCCAAGACTTTGTCAAATATTTGACCGATGCTGGACTTCCAGTTGATGAAATTGTCGCCTGGATCCACAACCTCATTGCCAACGCTGTTCCCGGAGTCGAACCCGATGAGAATGGAAGTCTTAGACCTCTTCTTGACGAAATCGAAGCCATTCTTCCAGTAGCTGATCTCATTGCTTTGCTGAACGACAAACTCCAAAACAGCCCCGATTTCCAAGCTTTCTACGTCAGAATTTCAAGCGAAAATGCTCACGCTTTGGTCGAAGAAATCCGTGCTATTGACGAAGTCCAACGTCTTGCTCAAAGATTGAGAGATTTTGGTGTTAAAGTTGACGAAGTTTTGGCAATTGTTTACGATTTCTTGGGATGGGGAAAACCCAAAACTGGCAAATCCGTCGAAAGTTTGATTGATGACTTTGCCGACTTTATCAAACTTCTACCAGTAGATGATATTAAGGCCATTGCTGACAAACATTTGGCTGACGATGGAACTTTTGCTGCTGTTATCATCTACCTCCAAGGTGACGAATGGGCTGCTCTTGTTGAAACCATCAAGAACAAACCTGAAGTTCAAGACTTTGTCAAATATTTGACAGATGCTGGACTTCCAGTTGATGAAATTGTTGCCTGGATCCACAATCTTATTGCCAACGCTGTTCCCGGAGTCGAACCCGATGAGAATGGAAGTCTTAGACCTCTTCTTGACGAAATCGAAGCCATTCTTCCAGTAGCTGATTTGATTGCTTTGTTGAACGACAAACTCCAAAATAGTCCCGATTTCCAAGCTTTCTACGTCAGAATTTCAAGTGAAAATGCTCATGCTTTGGTTGAAGAAATCCGTGCCATTGACGAAGTCCAACGTCTTGCTCAAAGATTGAGGGACTTCGGTGTTAAAGTTGACGAAGTTTTGGCAATTGTTTACGATTTCTTGGGATGGGGAAAACCCAAAACTGGCAAATCCGTCGAAAGTTTGATTGATGACTTTGCCGACTTTATCAAACTTCTGCCAGTTGATGATATTAAGGCCATTGCTGACAAACACTTGGCTGACGATGGAACTTTTGCTGCTGTTATCATCTACCTCCAAGGTGACGAATGGGCTGCTCTTGTTGAAACCATCAAGAACAAACCTGAAGTTCAAGACTTTGTCAAATATTTGACAGATGCTGGACTTCCAGTTGATGAAATTGTTGCCTGGATCCACAATCTTATTGCCAACGCTGTTCCCGGAGTCGAACCCGATGAGAATGGAAGTCTTAGACCTCTTCTTGACGAAATCGAAGCCATCCTTCCAGTCGCTGATTTGATTGCTTTGTTGAACGACAAACTCCAAAACAGCCCCGATTTCCAAGCTTTCTACGTCAGAATTTCAAGCGAAAATGCTCATGCTTTGGTTGAAGAAATCCGTGCTATTGACGAAGTCCAACGTCTTGCTCAAAGACTGAGAGATTTTGGTGTTAAAGTTGACGAAGTTTTGGCGATTGTTTACGATTTCTTGGGATGGGGAAAACCCAAAACTGGCAAATCCGTCGAAAGCTTGATTGATGACTTCGCCGACTTTATCAAACTTCTGCCAGTTGATGATATTAAGGCCATTGCTGACAAACATTTGGCTAACGATGGAACTTTTGCTGCTGTTATCATCTACCTCCAAGGTGACGAATGGGCTGCTCTTGTTGAAACCATCAAAAACAAACCAGAAGTCCAAGACTTTGTCAAATATTTGACCGATGCTGGACTTCCAGTTGACGAAATTGTTGCCTGGATCCACAACCTCATTGCCAATGCTGTTCCCGGAGTCGAACCCGATGAAAATGGAAGTCTTAGACCTCTTCTTGACGAAATCGAAGCCATTCTTCCAGTAGCTGATCTCATTGCTTTGCTGAACGACAAACTCCAAAACAGCCCCGATTTCCAAGCTTTCTACGTCAGAATTTCAAGCGAAAATGCTCACGCTTTGGTCGAAGAAATCCGTGCTATTGACGAAGTCCAACGTCTTGCTCAAAGATTGAGAGATTTTGGTGTTAAAGTTGACGAAGTTTTGGCAATTGTTTACGATTTCTTGGGATGGGGAAAACCCAAAACTGGCAAATCCGTCGAAAGTTTGATTGATGACTTTGCCGACTTTATCAAACTTCTACCAGTAGATGATATTAAGGCCATTGCTGACAAACATTTGGCTGACGATGGAACTTTTGCTGCTGTTATCATCTACCTCCAAGGTGACGAATGGGCTGCTCTTGTTGAAACCATCAAGAACAAACCTGAAGTTCAAGACTTTGTCAAATATTTGACAGATGCTGGACTTCCAGTTGATGAAATTGTTGCCTGGATCCACAACCTCATTGCCAACGCTGTTCCCGGAGTTGATCCCGATGAGAATGGAAGTCTTAGACCTCTTCTTGACGAAATCGAAGCCATTCTTCCAGTAGCTGATCTCATTGCTTTGCTGAACGACAAACTCCAAAACAGCCCCGATTTCCAAGCTTTCTACGTCAGAATTTCAAGCGAAAATGCTCATGCTTTGGTTGAAGAAATCCGTGCTATTGACGAAGTCCAACGTCTTGCTCAAAGATTGAGGGACTTCGGTGTTAAAGTTGACGAAGTTTTGGCAATTGTTTACGATTTCTTGGGATGGGGAAAACCCAAAACTGGCAAATCCGTCGAAAGTTTGATTGATGACTTTGCCGACTTTATCAAACTTCTGCCAGTTGATGATATTAAGGCCATTGCTGACAAACACTTGGCTGACGATGGAACTTTTGCTGCTGTTATCATCTACCTCCAAGGTGACGAATGGGCTGCTCTTGTTGAAACCATCAAAAACAAACCAGAAGTCCAAGACTTTGTCAAATATTTGACCGATGCTGGACTTCCAGTTGACGAAATTGTTGCCTGGATCCACAACCTCATTGCCAATGCTGTTCCCGGAGTCGAACCCGATGAAAATGGAAGTCTTAGACCTCTTCTTGACGAAATCGAAGCCATCCTTCCAGTCGCTGATTTGATTGCTTTGTTGAACGACAAACTCCAAAACAGTCCCGATTTCCAAGCTTTCTACGTCAGAATTTCAAGCGAAAATGCTCATGCTTTGGTTGAAGAAATCCGTGCTATTGACGAAGTCCAACGTCTTGCTCAAAGATTGAGGGACTTCGGTGTTAAAGTCGATGAAGTCTTGGCAATTGTCTACGACTTCTTGGGTTGGGGAAAACCAAAGAAATTTTAGGTTTAGTTGATGATTTTGTAAAAATGCATCACAAAGTTTTGTGAAAAAATGTATTCATTGTGATAATAAATATTTTTAATAATTAATCTTCATTTTTTTAAATAATCATTTCTGTTCCGATTGAAATTAGAAAGTTGACCTAAAAAATCATTTGAAATGTTTAGAAGGCTCTAAAATTATTCTCCCCGAAATCAAAAGCTCTGAAACCAATTCCTTGACAACCAAACAACAAACTGAAAAATACGACAGAAGCAGCAGAAAATTTTCTCTCTGAGCTAAAACCCAAACTTGCAGCTTGAAAATGGTAAGAAAGTTTGTTTTTCAGTAATCGAAACAGTTTTCAAGATTATTCCCCACAGTTATTGTTTGCCTTCATCCTGTTTGCCTTCCTGCAAACTTCCTTCCCCCTCCCTGCCACCGAAAACCCGGCCCCCACCCACAATCCTGCAGTCGAATTCTTCAAGGAAATCCCCCTGAAACCGTTCAAGGACCTGAACGAGAAGCACTTGAAGGAGGACACTGGTTTCCAGGCCGCTTTGGTCTACCTCAAGTCTCCGGAATGGATCCAAATGGTCGCAGATGTGCGAAAGGACCCGGCCTGGCTTGAATACAAGAAATTTCTGAACGACAGTGCTATCGATATCGAATTTGTGATCAAACATGTCGAACATTGCCTTAATGCCACCAACACTAAAGACTTCAAAGTGGACAAAGTTAAACCAAGCCTTGGCAAATTCTTCGACGATGTGAAGACAACTTATTCGGTTTTGGTCCTGAAAGCTGCCCAGAATTATCTTGCCAAAGAGAGCAACAGCGCAACTTATCGCAATTTCATCGCCAAGTTGCAGAGTCAGGAGTCCCGCAAGATGCTGGAGAAGGCTTTGGGCCAACCCCCGGTCAAAAAAGTGGCTTTGAAGCTGAAGGAAATGGACTTTGATATCGAATTTCTCCTCGAGTTCTACTACTCTCTCCTTGGCTGGCGCCCAATCTACAAATTCAGCGCTTAATTTTCGCCCAGTGATTGTTTTTTATTTTTTATGTTTAAAGTTTTGTATGTATTTGTTGGTTGAATAAAGTTTTTTTGTGCGTTTTGGGTGTTGGTCAGCCTTGTTGCGCTTCGTTCAGTTGGTAGGTCCAAGTTATTTTTAACATAGCACAGTGTGGTGACGGTTTTGCCGAGATGATAGTGTGCGATGGGGAACACACACGCGAAGCCCCATCCAAAACCGAGGAATAAAAAACAAGTACACTGGAAGGCTGCAGGTAATTTTTTGGAAAAAATTTGGCTTGGTGGTGTTAAATCGGAAAGAGTTGGAGGCTTGTAGTATTAGCTGTTGTGTTATTTCTGGACGCTCTGTTTTTATGCGTGGCTTATTTTTATCTTCGGCAACGCTGCATAATCGGTATGTCATTGTTATTAAAATTGGGGGGCTAAAGGGGTCAACTACAACGGTACGAAGCATTCTGAATGAAATTTTCAGCCGTTGAGAAATCTATTTTCAGCTTGTAACAAATTGTTTTCAGGTTTCGCCGATTTATTTACTCGAAAGTGGGGTAAAGCTCATTCAATGAATTAAGGGATGTTGCTTTTCTTTATTCTACTCTACTGTAAATAGCTTAAGAAAAATTCAAATAACTTGCACTGTAGTCTATCGCCTCTCGCACCTACACTTAGGCACGCTGGGCTGTAACCAACACTTTGGCACTCTTCTTAATATTTATCGAAACGAAAATACAGTGCCTTATTTTGTAAAAATCAAAAATTGATTTGTTAATAATGAGACAGGGGCACTGTGTTGGACCATTAAACAGAAAGATAAATTTGCAATTCACACTTTCAGATTATGCAGAATTGCGAGACAAAGTGGACAAAATAATCCATCCGGCGTCTAGGAGTTGTGGTAAGAAAACGTGAAAAATAAGAGTAGAGTTTCAACGTGTTTTGGAATGAATTGCCAGAAGCTGACGTCAGGTCGTTTTGGTTTACTCCCACAAGAACATTATTTTCTCACTTGTTGGTAAAATTCGTCACTGGTTCAGAGTTCAGGGATTAAAAAAAACAATTTTTAAGTAGTGATAATTTTATTTTTATTAAACACAAATAGACACCTAATTGTATCTGATTTCTTTCACTTTCTTCGAATCGATGATCTACAAACCCAGGAAATAACTACCAATGTTATAGACAACCAACGATACGAACGGAAATTAAAATTTATGTTCTGCTTATTTTAAAAACGGAGTAAATCAGTTCTGGACAGCTTCTAATCCAACGCATGTGATACTTATGTTTAAATTTATTCAATTGCTACATTCGTAATTAATGTAGCGAATTCTTGTTCTTGTTTTTTTTTTTTTCAAATTAAAAGATAATTCATTTTTTTGCTATTTTCAAATCAAAATTCAGAAATCGGCATTTGCAAAAACAAAAGACATCGTATCGCAAAAATAGAAAAAAAGAAAAAACTACTGACGAGAAATATAAAGGAAAAGATAGAAAAGAAAGAAGAAGAGATTTAAAAAAGAATTTTGAATAAAAAAGTTAAAGAACCACTAAAAACAGAAATATTGGAGAAAGAAAGAAATGTAGAAAAAATGTTACAAGTTACAAAATAATATCAGGGGGTGCTGCTATTGAGCACCAACAAAGAAAAAAAAATAAAATAAGTAAAAGTTTTTAGATCAACTCTTGCTGTCGAATTTAGGTTGACAGATTTTTATTGTCTTTGATAGATTATCCTTTTATTCTGTTGAAGAATTAAACGCGCTACTTGCGATTTTCTCCAACGCTAGTATTGTCGTATGTAGTAATTGCAAGAAATCAACATACGCCCAAAATTCTAAAAGTCTAAAGACTTTTTGAACGCACTTTACAACAACTTGAAAGCATTGATCATTTTTTATCGACTCCCACAAATATATTTAAATCATGATGTTTTTCATCAAATCATTTCAGTCTGATTCGATTCCCCTCTAATTATAAACTTCAAGTTCGCAAAACTATTTTTACTTATTCCTTAATCATCTCAAAACACAAAATAAACAATAACACGTGCATCTTCATTCATAGGATTTGTTTTGACAGCTAAAACAAGCCAGTGATGACATTTTCCCACACACTTAAGATATCTAAAAGTAATAAACACAAATATAAAGAAGAGAAGCTATAAAAATCCAAAACCACTTTCATTTTTGATGTGTAGGAAGTTGGCAGTGGTTACAGGTGTAAGTGATTCCTGATTTATTTATACACACTTATCTTTGATGAAAGATTTAACCACAGTTTTACTTTCAGACCGCCCCTCCCCGCCCGGCAAGCCCCACCTCTCCGACAACGACCTCACCCCCGACCTCGTCACCATCGTCTGGTCTAAGCCAACCCGCGATGGCGGCTCTCCAATCACCGGCTACCTCGTCGAGCACCGCCGCACAGGCTCCCCCCACTGGGTGCGAGCCACGCCCCTCCTCGTCCCCTTCCCCGAGCTCACCCTCAGCGGCCTGGAGCCCGGCTGGCGCTACCAGTTCCGGGTGCGGGCCGAAAACGCAGTTGGCCTTTCCGAACCCAGCGACATCTCCGAACCCTTAACTGTAACGTTGCAAAAATTCGCTATTACAGCACCAAAGTTCACCGAAGAACTCAAAGACGCAACAGCGCTCGAAAATGAGAAAGTTGAGTTCGTTGTCCACTTTTTGGGACAACCTGCGCCGAAAATCTGCTGGTTTAAGGACGGGTTTGAGATTTTTAGCAGCAGAAGGACGAGGATTTTGACGGAGAATGATCGGAGTGTGTTGACTATACACCAGAGCGCGCTGTCGGATGAGGGCGAGATCAAGTGCACAGCGACCAATAAGGCGGGGCATGCGTCCACGAAGGCGCGGCTAAGCTTGGAAGCCCCGCCCAGTATACGCCTACCGAGACAATACGAAGATGGGCTGTTGTTTGAGATCGGGGAAGTTATTAGGTAATAGGAGTAGTAAACTAGTAGAGATTTAATTTGTAACTTCTTCAATTTTAACTCTACTTGTTTTACAACGCCTTCTAATATTTGAAAAAACTTGTAACTTGTAGGTTGAAGGTTTCTGTGGCTGGCCGTCCGACTCCGTTGGTTTTTTGGAGCCATGATGGAGAATCGATTCAAAATAACGACCGATATGAGATCGAATACGTGGACAAGTGTTCCATTTTGAAAATTGCTGAAGCGACAAGAGGTGATCGAGGGGAGTACCAGATCAAAGCTGTGAACAAGATTGGAGAGGATTTGGCCTCGTTTTTGGTCACCATCACCGACAAGCCTTCGCCACCAGGTCGGGCAAGAGTGGTTATGACCTTGGGCCGTTCCGTCACCCTCTCCTGGAGCACCCCTGACGATGATGGGGGTTGTAAAATCGGGAACTACATCGTAGAGTACTACAGACTGGGGTGGAACGTCTGGCTCAAAGCTGCTACTAGTAGACAACTGACCACAATCCTAGGGGACTTAATCGAAGGAAGCGAGTACAAATTCAGGATCAAGGCCGAAAGTCCGTACGGGATTAGCGAACCGGGGGCTGAATCCGACATCGTCTTCATCCCTGATCCCAAAAGAGGGATCACTTCGCCCCAAGCGCGAAGCCGAAGCCAACCGAAGGATATCATAGACGAAATCACTTCAGTCCCAGTTGCGGCCAAACGACGTCCAAAACCCAGGTCGCAGTCATCAATAACCAAAGCAGAAACAAATTACTATGACGAGATGCCCAAACGTCCAGAACGTAACAAAATCAAAAGTCCTCCCAAAACACCAGAAGTTGTACGAAAGAACGCAAGTCCTCAAACTATCCTCGATCGGGCTTCGCTAGCTCGGGAATTGGCGTACGGAAGTCCAGAAATTAAAATGTTGCAGTCAGAAAGGCCGACCAGTCCTTTGCCACCACAAACCAAAAGCCCAAGTCCGCCAAAATCGCGAACTCCGAGTCCTAATCTCACCCCGTCTCCCTCTGAAGATAAGAGCAAGACCCCAAGTCCGAAAGACAAGAGGAGTTTGCTTCGGGAGAAGTCCGAAACGTTCGAAGAGAGTTCGGAGTTTATGCTGGTCTTATATCCGGATGCTAACGAAAAAGGTAAGTCAGAACTGGAAGAAGGAATGATAATTGAACACTTTCCAGGTCGTCGTCGGTCCAGTCAAAACATCGAATTCGACTTTGACGAGTACGATATCCCCCCTCCACTCTCCCTCTCAGCTCCAGAGCTCGGCGCAGAACCGCCTGTTTTCGAAAACTTGAAAACATCAGCGAGTTCCACCGAACTGTTGCACGAACGCGCCATGATGCGCTTCAACGAAGCCGCAGCCGCTGAAGAAGAAGAGTTGAAGAAACGAAGAAAGTTCAGTTATGACGGCCAACACAACATCGACATACCCAAAATCCAAATCAACTCAAAGGATGATCAGGATATCGTCGGTCTGGAACGGAAACCTTCCCGAAGGAAATCGTCGGGGAGTGTGGTCCAGCAGCAGCTGCTCTGGGCCCAGAAACGCTTCAGTTTGAAGAATTCGAACGATTTGAATGAATTTATCGAAACGAAATTGCAAAAAACGCAAATTCCTAGTCCCGAAGCGCCCAAGAAGGAAATGGTGCGGCAAAGATCGGAGTCTGAGGAACGCGAGGAAGAGGAATTTAACCGAGTGAGGGCAAAAATGGGGCTCCAAGGCCAGTCTAGTTTGGAAAAACGCAGCATTGAAGTGGTGGATGAAGAAAAGTGGTTGGAGGATTACGAAGAAAGTTTATCAGAGTCGGAAACTGAATCTGAAGATGAGCGGGATTACGACATCCAACCCCCTCAAAGAATCTACAGTGATGAAGATGAAGAAACGTACCACCCTGGCGTCATGACCACGCCCAGAAAACCATCAGTTAGTGACGAACCGTTTGAAATTTTGACCAAAAGAAACAAACTACCTGATCCGAACTTCGTACCAAAACCAATTCTGAAGAAAACTGAAGTGGAACCACCGAAAGTTTCAAGTACCAAAATAAGGTCACACTCGCCCATGCCTCAGTTTCGGCAAGAAGTGACTAGAGGGCGTTTGCAATCTTTGGCACAACCACCAATAGAATTGTCGGATAACAAAAGCAAGGTTTTCCAACGCTCGATTTCCCTCTCCACTGAAGAAAACACAGAAAGTGAAAAAATCGCCCCAACACTTCAGGCCGCTCCAGGACGGAATATTTCAGCAGTGGCGACTCTTTGTGGTATTACGGCTGCCAGTATCGTCATACCGGAAAAACTGCTTCAGAAGAAAAATGATGAAGAAGAGTCGAAGGTTGTTGTGGACCACTACATGGACATTGTGAGGAGTTATGGACAACGAAAGAAGAGTAATCCCGAAGTTTGGAAAGCGGCAACAAACGAAGCAAAGACCTGGAGTACCACCAAAGAAGAAAAAACTGAAGAAGAAGCACAAACTTTGATGAGTTATGGCCAACGAAAGAATAGTAATCCCCAAATTAGGAAGGTATTAGAAGAAACAAAACCAGAAGCTAAAACCTGGAGTACCAACAAAGAAGAAAAAGATGAGGAACTAACAGAGATTGTCAAGAGTTCTGGTCAAAGGAAGAATAGTGTTCCCCAAAGTTTGAAGGAAGAAGTGAAGACTTGGAACACCACCAAAGAAGAAAAAAGCGAAGTTCAACCTCTCAGGACCGAACGTAGTCCCTCTCCCTCCCCTCAAAAAACCGCTCCGAACCAGAAAAGAGGGAGAAGCGGCGTCAACCACAAACCTAGGAGAGGTTCCAGTCGTTCCAAAACCCCCTCTCGTTCCCCTTCCAGACTGGAAAACTGGTCAGGACGCAAGTCCAGCCCTTCGCCCATGAAACGCAAAACTTCCCCCTCTCCCATGAGGGCCAGGAAATCACCATCGCCCATCCCTTTGGCCAAACCTCGGCCCAAACTACGTGAAATCACAACTCAGACGTCCATCGGTTTAGAATTGAACTATTCGAGCGATTCTCGAGCTTCCACTCCTCACGACAGGAGACAGGAGGAGCTTTTGGCTAAAGCTGAAGTCAAAGTTCGCAGCTTTGTCGATTATCTTACGGATCTGGCGATGTTTTTCGTGGCTTGTTGGTTGTACTTGTTCAGTAATGAACTCTTAGCGATTCCTGTTTTGTTGGTCATGGTTTACAGACAGTTGAAGAATGAGATCGGGAAAAGGATACCACGATGGATTGTTAGACGATTTAGTAAAAAGAAAGCGAAGAAGTAATAACATGTACTGTTTGCACGGTTTTTTTCTATTGTTTGTGTGAGATTTTCCGAACACGACGTTATGAAATCTATGATTTCACTTATCTTATTTAGGCAGTGATTGTGTGTACTTTCAATTAAGTGGTGTACATAATTTTTATTAAGCGAAACGTTATGGTTTCACCGGCCTTTAAATAAATAACATAAATCCCAATTGAATTTTACTTCATTCGACTTGCTGATTCTTTTCAAATATAGCATGTTTATCTGTTCGTGTTTTTTTGGTAAGGGAGGGAATGAAGACTCGTATTATGAAATATATGCATTTATTAAAATTTTGTATAAACGTAGTAACATGGAAAAATAACATAGGCACATGTCGACATGAATGGCACAAGTTTAGTGCAAATATTAACAAAAATAGTCTATTTCTACATAAATAAAATTATGTACAATTGAGATTTTGCATGAGACCGAACGTTTCAAGCTTTCTAATTCCATAACTAATAACTAGAGGAATTGCTTTAATACCATACAAACAAAAAACAAAACAAAAAAACTGGGTTTACAAAATGCATGAAGGGGTTTAAGTGTATGAAACTTTTTCCATATTCACATGTAAGTTCGTTTTTATCACAGTCGCGTTTGGGCAAGAACGTTTAGGATTGGCGCTCCGCAACTCGCCCAACTTGTTAATCAACCTTAAAACCTACTAGAAAAATACGTTTAGGTATTTATATACATTTGAGAATAAAAATCGCATTTGTTGCAACATTATTTACAAACCATGCCCTGATGGCACGCTATTATGTCACGCTTAAACCTACGCTTAAGTATCTCCTAGTGGAACACAGCCCTTTCCCTCTAAAGTACAAAAGGCCGTTTTGTACATGCGTTCAGACGATCGCGCCGTCTTTGTTCCGCTGCAGCGGCTGCAGCTCCCTCTTCAGGCGGTCGAAGTCATTGTAATATTCATGATCGGACTCCTCCTCGGAGCTCCTCGGCACCTGGGGCAAGCCCACCGTCTGACTCGGCGCCGCCTCGTTGTTCATAAGGTACTCAGGATTGTCAATATTGCTCTTGTAGAAGTCCAAAGACCTGAACACGCTCTGGTTTGAAGTGTCGCTGTTTTTCGAGTCGATCAAGTCGACGTAGGCAGACGCGCCTTGCGTCTGCTGCGGCGACGGCATGAGATAGTCGTCCTCGTCCACCGGTAAGTCCAATTTGAGACTTCCCAGCTGAGCTTTGGACGGACCGGAGTCGTACTCATCGGAAGACATGTCGTCACGCATCTTCAAAGTGTCGCTAGCGGTGCTTGGAGGGTACTTGAGTAACTTGCGGTTCAAGTGGTTCTGGTATTGCGGGTTGCAGCTGCCGTCCGAATTTGTCTGCGACGCCGACTTCCAGTACTTGTCGGGGGTGGGGGAGGGCGACACGGAGGACATCCAACCAACGGGGCGCAAAGGCGCACGTGACTTGGGCTGGAGGTACTCGTCGCACTCCGATTGGCTGGCCGAGGTTTCGAGGGTGGAGGCAAGCGTGTGCACCAGCTTACGGTCATCCTGCAAAAAAAGGAAACTAATGTCTGTCTATCGAAGAAAAAGGAGCGTAATAGAAATATTCTGTTCTGTTATGTTTGCGATAACGGACGGGACAGCAAAAGTTAAAAAAATCATTAAAAAATCAATTAATCTGCGTGTGTTTGCAAAATTTCGACATATTCGGATGCAGGAACAGCCAAAACTTAAAAATTGTTAATTGTTTCATTATTAAATTTAATGTCAGGGAGATTACGTAAGTATGCAAAATTTCAGTTAGGCCGGATATCCAATCAAAACAAGTTACCTGTGCGTTGTTCCTATTCCTGGCGAACCTATCGGCCGTAATAGCCAAATACCGGCACGGATCCCTCGCCATTTTGGTAAAATCCTCCGCCAACTCCTTAAAACTGGGCCTACTTTCGGCGTCCAAAATCCAGCACTTGACCAAGATCATGTAAACATCGATACTACAACCCTCGGGCTGTGGCAACCTCTCCCCCTTCTCAAGCAGCTCTGGCACGTCCCTGGCCGGCACATTATCATACGGGCGTTCGCCAAAAGTCAACAACTCCCAAATGGTCACTCCGAAGGCCCAAACGTCCGACTTGTGCGTGAAAATCCGGTGCTGGATGCACTCCAAGGCCAGCCATTTGATGGGCATTTTACCACCAGCTGCTTTGTACTCGTCTTCGTCCACATCGAGGAGCTTGGCAAGGCCGAAGTCGGTGATTTTGACACAGGAGTGGGTTTGGACTAGGACGTTGCGAGCGGCGAGGTCACGGTGGACTAGGCGTTTTTCCTCCAGGTATGCCATTCCTTTGGCGATTTGCGTGGACCAGTTGAGAAGGGCTTTAGCGCCGATGCGGTCGCGGTTTTTTCGGACGAAATCGAGCAAACAACCCAAAGGCATCAACTGGGTTATGAGCATGATCTCGGAAGTCATACAAACACCCAACAACTGAAGGAGATTAGGGTGTTCCACACTTGCCATAATAAACGCCTCGCTTAAAAATTCTTTGCTACTGGTTGATCCGTCCCGGAGGACTTTAATCGCGACTGGGATTTTCGAATTGTTCTCATCTTCCAAAATCCAGACCCCTTTATAGACAGTTCCGAAGGCGCCATACCCCAAAATATCCCCCCGCCTGATTTCCGTTTCCTTAATCGTGCGCAATTTTTTACAATTGGGCGAAACGTTCGTTTGTCGCAACGGTTCGTTGTCTTCGAGCCCAGTCAACGCCATGGTCATCTTCAAGGTGCTCTCTTCCGCCTTGACCTTCTTGCGAAAAAACCAAGTCACCAAAATTATGATTATGATGATGATGATGATCGCACTAGTGATTCCCGTGGCGATCACCACAGTGTAGTTATTGTCGACGAAACCAGAGATGGGCAAGTTCAAGGGTTTGTCGGAACAGTAGGAGAAGGCATTGTCGGGGAAAACCCGGTGTGGGAATTCAGGTGGGCATGAGGACACGCAGCGGAAGGAAGAGTTTTCGGAAACGTATCCGTCGTCGAAAACTTTAAAATTTTCGCAGGAAATACAGTTTTCGGGACCTGGACCAGTGCAGCCTTTACATTCAGGGTCGCAAGGTTTGCATTCTTGGACTTCTTCGTCTGCGTAGTCACCGGAACGACATTCGTCTTCGCATTGCTCGTCTTTCTTGTAGTGGGTGCATTTTTGGCAGACTAGTTCGTGGAAACCGAAGCCGGAACAGATCTTGCATCTACGAAAACAAAATCGACTCATAACTATTACATCAGTTTAGGACTTGAGTAGAAGGCAAAACGAGCTAAGCGCGATTGATTGACCCCAAAAAAATTCATAATAATGCATTACTAGAGTTCTTAAACCGTCTGTAAAGAACAAATTTTTGACGATATTTTCCGAACGGGGTAATCGTAGCGATTTGATTCTTGCAAATTTCGATTTCGCCGATCATTTTACGTTGGGAACACTTAATCCTAAAGAAAAAACTGCGAAAATTTTAAAAATAATGAAGAAAGTTTAATTTAGAGAAATTGTAACAAGACTAAATTTTTGACGATATTTTCCGAACGGTTAGTCGTAGTGATTTGATTCTTAAAAATTTCGATTCCGCCGGTCATTTTACGTTAGAAACACTTAATCATAAGGCAAAAACTCCAAAAATTTGACAAATAATGAAGAAAGTTTGGATTAGACAAATTGTGAGGAGACTAAATTTTTGACGATATTTTCCGAACGGTTAGTCGTAGCGACTTGATTCTTGTAAATTTCGATTCCACCGGTCATTTTACGTTAAAAACACTTACTCCAAAGAAAAAAACTCTAAAAATTTGAAAAATAATGAAGCAAGTTTGGTTTAGACAAATTGTGAGGAGACTAAATTTCTTGACGATATTTTCCGAACGGTTAGTCGCAGCGATTTGATTCTTGCAAATTTCGATTCCGCCGGTCATTTTACGTCAGGAACGCTTAATCCCCAGGAAAAAACTCCACAAATTTGAAAAATAATGAAGAAAGTTTGGATTAGACAAATTGTGAGGAGACTAAATTTTTGACGATATTTTCCGAACGGTTAGTCGTAGCGACTTGATTCTTGCAAATTTCGATTCCGTCGGTCATTTTACGTTGAAAACACTTAATCCTAAGGAAATAACTCCAAAAATTTGAAAAATAATGAAGAAAGTTTGGTTTAGACAAATTGTGAGAAGACTAAATTTTTGACGATATTTTCCGAACGGTTAGTCGTAGCGACTTGATTCTTGCAAATTTCGATTCCGCCGGTCATTTTACGTTGAAAACACTTAATCCTAAGGAAATAACTCCAAAAATTTGAAAAATAATGAAGAAAGTTTGGTTTAGATAAATTGTGAGAAGACTAAATTTTTGGCGATATTTTCCGAACGGTTAGTCGTAGCGACTTGATTCTTGCAAATTTCGATTCCGCCGGTCATTTTACGTTGAAAACACTTAATCCTAAGGAAATAACTCCAAAAATTTGAAAAATAATGAAGAAAGTTTGGTTTAGATAAATTGTGAGAAGACTAAATTTTTGGCGATATTTTCCGAACGGTTAGTCGTAGCGACTTGATTCTTGCAAATTTCGATTCCGCCGGTCATTTTACGTTGAAAACACTTAATCCTAAGAAAAAAACTCCGAAAATTTAAAAAATAACGAAGAAAGTTTGGTTTAGAGAAATTGTGAGGAAACTAAATTTTTGACGATATTTTCCGAACGGTTAGTCGCAGCGATTTAAATCTTGCAAATTTGGATTCTGGAGGTCATTTTACTTTAGAAACACTTAAACCTAAGGAAATAACTCCGAAAAATTAAAAAATTATTAAGAAAGTTTGGTTTAGACAAATCGTGAGAAGACTAAATTTTGGACGATATTTTCCGAACGGTTAGTCGTAGTGATTTGACTCTTAAAAATTTCGATTCCGCCGGTCCTTTTTCGTTAGAAACACTTAATCCTAAGGCAAAAACTCCAAAAATTTGAAAAATAAAGAAGAAAGTTTGGATTAGACAAATTGTGAGGAGACTAAATTTTTGACGATATTTTCCGAACGGTTAGTCGTAGTGACATGATTCTTGCAAATTTCGATTCCGCCGGTCATTTTACGTTAAAAACACTTACTCCTAAGAAAAAAACTCCGAAAATTTGAAAAATAATGTAGCAAGTTTGGTTTAGGTAAATTCTGAGGAGACTAAATTTTTGACGGTATTTTCCGAACGATTAGTCGCAGCAACTTGATTTTAGCAAATTTAGATTTCGCCGGTCATTTTTCGCTAGGAACACTTAATCCTAAGGATAACACTCCGAAAATTTTAAAAATAATGAAGAAAGTTTGGTTTAGACAAATTGTGAGGAGACTAAATTTTTGACGATATTTTCCGAACGGTTAGTCGTAGCGACTTGATGCTTGCAAATTTCGATTCCGCCGGTCATTTTACGGTGAAAACACTTAATCCTAAGGAAATAACTCCAAAAATTTGAAAAATAATGAAGAAAGTTTGGTTTAGACAAATTGTGAGGAGACTAAATTTTTGACGATATTTTTCGAACGGTTAGTCGTAGCGACTTGATTCTTGCAAATTTCGATTCCGCCGGTCATTTTACGTTGAAAACATTTAATCCTAAGAAAAAAACTCCGAAAATTTAAAAAATAACGAAGAAAGTTTGGTTTAGAGAAATTGTGAGGAGACTAAATTTTTGACGATATTTTCCGAACGGTTAGTCGCAGCGATTTGAATCTTGCAAACTTGGATTCTGGAGGTCATTTTACGTTAGAAACACTTAATCCTAAGGAAATAACTCCGAAAAATTAAAAAATTATTAAGAAAGTTTGGTTTAGACAAATCGTGAGAAGACTAAATTTTTGACGATATTTTCCGAACGGTTAGTCGTAGCGATTTGGTTCTTGCAAATTTGGATTCCCCCGGTCATTTTAAGTTAGAAATACTTAATCCTAAAGTAAAAACTTAGGAAATTTAAAAAATAATGAAAAAAGTTTAAGGAGAGTAAAAATGAGGGTTAATTCAATAAGTACTTGGAATAAAATACAGAAATGTTGAGCTTTGCATTCCTCACCTTGGATGGCATTTCCGGCACAGCGCTGAGCCCGCCAGCGATTTGAGCGACTCCTTCTCCTGCGGCCCCAAGTACTCGTTGAAGTAGCCGTCAGGACAGGACTCGTTGCTGCCCAAGCAATAGACCATGGAGTCGGTTTCGTTCATGATAGCACGGTCGCACGAGTTACAGCCGCCTAAACCAACAATGTTGGTGGGACCGGTGCATCCCCCGACGCAATTGGCGTGGCAGCTCTTGCACTGACCGTTTTCGTGGTACTTGTTAGTGGGACAGGATGGTACGCAGTAGGGACCATCCTGGAAGCGCTTGCAAGTGACGCATTTGTCGGCACCTGGACCTGTGCACGAAGAGCCGCATTCTTCGTGGCAGCGCTTGCAAATGTTGGGACCGTCTTGGTAAATCCTGGAAGAACAGATACATAAGACGATGCATTTATTGCTTCTTATTAAGATGTAGCAGCGTAAAAAATGTATACTTTATTGTGGAATTGTAGGAAAAGCAGAGCCGTTAACTTTGTTCTTAATGATATGTTTTAATGTTTACATAAGTTATTATCCAATTTTTCAAAAATAACTACGAAAACATTCTCTCTAGTTTTTAAAATGAGTTAAAAGCACCAGTTTCAAAGTGCAACATGTCGGTACTATTACTATGGTAATACTTATGGTAAATAGTTTTCTAAATGTGTAAAAATAGGTATAGCTGTACGACATTGCAATTTTTTGTTTTTGATTTCAGTCTTTGTTTACAAAGCGAAAAGTTTTGTGATTTTTTTTAACCAAAATCGTATTCTTTATAGTTCTATCTTAGCAATAGCCTTTAGTGCCTATCCGCAAAAAAATCGCAAAAACGGGTAAAAATTATAAAAATCTGACTAGTTACTTGTCACTAACTACTAAATTATTTGGAATGTTTTGACTCTAGTGCCACCAATACATTTTCTAGAACAGTTTACGTACACAAAGTGCCAAACAATTGACTTTCCACCTACTACTACGAAAATAAAGAAAAACGCAAAACTTTCAAATGCCCTTCTGTACAAAGAGAACACTAAATTCTGATCGATCTTAGAAGTATGATTTTCAAGTTTTTAAACTTCTAATAGATTTTCACCTGCTGACTTTGTAACTGCAGGTTTTTTTGAGATAATTCATCTAGTTTTGATACAAACACGGTTTACAAATGTTAAAAAACTCGAAAATCCATCACAATCAAAAAAAAAATACGTGAAAATAGTTTGCACAGGCGAATTCTGCCTAAAATTTTGATTTTTGGTAAGAATGTTTAAATTTTTAGGTTTTTTTTTTGAAAATTTTATAACCCCCCTAACTGACGTCCTTATTACTCAAAACTTTTAGTTATAGGCACTTATATTTAATATGGTTAGAAAACTGTTTTAATTTAATAATAATAATAATTTATTTGTGGCAGTAAAACAGTTACAATATAATTAGTTACAACAAGAAAAAAAAATACGATAACAAAATTAAAATTTTCTACAAGTTGTTCCCACCACAAAATGGACCAAAAGGCAGCAAAGCTGATCAAGGTTTTGGCCCAGACAATAAATGAGAAACAACAAAAAATAAAAATAAACAATGTGATTGAAGAAAAATAAAAAAACAATTTTAAACTACACAAAATTTCTCTGATTTGTAGGCAAAAAAACCTTTTTTTTTGCTATAACTCCAGTAGTTTCGCTGCAATCGTGGTTTAGAAACTCCTAGGAAACAATTTTGCAAACGTGTTTTTCATAAAAAACCAAAAATAAAAAAATATACAGTACAAAAACCCCAAACCACTTGATATTTTGATCATTATTCAATAATTTTTGTAATTTTTTTCATAAGTCTTGGCATTTATTTACTCAATCTGTATCACAGATCTGTCCCTTCTTATCCTTTATTTGCAAGAATTAACCAAAAAAAATTACGTTTTATAATGATTTCTCATTAGGACCGTTTTGTTTGTCCACTTGAAGCCCTAAGTTTATATATTTTATGTGGTGTTGATGATGCCTGATTTTTTGCGATAACTCCAAAAATTTCGCCGTAATCGCCATTTGAACATTTTAGTTTTTTTAAATTTTAAACGCATTTTCCTTGAAACTACAAAACTAAAAATGACAAAGTTTGAAAACCGGTGGAATCTGCGTCCGATTCTCTGTTAAACGACAAAAATACGAAGTCATTCTGGCTTACGATTTCAGTCACAGAAATACCAGAAATACCCTAAAAAAATTGTCCAAATTCTTTAAAACTTCACGTTTATACAATTCCAAATTCATTGGCATAATGTCTAACTTTTTGTCATAACTCCATAAGTTCTCCGTAATCGGCATCCAAGTACTTCAAAAACTTAAAACTTTAAACGCACATTTCTGAGAAACTACAACACCAAGAGCAAAAAGTTAAAAAGCGGCGGAATCTTTGTTCGATTCTCTATCAGGGTACGTCATTCCGGGTTACGCTTCCATTTAAAACTGGGAGTTATAATTTTTCCAAAAATTAACTAAAAGTACTCACCCTGGCAAAACGGAGCAGTTGGCAATACACCGACTCTCATTCTCGAGCTGGAAGTGGGCACACGACAAACACTGATCGGGTCCAGCCCCCCAACACCCATCCCTACTACACTCACTATCACACACCAAATTGTTCCCCTTGCACAACCGTGGATCACTATTATTCGAAATCATAACCACATGCTCGTGACTCCTCCTGATTTTATCCCAATTGATATTATCAGCAAAACACAAGTGTGTGTTTTCCAAAATGGCGACCGTCCCGGCATTGAGTCGCTTCAACGACCGCAACTCGAGCGATTTCAGCGACGATTTAACAATATACAGCGAAGTGAAGTAGTCTGAAAGTGAGCGACCACCGATCACTTCCAAGTTTCTAAAGTACGACAAATTGGTAAAATCGGAATGGTACGCTTGAACGTTGATATGCCCCGTGACCTCCTTCAGGGTGCTAAAGACCTCCAAGCGGTCGGGGTGCATCCGGGGGTACCTGGCCCCGAAGGTGTAGTTGGGGTAGAAGTGTTGGTACCCCTCGAAGGTGTTTTGCAAAATCAGGATATTGCCTTCTATCACAGTACAACCCTTGAAGGTGTCAATGTTCCCAGAATGGATGAAAGTATCAACGCGGCAGGTTTTGGGGCACGGGCCGTTGCAAGGGACACACGCCCCTTCATGGGCCTTCTTGTCAGGGGGGCAGGACCGGACGCAAGCCCCATTGTCTTTGAGTAAATGTTCAGGGCAGTTTTTCACACACGTGGCACCGTAAGCGTACTTCCCGTTAGGGTTATCCTGCCAGGAGTACGTAATGGGGCTGTAAATTTTCATAGGGGGGCACTCCTGTGTGCAAACCCCATCGTCGTAAAAGTTCCGACAGGCGATACAATCACTTTGCTTAGGTCCGGTACAACCTCCCGCACAAAACAAGTGGCAGCACTCCCGTGGGTTCGGCCCGAAACACCGCCCTTGGTAACACTGTGGACTGCAGTTCTCCTTGGAAAACTTCTGGCAGTTTTCTTCGCCTTCCCCCCAACACCCTTTCTCACAGTTCTTGTGACATGGGGGACAGTCGCGTTCGGGGGAGGTGAAGTTGTAGACGAAGACGTACTTGCTCTTGGGGTCCGTGATGATTTCCTTCCAGTTGATGGTCTTGAAGTGGCAAAGGTTGTAATTGTTGAAAACTCCAACGTTTCCGATGAGGACATCCCGGAGGGCGGGCAACTCCAAGGTGTACATCTTGGAGAGGATGACCAAGAGGGCGAACTCCTCGTTGCGGACGTTCATCTTGAAGAGGGTGCGACCGCGGATGATTTGGAGGCGGGGCAAGACGATGCGCTTGATGTCCACGTGCGAGATGAGGACGTAACCCGTTACTTCACGGATGTATTGGAGGAAGCTCAAGTCCAGGTTCTCGTCCTGGAGCCAGGTCAGCTCCAGGTTGCCGTCCACGTAGGTGCAGTTGGTGTAGCGGTCCTTCAGGTTGCGGTAGTGGTGCTCGCGGTTTGAGGGGACGGACATGCGGCCGTTTGTTCCAATGCAAACTGGAAGAAAAATGGGAATGAGACGATTGACGACAAAAATGCAAAGCAAATAGACGGTATTGACATTTGCAATAAGATCCTTGCCGAGAAGAGAGTGACTACAAATACGAAATGAGTAAATATGGACGAAGCAAAGCAAGGTCAAGACGGTCTCGAGTTTTTAAATGTTTAAAAACTGGCGCAACTTCTGCCAGTTGGGTTTTAACACGAAAAATTAATAGATTTTTTTACGAAAATTTGATAAAATGCTAAGATGTCTTCCGAATATCAAAATCTTGAAGGGCAAACAGTAGTGCCTACCTTCTACATTAAAAAAATGCACAGTATGAGTTATTTAATGAGTATAAATTGCAAATATTAAAAAAAAATTGGTGTCTTCCAGACAAGAATTATTAAAAATCTGAAAACAGTTACACCGTCAAGATCTAGATTCTAAAAATAAAATTAAAGCTTCTAAACTAAACATCTTAAGTTTAAAGAATAACTATAATCCTGAAATATGAACATTTTTTATTTTGAAAAAATTAATAATTCGGAAAATTTGATAATTTAAGTCCTTTAAACTCTGTTATTCAAAGTTGATTGCAGCTGTTTCGGCATTATTACAGCCATCATCAGTCCAAAAAATGGACGTGGTAGATTTGTGACAATGATAACTTATCCATGAATTTACAAATACACCACGTGCATTTTTTAGATCTGATGATAGCTACATAAAACCGAAACATCTGTAATCAATTTTAAATAAAATTTTAAGAGTTTAAAGTACCTAAATTATCAAATTTTTTGAACATTACCAAACTCTTACAATGAAGTATATCAACTTATATGAATAATTAATAAAAATTATTGTGGAAAATCCAAATTCCAATAAACAAGGATATTGGAAAGGTCTTTCAAAGTTTCTCAAACAAAATTTGAAATTAAAAAAATTAAATACTAATCATTTTTTAAATGTTAATAAAAATAATAATAATAATAATAATAATAATAATAATAATAATATAATAATAATAATAATAATAATAATAATAATAATAATAATAATAATAATAAATCAATAGTAATGCATAAAATTCATATTTTTGTTATTAGTAATTTTTCAAAAAAATCCTTTATTCTGTCATTCGATTTTAAGTTCTTCAAAACAACCAATAGTTTTGTTTACTGTTTTAGTAGTACGTACAAAGAAAATAAAAAACAAAACAATTAATCAAATAAAAAAATTTCTTCTAAAAATTTTGACAACTATACACAATGAGCTTGATCTTTTTTCTCCTTTTTTTTGTAAAATTAAAAAAAAAGATTTAATATTACACAAAAAATAAAAAACATTAAATAAATAAATAAATAAATCAAGAACGTAAAATTACTCGTAGTACTTTCATGATCTTAATAACTTTTATAACTTCCTTATTTTTGTTTTTTTATTTTTTGTGCTTTATTTTTTTAATTTTTTTTACACTTACTAGAAAGATAAAAATTTATACTATCTAGGACACTAATAAAAATGTCAGTTGTCATTAAAAACATAATAATGACGCATAATGAAGTCAAAATATAGCATTTAAAAAAATAAAATCGACCTATTCGAAAACTTTTTTATAAAATAACTTAGAACAAAGATATGAATTTTGTGCGTTACTTTTGGTTCAGTCTGTATAATTTATTTCCAACAGACTTTTTATTCTATAGTGAACAAAATTAAATAATGTTAAAATGTTAATGTTAGATAAAATTTAAGGAAAGCAAAAGGGTAAAGGATCTTCAAAAGAATACCTTAAATCTTGAAAATAAAGACTAAAGAATTGAGAATCGGTGTTAAGACTTTGAACCCATCTAAAATTCTGATATAAAGTTTAAGTTTTTCAATTTTTAAACTGTAAGTTTCAAAAAATATGTTTACAAATCCTTAAATTATAAAAAAAATATCTAAAAATCCCTAATTTCACTTTATTTTTAATATCAACATATTGGAGAATTTGGGCAAACTACCACTTTCGGAAACCAGTCTTGCCCATACTTTTTCTCCGACCGGATAATAAAATAATTGTTCCTTTTCGAGAACACCAAAACAGCTTTTTGCGACATACCCAATGCTGACAAATTAATAATTTTGACCTTTTTTGTCCGCTCGTTCTAATTCTGTGGTGAAAGTTGCACACACACACACACCACAGAGAGATGAAAGAATTCGCAAATGGACAAATCATTCGCTTGACTTAATTAACAATAATTAATTTGCATTCATTTAGCATTGCATCAAAACAGCCCTTCATTTCGCAGATCCGGCTTCCACAATGCCTTCATTTAGACAAGTAAAAGGTGCGATGACGTATTGTTGCAATCGCTTAAATGGACACAGAAATCACCATTAACATTTGTTTATTTATAATCAAGTGGGCGTAGCGTGGGTCTTCGCGCAATCCTTCCTCTGTTAAACATCATCGAGTCGCGAAAAGGGTTGGCAGTACTGCAGCGATCTGGTCGTACCCAGTGCTGCCAGTACTATGCTAACGAAGTTTTTAGAAATTATTTTTGGAGCAATGTCTACTGATTTTGAACCTAAATATTGTTCTAAACTTGCTTTTGTAAAATTGGTGCGTTTTTACGTAAGAAAATGAACTCACTGAATGGAAATACATACTACTAGTACTAGAAAATGATAAATGAAACACCCAATTTTTTTTGCTTCTCAAACTTTTTTTTAAATTGTCTAAATAAAAACATAACTCAGAAATTTCAAATGCCCAAGTTAATAACTAACTCCTCATTTGGTGCATTTTTGAGTTTTGTGAGCGAATCTTGCGTAACAATTGAGTTTTTGCTGAAAAACTTGCGAAACATTCGAATTTGAACACGAACTAATTGCGAAAATCAATATTTACCAAAAACAAATCGTTTATCCACAATTTTTGAACCCAAATGTAATAAAAAACTTAAAATTTACTTAGAAAATAGCGAAATTTCTGATGGTTTGTTTGGACGACATTTACAAAGTAATCAATCGTCTTGCAATTTTTTGCGCACCAGATAAACTAGTAGGAGGTAATTTTTATATTTATATTGGTCAATTATTCATTCCTCGGACAAATGAGACACCAGTGAACTGGTTTTAGGGTCAGACTTTCTCACAGAAAGGGATTTCCCCTTAGATGTGAATAAAAGGGTAGATTCTGCTTAGTTTTTGAAATAATTTGTTACGAAAACACATTTTTTTTTATTTATTACACAACAACTAAGAATCCCAGAAAGGAAAAACTTTCACACAACTAATTAATATCTACACTGTCGATTTGGAAAACTTAAAAAAAAAACTGCAATACTGACAATTCTACGTAAAATAGTTTGTCATTACAAAATCAAGGCTGATACAAAAATTTTATAAGGTATTTTTAAAAATTAACAGATCAAATACTGCCAAAAAAACTTTCACGCTGAGAAACCAAAAACACAAGAAACTAAAAAAAATAGACTAAAATTCTGAATATCTAAGCGGCTGAAAAATTGAGAATCTGAAAAAACAATAAAATTGGAAAAGAGAAACACTAGTAAATTAAAAATTGTTGGAGAATAAGTTGGAGAATAAAAATCAGACTGAGAAACTGACTATAACTAAAAGACTGAAAAGCTAAAACTTAAAAACTGGAATGCAAAAAAACTAAAAAACAGTAAGATTAAATTCTGTAGATCTTTAGTGACTGAAAGAGTGATAATTAAAAAAAAAAGAAAAAAGAAAGAAAATAAAGAAGAACGAAAAACGAAAAACAAAAATTGAAGAAATGAATAATACGAAATGCCGTGAGAAAATTAAGAAAGTAAAAAGCTAAAATACTGGAAGCTTTAGAAACAAAAAGTCTTTAGATGTAAAATAAAATAACTACGAAATTGAAAAATTTTATGTAATGATTTTAATTTTAAAGTGAAAAAAATATTTTAGGAAAAATAAAAAGAATGTCAAGATAGAAAAATTAACAATTTTTTTTACACTTTAACGATTTTTTTTGAGGAAACACAACATTTTCACACTTTTGGTGGTTTTTCGACTATTTTTTGTCAAAATTTCGGAAAAGAGGAAAAGAGAGTAGTTCACTTCGAAACAGTGGTTTTACTTTCGGTCGAAGGCCGTTCCCAGGATCCCGGCTAACGGTACCATTGCAAAATCGGTACCCATTTATGCAAATTACGGCCGGTAGGTGGCGTAGGAGGACCGGTTGTTGTGCGATGATAGGTTTATTATTATTGTCGGTTGAAGTGGCCCTTTGTTGGCCTTTTTTCTCCGAGAATTTACCTGGTCTCGAGTACGGTACTGGTCGCACTCCAGGTAAGGAAAGTTGCGCTGATGGGGCGGGGGTGCGCGGGGGTTGTTACCGTTACGAACGAGTCGGTGGCGCCGCATCGGCAAATACTTTGACTCTACATGGATTTCTTCAATCGAGATCTCGATTTACGCCGCTTTTTGCGCTTGCTGGAGACTTTTCGCTAGCTATGGTTTAATTGGCAACACTGATTGCAATTACGCAGTTTTGGCCCCCAGTTGTTGATTTTAATCTTTATGAGGTGATAACTGATAAGGAAACAATCCGATTGTTGTATTTGTGGTCGTGACCGGTTCTTAAAACGTTAAAAAATGGGAGAATTACGTTAAAGATCACTCTTTCTCGATTTGAACTTTTGGCGTGT
Source organism: Tribolium castaneum (assembly GCF_031307605.1). NCBI lineage: Eukaryota > Metazoa > Arthropoda > Insecta > Coleoptera > Tenebrionidae > Tribolium > Tribolium castaneum. Next base: position 3,677,621 of record NC_087394.1, on the reverse strand, counting down.
TATTATTTGCAGTTGAAATGTCATAATGTTAATAGGACATTTGTTCAAATACCAAATGTGATCAGAAGAATGTTAAAATGTGTCTAACTAGAGCGCGGGAAAAATTCTGAAGCGAGACGGTTTTTGGTAAACAAAGATTTGAATACCACGACCAAGAAAATTTAAATATTTAAACTTCTTATCAGTCGTTTCGAAACGTGATTATTTCAAATACAGCGTAGAAAGCGTTACCAAAACAGCTTCCAAACAAAGAGTCTTAAAACTCTGGATTTCGTACACCACTGTATTGTTAAAATATTTTACAATTTTATGATTTTTAACTCAATTTAAATTATTCCATCTCAGTTTTTAACACAAAATCTTTAGATATTCTCCACCCAAAATTTTCTCAACCTTCCAACCATCAATTTTTCAAGAATCCTCAATTAAAGCAAAAAAAAGCAAATAATCAACTGGTTCATATCTTTTTTCTCAAGATTATAACACTGTTTCTAAAACTCCTGCACTGTTTTGACTTTAAAGAAGTCTTTCAAATTTTCGTAATTCTTATCAACAACCAGTACTGATTTTTTAATAGATGACATACAAATACTTTGAATTCCCTCAAAAAATTAACTTTGGTTTCTGATTTTTTTTTCAAAATATCCATTTATCTTGAAATTTTCCCTAAAAATGCAAGAATTTTAGCACAAAATCCTTTAATTCCATAAATTAAATTTTCATCCTTGAATCCCCAAATTTTAACTCTTTAAAAATCTTTAAATTCCCTCTAAAAGTCAACTTAGTTCTCATGAAAGATGATTTTTTTCACCCAAAAACATCTAAATGTTTTTACTCAAAATTTTTATTAAATTCCCTCAAACTATTCTTTTTGTTGCTGAATAAGTTTTTTTTTGTTAAAATCCTCATTTTTTTCTCAATTTGTTCTCTCCAAGAAAGTCTCATTTCATTTACAATCCATATTTTTTTTATTCTCTTAAAGTCTTCACTTTCTTATTGAATAGGTTATATTTTTGTAGCAATTTTTTCCCAAAAATTTTCCTCTCATCTTACAATCAAACTTTCAACTTTGTTGCTGACGAGATTGAAATTTTTCCGAAAATTCCCCTAAAACCCCAAAATTTTGAGATTTCCTCAAATTCTTTCACAAACGTCTAACTTCTAACATTAGAAATTCCTCCCGTGTCCACAAATTTTACCTCAAAATTCCCTCAATCTCAACTTAATTGCCGAGGCACACTTCTTTTTAAAGCTTTTTCCTCAAAAATTTCAAAACATGTCAACCTATAATTTTCTCAAACTCTTGATTTTGTTGCTGATAGTTATTTTTTTAATTAAAATACTTAGTTTTTTCTCAAATTTCTTTCTTATCAAACTCTTTGTTTATATTCCCTACTTTCAACTTGAAAATACATTGAAAACCGAAAATTTTGGCTAAAAATTTATAAATTTCCCAAAATTCTTCATCTTGATGCAGAATTGGTTGAATTTTTTCTTAGTACTTTCGGTTCTTTTTTTAAATATGTAACACTTTACATTTATATTTCCTGAGTCTCTAAATTTTAACTCCAAATCTTTAAATTCGTTTAGAATCTCAACTTTCTTGCCGATGAAGTTCAACAGTATCTTATAATCCTTCAGTTTTTTTCTCAGAAACGTCAAAATATCTTTTAATTCAAACTCGTGAATTTGACAGAACAAGATTAAACTTTTGTTGAAATCCTCATTTTTTCCCACTTTTTTCCTCTTATCAAACTCTTAACTTTGTTGTTAAAGAGACTAAGTACTTTCATACAATTTCGACAAATTTTGCTGATATTTTTTTAACACAACCTCTTGACTTTAATACTCAAAAAGATCTCAAATCTAACTCCTCCGATAATTTCAAAATTTAACCCAAAATCTTCAAGCTTAATCAAACTTTTCGAATTTGAAAGCTCAAATTCCCTCTTCGTACATTTTTTTTCGCACGAACAACCGTTGGGTATTGACATACCATGGCGCCAATTGGGTTTATCACTTATCAAAATGGCAAACCATGAATACAATGCCCATTGATTCGAGTTTATAACCCTTCTTATCTCCGTCTTGGCTCTCCCATCGGAATCCTCCCAATTAAAACCAAAGAGCGCCATCTGCATCGAGAGGTCGTACCATATGGTAGTCGCGTACCATCTCCATTGGAAGTATCCCCATTATCGTTATTATTATCATCATCATCAATAATAATAAGGCAATCAAGTGGCCGCGGTTAAAGCCGCGTCCAGATCGTTTTGTCTCGCTTGTGCTCACTGCTGGCTAATTAATGCTCCTCTCTTTTTACTTAAGATATGATCGGAACGCGGCCTTTCTGGAGACTTCGGTTCGTTTATTCCAGGACAAAAGAACTAATCAACGGCACTGTGCAAGTCACTGCTGGCCTTGACGAAGGGCAACGCTCATCGCGAGTAAAATAAAGAAGGTACCGATGGTACTTGCAAAACAAGTTTGGTGGTACCATACAAAAAATTTGATATTTTAATAGATTTGTTATGACTCATAATAATTAATTTTTTGTACAACGACCGTTGAAGCTACAAACGACTCAGAGGAACAAAATGGCTAATTTAACGGTACCACTCCGACTTGCATCGGTACAAGCATGTAGAAAGCGAATATAAATTTGTTCAATTTAAATTTACAACACAAGACACTCACAACATTCACTTCAATTACAAATCCAGCAAGTACCACTTGCCAATTCGAAACTCAAGCAATTTCAATTAAAAATTGTATCGCTACGGTACCACTCGCCTCAAGGTAGTTCCAATAAAACGCTTGATAACAAATGAAACAATAGCTGATTAGCTAGACTAGTACCGTTCTCGGGCAAATTAAACCAGTTTAACCAAATGATTTTTTTCGTGGTACCACTCTTGATAGAAATTCAATTATGTTGAGCAAAATTTACGCCGGTACTTGGTATAATTGCGCCAGGAATATCCGTAACAAGGCCTGTATCGTTTAATGGTACCACTTTCAAGATCGTCACGAAATTATTGGTAATCAGTACTCGTCCGTACCATTAGTGTCGGCACTTACGTGAGCTAAAACGTGTTGACAATGACCACGACTGTGTGTTTTAAGTGAAATTCCTCAGTACCACGAACCGCAAATATTTGAAGAAATGGACACGAGAGCAGTACCTTCAATATTTGAACGCCATGTTGGAAACGGACATAAAGTCCAGCGTTAGGTCAGGTGTGTCAACACATATCTGCAGTTAAAAATTTCAATTCCACAAAATTCAAATGGTAGTACTGGAATTTTAGATTTTTTTCAAAATTTCTAAAAATCTCAAAAAATATTTTCAGTCAAAATCTTAAGATTGTTGCGGTCAAACAAATGGTAGAAAGACCTAACAACTTGTAGAATTGATCCAAACAGTCTAATAAATGATACAAATCTGAAACATGTATTTTACAAATTGAAGATCTTGATAAGCTTGTAGGTAGATTACTTGGGTTTATTGTATTAGCTGACTGTTCTTGTTCAAATCTACACAAAGCAGCGTTCGAAGTAACGGCTTTTCGCTGTTACAAACATCTTAATTACGGTGTAAAGTACACGAAATGGTAAATTAATTACAGGTTTGAACGCAGGTGTTCGATGATCAAAATCTCCGAGAACGTGATTGATCGCTTTGACTCCAAAGTAGTACCAAAACTATTCGTTAGTACCTACGGAATTCCTTCTCTCTCACACAGTGTAATTAAATTTGTGCACATTTGCGCGACCAATCGGAATTATGCCAAGTACCGAGGTGATAACATTGTGGTACGAATGGAAATGTCGTCACAATATTGTTAGAACACGCACTGGGAAACAAGGATATGTGGCCAAGTCGTAGATTATTCAGTCTCCGCATGCACCCAGACGACTTGATCTTGATTAATGACGTGCCCGGACTTCATGCGGCCACTTTTTGTTTTACAACATGGACTGCTGTTCGAAGTGAGCGAGCAAAGGAGAAATCGGATGGTACTTCCCCCGCGCTAGGAAACGCGATTGTTACATCATTATATCGAGTGGGCTGTGATTGACAGCCGTAATCGGCCTCTAACGCAATTTTTACAGTTTGGTTCTTATGTGGTACTGGAAGCTATGAGTGTTTTGGGTTGGTAGTACTGCGCTGGAACAAAGCCGTTTTCGGGCCGTTTAATGCACGAAACGCGACCACTTTTTACACGAAGGGTAATCCGAGACCGTCTCATCTCGACACCTAAATAAAGAACTTTCTTGACTCTGAAATTTCGATTTTACGCTTACTTAGGTTACAGCAAAGTCGCGTTGACAGCGCGGAAAATGGTACCAAGAGTTACAAAATCGCAGTACTTTTCTGTAAACTGAACAGTTTGCCGAACTGATTCAGTTTTTCGTTGTAAAGATTATAAAAACTTCACTCAACTGGTAGAGGTCAAAGGTGAAGTTATAAAAAAACAACCTTTTTCTAAAAGTTCTCAATTATACTCAGTCGGAACAAAAGTACTGTTGATTTTGAGATGGCAGTTGTAAAGATTCTGAAAGAGCGTTGATTTTGAGGAAGATAGCTAGGAAGAAACTTGAGCTCTACGAGAAAATTTTAAGATAAGAGTAAGAATCTTAAAGAAAATTAACGTTTTCGGCAATTGAATTGAGTTGAATTTGAGGATGTGGTGCCTTTCTTATGATTTGTTGGAAGTACCGTATTGTTAAGTTTGAGAAAAGATATTCAAGTTGTAATATCTTGAGAAGAAAGATATTGCAAAGATTTTTTAAAGAACTTTAAGATTTCGAGGAAAAACTATCATGGAATTTATTTTTGAGTTAAAACTTGGAATTTTAAAATAATGATGAGTATAGGAAAAAATTTCTGAACTGGGGTTTCTATTTTGAGAAAAAAGTGAGGATAGTCAGAGAAGATTCACTATTTTCAACAATAAACATAACATAACAATAATTTTGAGGTACTCAAACTTTAAAGATAGTGAAAGAACTTTGGATTTTGGAAAAACTTTTGAAATTTTGAGGAAGCTCAAACATTTGACTTTTTAGTTAAAAATTGAGATTTTAAAATAAATAGGTATCATAGCATGAAAAACATTAAGATTTTGAAGATTGATAACAATTAATTGATTATGATTTAGAAGTTGAGGTTTTAAACTAATTATGATTCCAAGAAGAAATTTCAAAATTGAGGATAGAGGGATAGTTTTAAGGATAGTTTTTCTTTCAGCAATGGAATTGAGAGTTTGAGTGAATTTAAATATTTTGAGTAAAAAATTAATTTTTCTAGGTCTTTAATTATGATCTATTGAAAGTATAAGAATACTGTGTTGATTTTGTGATAATGTATACAACTTACAAAAAAACTCAAAGTGTTGAAAAGTATGGTTGTGAAAAAAATCTTGGAAAAATGTTACGATTTTGAAGAAGAAAGATAATAACCACTTAATGGTGAGTTGAAATTTGCAGTTTTCAAAAATTTTAAAGTAAGACTCAAAATTTTAGAAAATTTTACAGTATGGTAAAAAAAACGCGTTTTTAAGCAACAAAGCTCGGGGGTTTGAAAGATATTAAAGTAAAGTTTGAAGTTTCTAATCTTTTCGTTATTATCGACCAGAAGTTCAGTAATGTTGCTAACAAGTGTTGAAAAGCCGAGTGGTGAAAAAATATTGGAAAAAACTTCAGAAAAAAAAAACAAAAATTGATTTTTGAGTTAAAATGTTAGTTTTAAAATAAAATAATGATTCTCGAAGAATATTTAAAAAAAACGCTCAGAATTTTGAGTAAAAATTAAGGATAGTAATAAAAAGCTGATCTCTGCAACTAAGGCTTTTGAGTTAAATTTTGAGGTTTGTCGAATTTTTAATTTCCAAGATCTCTTTACGACCATGCTTTTAAGACTCAAAATCAACAGTATTGTCCTTTTAACAGTGAACAAACAAAGATTAGAAACCTCATACTTTAACTTAAAGTTTTAAATTCCTTTAACCAGTTAACTCCCAATTTTATTTCTCAAAACGATGGCTGTGGTCTTGACTTAATCTTAATTTTCTTCCTGTTCCTGAATGAAGACAGTTTACAAAAAGTAAATTGTCTATTAGGTACAACTTTTTTGGGAGAATATTTTATATTCGAAAATATCAACAAAAAAAAGTATTTGAATAGCAAAAAATTTCAAAATAAAAAATATTCTAAGCAGTTGATAAAATAAGTCCTTGATGAAATAATGTTAACAAAACAAAAAAAACACGAATTTTTACTCCAAAAACACAAAAAAAAACACAAGTAATATAAAAGCTTTGTTACAAAATGTATAACAAAGAAATTTTATAAAGTTTTTTAAACCTGGTTTATCAAACAACCTACCTTTATCATGGGCTAAATAAACCAAGTAATTAATAACAAAACCGCAATTAATTTAAATAATTAATTAAACATAAGTAAAAGTTCAGTCGACAGAAAAATAACACTCGAACAAGCCTTCTGACCACATTTATTTGTAATCTGTTTTTTTGCTTTCATTTCAATTCAGTTTTTGCAAAGACCTTGCAAGATCATAACATTACAATAAAGATCGAGTCTGAAGTCACTTCCTGTATAGGCGGAACGTCCGTTCTTATTACAAGTCGACCAACAAACACAAATACTGTATATGAGTAATTGAACTCAACTTTTTACAGTTAAAAATTTTAAATCGAACAAAACTTGTTTGCACATTACAGTAAACGGTCGCAACTTTCCCTGAAAACCTCTCAAATCCTTGGATTTAGGTCGTTTACACTGCGGAATGTCGAAAAGAGCCGGTCGATAAATTATCGAATTAAATTATGACAAGTGGTCCCCGTAATGATAGCATCAATTAATTTTTTCCGCGACATTAAACGGATTTTAAGTGGCTCTCAGATTTGGTAATTTTTCGAATATTTTTCACACAGACAATGAGGTTATCGCGACGTAATTTACGATTTATTGACGGAATTTTCATCATCACCAGGCAGATTTACGGCCCTGAGGAGCGCTCAAAGGTGACGAAACTTGGGTACACACACACGGAAGTTTGTCGAGATAGATGGGCGCACAAAAGGGGACAAACATGAGCGATAGCATCTGGCCTTGAAATGTCCTTCCGAGGCTAATTAAAAACACAACTGGTCGCATTATATAAGGGTCTATCTACCATCTAACATGCTATTAAAGTTATTACAACGGTCATCTTTGAGTGACGTGCATTAAAAATACATGTCACGATTTTTGATTCGGTTCTTAATCTTTTAGTTTACTGGTGCTGAATATGGCATTCCTTTCTCACAAATTATTAAGCGAAATTGGACGGTTAATGAGTGTGAGATGAGAAACGGGGCTTTGTTGGAGAATATTGTCAGTTGAAAATAGAAAAATCCAACTCATAAAAACACATTGGAAAGAAAAAGCAAAACAATTCAATTTTTCAATTCATTTCATCGACTCAAAAATTTGGAGGAACAATTAATGCACAAAAAATAAAGAATATTATGTAACAATAAACAACTTGTGAAATAACTGCATAGCAAAAATTCATACTTTAAATATGACAGTTAAGAACATTGATCAGAAAATCTTCATTAACGGTTTAAAAAATTCAGTAATTTTTTAATTGTAAATATCTTTGATAACTGTATTTTTTTATTTTGCCAAAATAAGTAATTTACACTATTTATTATGATTATTACAAAATTCCTTTAAAATTTATAAAAATAAACATAGAGTCAAGAGCTATTTATAGCAATGTACTTAAATAATACAACTTTGTAATTATTTTTAATATTTTATTTCAATACCTAATAATATTATCTCATCAAATCATCACAATGGAATTCAAGGCAAAATAGAAAATCTTACAGATGTAAAAATTAAAGAAAAGAAAAATGAGTCAGCCTTGTCTAAAAGCAAAAATTTTTCTTTTTTGATTTGATTCTTTCGTAAAAATGCTACACTTTTAGTTTTTTAATTTGATTTTTAAGGCAATCCTTGATAAAAAATATCACCATCGTTGGAGATTTTTTTAGCTTGTTCATTAAATTATAATGCAGCAAATTTGTGACATAAACTGATCCAAAAACATTAAAATTCCAAATGATAAAAATAAAAAATAAAATAAAAAAAATGTTACAAAAAAATCTCCAGTAAAGAAAAGAAAAATTTTTCTGTGTATTATAAATATTACAGAATTCCTTCAAATTCATAAAAATAAACATAGAGTCAAGAGCTATTTATAGCAATCTACTTAACATCAAACCGCAAAAAATACAACTTTGTAATTATTTTTTAATATTTTATTTCAATACTTAGTAATAATATTACAGATGTAAGAATATTAAATAAAAGAAAAACTACTTAGCTTCGTCAAAAATCAAAAACCTCTGTCTCTTAACTGGAAAAATAAGTGGTCGTTTGTTATCGCTTTTTAAAATTTGGGTAAAAATCAGATACCTCTACAAAAAAATAGTTTTTTAATTTTATTTTTGGGGCAATCCTTAATAAAAAAATTGACCATTGATTTTTTTCGATTTGTTTGAGGGACTATAATATCATATAATTTCCAAAGTATCATCTGCATTTTGACATTTTTCGTTTCTTTTATTGAAATGATAAAAGAAATTAAATGCTCCGTGAAAAACTCATAAAACTAGTTTTCATGACTTTACAAATGTTCCTTAAAACCCCTTAACGTTTTTCCATCAGCTGAGTTCGAATTCTTCAAATTTGAAATTTTTTAGAGAATGTGCTACCTTTTGGCTATCTTCAGCAATTTTTGAAATTAGAAAGAATAAATATCGAAAATTCATAGAATCAATAATTAGGTTTAAAAATACCGTCACATTTAAGCTTTTTATGCAACGTGTTTGTAGTTTATTTTTGTTATTTAAATTCATTTAATTTTCATATTTACGTGAATCGTTTCTTAAGTAACAAATAATATACTCAAAACTATTCCCAAATTAAATCACAACAAAGAAAACGTAATAAACAACAATCTAATGCAAATGTTACAAACAAGTCGCCAGTAAAGACAAGAAAAATTTGTTTATAGGGAAATGTTAGAACAATCTACATTAAATTATTCAAAATGTTTGTTTGGAGACAGGAATGTTTACTAATGTTTTATTAATTACCTGAGATTATAATGCGATTATTACCATCAAAACTGACACACTTGGCATTTTTTAATTAGTAAAAATCGATAAAAATAGAACAACATTAAACACGTAAAAATTAAATTTAATTACCTTGTTTTCCACTTCCCAATACTTGGAAGAACAGTTAAGAACAAATTTCTTGGAAATGGCAATTTGAAATAACATTTTTAGAACCAAAAAAGTTAGTGCTTGAATGTTTTGCAATTTCTTAAGTACAAAATAACATCACCAGGACTGTTTCCAGATTAAATTACAATTAGTAAACAACAATCAAACTCGGAAAAAATGTGACAAACACGTCGCTAAAATAACGAGTGAACAAGGTGATCAGAATCTTTGTTTAATTACATAGAGATCTGCGTTGAAAACTGACAATTAGCTCGCTCAGGCCCCATCTCTCGACTTACTCTTTCCCTTGTTGTGGAACTCATTCTCTTGGTGATGGAGAGCCAGCGCCTTATCCTTGGCGCCGCCTCTGCGTCTGTTCCTGTTGTAGTGCTGTCTACAATCGCACACCACCAAAACCAACAACACCACAACGAACAACACCAGGAGGTGGCGTATCCCCATGATGGCCGTCGACGGTTTCGTCCCTCACATGGCGCAAGCTCCTCACCAGCTCGCGCCAAACAACAAACTGACTCTCTCTTCCATCTGAAACACACACCAGTTAGTTTACCTGGGCTACAGGTGGGTAACCCGGACCCTCATCCGAGTCAAGCGGCTAACTGGCGTCTTGCCGGAGTTTTGCCCGGACTTTTTCGCGATTCCGGTAGACGACGAACCAATCATTTGAGCAAAAGTCAAAATTTTGGGCTGCGTGGTGTTTAAAGTTTGGTGAAAGAGCGAAATTTTGGGCAAGTGGTTTGGGGTCAGCGGCGCTCTGTGGTGATGGTGGCAGGAGTTGGAATATTTTAAAGAATAAGGCACGAGATGTAAGTGGTCGGGATGAAAGACGCGGCCGGCTTCATGAGAGAATAAGAGGTTTCAGCTCGAAAATTGTAGAGATTTCGACGTGCAGTCAAGAATGAAACCTGACTTTGACTCCGGGACATTTCATCAAAGGAAAAAATTAATTGGGGAGTAATCAAGTTAAATAGTGTCTTTTGGGGCTTCTTAACATCGGTTCGGGGAAACGTGGCCGTTAGAAATGCGGGATTTTTTCCAGAAGTTGGAATTCTGGGCCTATTTATGTCAGGCCACAATTTTTCGAAAATAACTATGCAAATTAACTAAATCACGACTAAATTACAAAGTCAAAAACGATTTTACGTAATTTAATTCTTATTCCCATTTGCTAACTTAGGAAAAATGGTATCGAGAAAATGTCTAATTAAGCAAGAACAACTTATCTGAAATTTTCTGGTTTTCTCAACACTTAAGATAATTTTATTTTGTGTTTAAAATCACAATTTCCCAGATAAGAAATTTGTTTGCAGCACAAGTGCAGGCAGTGAATGTGGGAAATTGCTGTCGATCTAAGTTAGGTACAATATTTTCTGAGCGAATTACCTCAAAAAAATTAAAACAATAGCTATTTGTTTAGATATTGATTTTCTCCAAAGTTTTATTAACAAATGTCATATTATATCTTACAAATAAGTATTTCATACAGAAAATGAAGAAGTAACGTAAGTTATTTCCTTCCGAGGTAAAAAAGTGAGAGAGTAAAATAAGGTACTTTCATGTGATATTTTGACGCTGAAACGCGATAATGTGTAATACTTTATCAAAAAATTGTCAAATTTAAAATTCTGTTACTTACTCAAAAAAAGAAAGTTTTACACGTTTTACAGAACTCATAATAAAGACAAAAAATAAATAAAAGGACCTAAAATTATATTTAAAAAAGCTGTACAAACAATTTGTTTCCAAAAAACCGTTTAATTTTGATTCAAAAAAATTGAAGGATTTTACTCTAAAGTCCAACGGCATAAAATTAAAAAAATATTACTCTAGAAGTACTCTAGAGGTACAATATTATTAGTACCTTTTGAGTTAGGTATATTCATAAAATTCTTTATGACCAATGTATTTTTAATAAGTACAAATTTTTCTTCATGTAAAGCAGAAAATTAGAAAAATATAAGAAAGGCATTGACATAATTCTCAAAGTAAAAAAAAAGGATTCATCAACTCTATTTTTCCCCGAAACATTTTACATAAGTAAAGTTCAAATTTTTTTTATTTTAACGCCTAATTTCGTCGAAACTAATGAAATAAAAGGTGAGTATATTAAAATTAATTTTTTATAATAAAAATATATATTGTAAAAATTAATAATTATCCACTCAATACAACAAAATTTTATATATATATATATATATATATATATATATATATATATATATATATAAAATCCAATTTGTTAAATAGTAATAATTCTGATTCCACTTCTTCAAACTCAAATTCACAAAAAACAAACAAAAATTAAAAAAAAAATAAAGAAAGGGATACAAAAAACACTCATATGATTGTAGAGAGTAGAACTTACAGTGTAATCTAGCAACATTAGCTAATCATGCGTGTTGATGAAGGAACACTTTTTAAAAAATGACTTACATCTGAAATAATTAATATCCAAGAAAAAAGTATTTCTGTTAATTCTAAATCAGATACTGATAATCTTAGTAAAATTTACAAATTCCTTATTATGAAAAAGTGATAACATTAAAAAAATTATGATCATATTTTCAACATGTTTTGTCTTATTTTTAAATAGTATTGTGACTAGGATATTAATTATGGCCTTTTTGACATTGATTACATTTAATTATTGTAACGTCAGTGTTTTGATTGTTTAGTAATAACTGCAAAATGTATCATTTTCTATTATTTTAGACATTATTCTAAAAATTATTGTTAAAAATGTTAGAAATTTATTGAAAATAATAGTTTAAAAAAAATCTACATTCATGTTTTTGGATTTTTTTCAATATGTCATTTGTATATTTTCAAGAAGGATAATAGATAATAACTTTTTTTGAACGAAGATCTTTTCTTTTCAAGTAAAAAGGTTGGTAAGTAATTGTAGTTGTTACAGAAACAGCATAGTTTAATATATATATTTTTAGTCTGATGATGATTATTCGATAGAAGAAACGTTGCAATTCATTTTTTTTTAAGACTTTCTAAGGAAGTTCAGGAAGAAGTGAAAATTTATTACAATAAATAGTAATTAATTAAAGATACTAATCAATTAAAAAAATTGAAATATCAATTAAAATTTTGTTTCTAGTTTTATTTTAGCCCGAATGATATTTTTTTGATTTTTTTTAAATTCCTAATAATCAAATAAATATTTTTTAAAAGGAGCATCAAATTTTTGAAATATGTATTCATTTATTAAAATATTTAATCATCCTTTGATTTGGAATGACATAAATAATATTGACTAATTAAAGCTTATTATAAAGAATACTGTAGAAAAATATTGCAAAATTCACAACTAAAAAGATCAACATAAAACAATTACCATCAAGTGTACAGTTAAAAGATGTTTTTAGCAAATTCACCTTGAATATCAGGCGATAACGTTTAAGTCATTCAAAAATTTCAGGATCTGAAATTGATTTTCCTAAACATTTTCCGTACGTGTAAATTAATTTTGGCGAAAATTTTCCTGCCTTGAAAGAAGAGGGCAAGAGAGAAAAGAGAAAACAAAAAAGCAATAAATTGGCATTTGAAAAAAAAAGTGTAATATAACCCAAAAGCAAATAATTCGCGCCTCAAATATAAAAATGGGAAATGGTATCTTGTGAGTTGTGATTCATTGAGTTCATCAACTCGTTGCCTCCTCAAGGAGCCTCAACTCAGTACAGGTGAGTCGACGTGAAGATAATTCCACGAAAAAATTCGTAGAAAATGAACCTTCTCTCTCTCATTTATCTTTGTGAAATCACAAAAAACTACTTAAACGTTGGCCCTCCGTTTCGAATTCCAGCATGAGGGGGCCCCCTGGCGACTCCCCGACCTTCTCTTCCAAAACGGAATGCACATCAACATTCCTTCACTTTTCGTATAATTAATGCTAAAACATTAGGCCGATTAGTTATAGCCCATCATCGAGGGTGTGAGTTATTGGCTGGGTCTTTTTCCTCTCTTCTCTCGAGCCATTAAAACTGTGGCGGGCCTTCCATTTACCAATTACCATAAAACATTAGTGTAAAAGTTTTAAAAGCTTGATTTTCTATGGTGTTTTACCGAGTCATGGTTCAGGTTAACAAATCGCCGTATGGGGTCAGAATTTGACGCAGCGGCGGCTGTCAGACCCTCTTCGATACAACCTTACTAATTGCCAGCAGAGAGCGCATTTTTCCAAAATTAAATTTCCAATGACAAATCGGTGATTGGCAAGGCCGTTAGGAATTCCGGGCTGCGCGTCCGAGCAAGTGTCGGGTGGTTCGAAGGGACGTGAAGCGAATTCGCCGATTAATTATGAATGCTGGCGAGCTTTTTGTGGTGGATGAAGAGTCTCGACATCTTTACAATGGTCGGGAATGCGCTTAACGGACAATTATTATCGACGGTCACGGCTTATTGGCCCGGAATCGGGACTCCGGATAGGATCGCCACGACTTGGATGAATCGTTGTTACGTGGAATGAGTATTCGAAATTATTATCGCGGTAATAATAGAGGCGAGCAGCCACGCCCGCTAAATCTCGGATCTCGACGCGTCACGAGCTGGACGCGACCGGAGCCAACTCCGGGGAGAGTGGAATCACTTTGTTGGAAACAAATCTGTTTCAAGTCGTTTGGGAATTTACTCACTAAAACGATTTTTTTAATTTCAGGCAGAATTGTATTTTTGTATGTAAGAATTTTTTCTTGATCTTTTTGCATAAGTTCTATATTCAAGATCGCTTTTCCCAAGCAGTTTTGTTCTTTTTTCAGAGAAATTTCATTGTAGATCACCGTATTTCAACGAAACAAGTGGAAAAATCATCAAAGACTAACTAACTTTCTGAAGAAAATTCGTAGCACATCAGTGTATATCAATAAAACTGAAGTCTTTGTTTTGAGGCAAAATAAGCAGAGTAAAGTTATTTTTTTTAACTAACTTTGTTAGTAAATATTTTCGGTCACAAATCGGGATTCCCAAGATATTTTGCTTTGTTTTCAGAGATACTAGTGCAAAAATCGTAGTTTGGAACGATTTGGACAGTTTGTAAGTGGTTTTACTCTTTTTTCAGGACGAAATTATTAAATATTAAACTTGTAAAAGGTAGAAATACTAAGTGAGGATAATACTCTCCAGTGTAAGCTAATACGACTGTTATCACTTATTAATATTTGAGATTTAAATAGCGAGACAACAGCAAATGCCGTTAATTTCAGCAAAATCATATAGAAAATGTCAGACAACGTATTTCAACAAAACAAAAATCAAAATCAAGATCGTTTTCCCCAAGCAGTTTTGTTTTTCTTTCTGCGAGAAATCATTGTAAATCACAGTGTTTCAGAGAAACATCTGGAAAAATCCTCAAAGAAAAACTAACTCTCTGAAGAAAAAAAAGAAAAAGATACTCTAAAAATTAGGATAATATGAATGAAAAGAAATTATTTAGCCCAGCTTTTTTAGAAAACTGAAAATAAAAAAAATAACGAACCCACAAATAAATTAGCTTATAGATAGAAACAGATCGGACGTTCTGGAAATATAAACCTTAACTAATATTTTTTTAGACTGCCAAACCTAATACTTTTATTTACAAATCTTTAAAGTGCATGCACTGCTTATAAAGATTTCCAGCAAGAAATCGATGCAAGTCAACATATTTTTTAGTCAAAATTATAAAAATTTTAGTGATGTTCAGGCGATGTTGCCCATTTTTCAGCGATAGGATCTCGCGTAGTTCAGTAAAACTTATCCAAAAATCGTAATTTTCAGTCAAAGTAACACAAGTTTAGATATTCTAAATTGCTTTAGATCGCTTTTAATAAAAACGAATGTAAAGTAACTATTTTCTGACTCAGATGAAAGAAATTCTAGTTTCCAAAAAAATAAAGCAATTATCTGTGCATTTCCCAAACGATTTTGTTGGTGTTTCAGCGAGAAATCGATGTAAGTTTTGCATGTCAGCCAAAATAACGCGATTCCGAAGACGTAAGCACAAAAGACAATTTTTTTCATTTTCTGAAAAATATCCGAGTTACGAGTATTTCTAACCGGTTTTACTTATTTTGCATAAAAAAAAAACGTATTTCAGCAAAAGTATAAAGTAAAAACCTCAGTATTCAGGCAAATTATTAATTTAAATCATTGTAAATCAATGTAATATTCCAGTAAAAGTCGACATTTTTGGTCAAACTAACACAATTCTCAAACGATTTTGTTCCTTTTTCAGAAAAATAATTGTGAAAATCGCAGTTTTCTAAAAAATTATCGCACGTTAAGAAATTCTCAATCGATTTTGTTTGTATTTATCAAGAAATGAAAAAAATATTTCAGTAGAACAGCTGAAAAAAAATTTTTTGTGGTCAAAGTAACGTAGTTTCAGCTTTCCCCAAACGATTTAGTTCGCTTTTCAGCAAGAAATCCTGTACATCGACACAATTCAGCACAAATTCAAAAATAATGCGATCTCTTAATTACTTCCAACCAACTTTACTCGTTTTTCAGTGAAAAATTGTCGGAAACGTAGTATTCAGGAAACGCAAAGATAAAATACTTTCATGAAATTTTGCTTATTTTTGGTGAAAAATCGATGTATGTTTTGTAAGTCAGCGTATTTCAGCGAAACAATTGGAAAAAATTTTAATTTCAGCCAAAATAACGCGACTCTGAAGACGTAAGCACAAAAAGCATCATTTTCTGAAAAATTTTCGAGTTATTTCTAAACGATTTTACTTTTTTTGCATCGAAAAGTTGTTGTAAACCAACATATTCCAGCAAAAATGTAGTCTAAAAACCTCAGTTTTCAGACAAATTAATGCAAATTACAGTAATCTTACTTACAGACTTTTATGATTGGATTTAAGTTGAATCATTGTAAATCCACTTACTATTTCAACAGTAATCGAAATTTTTGGTTAAAAACTAAGGCAATTCGCAAAAGATTTTCCTACTTTTTCATAGAAACAAGTGCAAAAATCGCAATTTTCAACAAAAATTATCGTGAGTTAAGACATTCTCAGTGGATTTTCTTCGTATTTAACAACAAATGGATAGAAGTTAACGTTTTTCAGTCAAACTGCTGAAAAAATTGTCTTTTCCGCTCAAAATCACGCAGTTTGAGCTTTCCTTATGCAATTTTGTTCGTCTTTCAGCAATACGTTACTGCAAATCAAGGCATTTCAGCACATCTACAGAAATAAAAACACTTCCAACCAATTTTTTTTAGAATAACACGAATTTTTTGGTTTTTGGTCTGAAATTGTCAGCGTATTTCAGCGAAACAATTCAACATTCCGAAGCGATTTCTAACTAATGAACACAAATATTCGTCGTTTTCAGCAGAATTGAACAATTTTTGATCGATTTTTCCTTTTTTTTTTGCACGAAAATCCGTTGGAAACCAACATATTTCAGGAATATTTACGTAAGAGTTACGGTGCCTTTAAGAAATTTTGGTCGTTTTCGGTCGAATTAACGCAATTGCCAAACGGTTTTGTCCATTTTTCAAGTCCAAAAATCGTAGTTTCCAGTAAAGATAACGCAATTTGAACGTATTTTTAGGAAAAAAATTAAAAAACTTGCAAACAGTCAACTGAGTAAAAAATGTGTAAATAAAAAATTTCAGTTCATTCGGAATTTTGGAAAACAGAAACCGTCGCAAATGCCAATAAAATTCAAGATGTGACCCTCTTTTCTCCAGCTTATGTAACATTTCGAGAGTCAATAAAGGCCCAAAAATGGTCCCAATTCTCGGCCGCCCGCGACCCACCTGCACTTTTATGACGTGGTCGCGTCAATTCCGAGCCGACGACAACTCGGAACAGGCTGTTAGGTGCATTATTCAGCCCACTTCGGCCATCCTTGACTACGGTAACGACAATTGTGGTCGTGGGCGTCCTCCGCCGGCTTTCTATTCTTTCTTATCTTTCCCTTGTGATGATTGATGGAAAGCATCGCCGATCGGGTTTCCGTTGTCACTCACCGTTGAAGTCTCTCGACAACACGGCTCGTCTCCCGATCACAATTCAATTTTTCCTCGTCTTTTATTGTTTTAATTGAAGGCGCGTGGCCTTGGTCTCTCTTCGTGAGGAGCGATTGGAATATTTGAATTATCGCACCGACACGATTGGTCCATTAACTGTGTACATTCTTTATCGCCGCTAATCGTGAGAAATATGTATTTGTAGGGACGTTGACATTTGCGCTGAATGCCCGCAAACGCACTATTTTCGATATTGAATTGACGGAGAAGAGACGTAAATGTCAGATAGTTTCTAATTAATTGTGTAGGTGTTGGCAGGCGCCAACACACTTCTGTGACACCATCACTCACACCAGAATTAGGCAATTTCTCAGCTATTTTCAAGCTGTATTAATGAAATATTCGTCGCAATTCGATGCATCTTCAGCGAAACTACTCCACAGGTCATCGTTTTCAGAAAAAATATCAATTGATTTTGCCCATTTTTAACCAGAAATCGCCACGAAAGTTATTTCAGCGTTTTCCTAGCGACAAACTAACGTATTTCAGAAAAACTCTGAAAATAATGCGATACAGCTTTCCCCAAGTTTCAGTGTTATTTCCACACAAAAATTTATTTTTCAGTGAAAAATCATTGGTTACTCACGTTTTTCACTAAAGCTAAAGCAAAAGTCCATGTTTTCAGGCAAAAAAATGTGTGTACAATTATCTCAAGTTTTCGGTCCAAATAACGACTCAAGGGCTTTTTGACTTTTCAGCAATAAATTACTGCAGATCAAAGCGTATTTCGGCAAAACCATTAAAAAATTGTAATTTTTGACCCAAATTTGAGCAATTGGAGCAAGTTTCAAGTGATTATAAAAAAGCAAATCTGATAAAGATCAGTGGTTTTTTCGAAACTGTTAGCCTTACTGCTTAGCTTCAAATAAAACAAAAAAAAAAGTCCGTTTTGGTTAAAATCTCAAGAAATTATTGAAAATTAAAGAAATTAGTGCACAAATCATTTTAAGAAAAAATAAATTTCCCAAACAATTTAGCCCGTTTTTCTGTGAGGTATCACTTTATACCAACATACTAGATGATGTAAAAAAACATCTGAAAATGTTGATTTTTTCGGAAGATCTAACATAATGTAAGCTTTCTGTAGGCAATTTTGCTCGTTTTTGAATGAGAAATCATTGAAAATTAACTCATTTTTGAAATATTTCTGGCCAATTTTCAGCGAAAGTAGTGCAAAATTCTTCATTTTCATGCAGTATAAAGAGTCTTGGAAAATTTTTTAAGTAAATAATTGATTTCAGTAAAACTAATGAAAAAATCGCCGTTTTCAGCAGTTCTAAGACGATTTCGACAAGAAATCATTGAAACTTTTAAGAAAATCAGTGTACAATTTGTAATTTACACTATTTATTATGATTATTACAAAATTCCTTTAAAATTTATAAAAATATACATAGAGTCAAGAGCTATTTATAGCAATGTACTTAGATAATACAACTTTGTAATTATTTTTAATATTTTATTTCAATACCTAATAATATTATCTCATCAAATCATCACAATGGAATTCAAGGCAAAATAGGAAATCTTACAGATGTAAAGATTAATGAAAAGAAAAATGAGTCAGCCTTGTCTAAAAGCAAAAATTTTTCTTTTTTGATTTGACTCTTTGGTAAAAATGCTACACTTTTAGTTTTTTAATTTGATTTTTAAGGCAATCCTTGATAAAAAATATCACCATAGTTGGAGATTTTTTTAGCTTGTTCGTAAAATTATAATGCAGCAAATTTGTGACATAAACTGATCCAAAAACATTAAAATTCCAAATGATAAAAATAAAAAATAAAATAAAAACAAAGAAATCTCCAGTAAAGAAAAGAAAAATTTTTCTGTGTATTAAAAATATTACAGAATTCCTTCAGATTCATAAAAATAAATATAGAGTCAAGAGCTATTTATAGCAATCTACTTAACATCAAACCGCAAAAAATACAACTTTGTAATTATTTTTTAATATTTTATTTCAATACTTAGTAATAATATTACAGATGTAAGAATATTAAATAAAAGAAAAATTACTTAGCTTCGTCTAAAATCAAAAACCTCTGTCTCTTAACTGGAAAAATAAGTGGTCGTTTGTTATCGCTTTTTAAAATTTCGGTAAAAATCAGATACCTCTACAAAAAAATAGTTTTTTAATTTTATTTTTGGGGCAATCCTTAATAAAAAAATTAACCATTGATTTTTTTTCGATTCGTATGTAGGACTATAATATCATATAATTTCCAAAGTATCATCTGCATTTTGACATTTTTCGTTTCTTTTATTGAAATGATAAAAGAAATTAAAAGCTCCGTGAAAAACTCATAAAACTAGTTTTCATGACTTTACAAATGTTCCTTAAAACCCCTTAACGTTTTTCGATCAGTTGAGTTCGAATTCTTCAAATTTCAAATTTTTTAGAGAAAATGGTACCTTTTGGCTACCTTCAGCCATTTTTGAAATTAGAAAGAATAAATTTCGATAATTCATAGAATCAATAATTAGGTTTAAAAATACCGTCACATTTAAGCTTGAATTAGCTTTTTATGCAACGTGTTTGTGGTTTATTTTTGTTATTTAAATTCATTTAATTTTCATATTTACGTGAATCGTTTCTTAAGTAAGCAGTTCTAAGACGATTTCGACAAGAAATCATTAAAACTTTCAAGAAAATTAGCGTACAAATTGTTTCAGGCAAAATAACGCGTTTGGACTATATATTTTTAAACATTTGGTCCAAGTTTTAACTGGATATCCGAAGAGGTATCATTTAAATGAACGTATTTTAGCAATACTGA
Organism: Tribolium castaneum; assembly: GCF_031307605.1. Lineage (NCBI taxonomy): Eukaryota > Metazoa > Arthropoda > Insecta > Coleoptera > Tenebrionidae > Tribolium > Tribolium castaneum. The sequence goes on along the minus strand of NC_087394.1, from coordinate 3,657,480 downwards.
TGCAAAAAATCAACGTTTTTCGACCAAGCAACACCTCAAAAAATTGTTCTTTCCGGTAGGTAAACCTAACACAATGTGGGCTTTCTATAAAAAAATTCTCGTTTTTGAACGAGAAATCATTGGAAATCAACGCATTTTTGCAAAATAAGTAATTTTAAAAAAATAATCCGATTTGCCATATTCCAACTAATTTTCAGCGAATATAGTGCAAAAATCTTCAACTTCAGGCAACATAACGGGCCTTCGAAACAATCTTTAAGTAAATAATTTATTTCAGTAAAACTAATGGAAATATCGCCGTTTTCAGCAGCAGTTCTAAGGCGATTTCGACAAGAAATCAATGAAACTTCTAAGGAAATCAGTGTACAAATTGTTTTCAGGCAAAATAACACGTTTTGCTATTTATTTTCAAAAATTTGGTACGATTTTTAAGTGGATATCCGAAAAGGTATAATTTATGTCAACGTATTTCAGCAGAACTGATGCAAAAAATCAACGTTTTTCAACCAAAAAACACCTGAAAATTCTCCTTTCCGGTAACACAATTTGAGCTTTCTGTACGCGATTTTCACACTTTTAGACGATAAATCGTAGCAAATCAACAAAATAATTCCATTTTAAATATTTTCTACCGATTTCCAGCGAAGATAGCGCACTTCGTTTTCAGACAATATCAACGACATTTTTAACTTTAAAACAATTTCTAAGTGAATAATATAGTAAATATTTCAATATTTTAGTAAAACTAACAGACAAATCGTCGTTTTCAGCAGTTTTAAAGCGACTTAAGTTATATCTTTCAGCAATAAGCATTGAAAATTTTAATGAAATTAGTGCATAAATCACAAAAAAACGCATTTTGAACAAACAATATGGATTATTTTTCAGCGAGAAATCATTGTCTCTCAACATATTTCAGCAAAACTTTTTTCAGCCAAACAGCTAAAATATTGTCCTTTCGGGTAGAATTAACGCAATTTGAGCTTTTTGTAAGAAATTTTTCTCGTTTTTGAACGATTTCAGCAACATTAAGTGTACAAATCGTCCTTCTGAGAAAAAATTATACAATTTGCGTTATTTCCAAGTGATTTTCAGCAACTCCGAAGCGTTTTCTAAGGCAACAATCTATTTCAACAAAGTAAAAGCGTTTTTTTTTTCAGCAGATATGAGATAACTGTCGTTTTCGGTCAATTAACACTACTCCTGAAAGCTTTCAGAGTTCATAATTTCAGGCAAACCAACGCACGTGAAAAGTGTCTATTATTGTTGGTAATCACCGTAAATCAACGATTTTCAGTGAAACATCTGAAAAATTTGTCGTTTTCCTTAAAGTAATGCAATTTGAGCAATTCCTGAGAGATTTTGCTCGAAGTAAACGTTTTTAAAAAAATCGACATGATTGTAGCTGTTTTGAAGCGATTTTTTTAAATGCTTTGCAGCAATTTCCCACCTTTGAAGATTCCACGTATTGCCATTAAAACCTCGCCGTGGGTGTAAGCAGCGCCAATGTTCGAAAATTATCGGTTACACTTCGATCTTCGTCGATTATCCTCTAACCTCGAGCACATTTTTTCGTTGGAATGACGCGGTCCCAGAATTCGGTCCTCACGGAGCGCATTTACAGCATTTATTTAAATTAAGAAAAAAAAAAACGATAATTCCAAGTTAGAAATTAGTTAAATATTCAAATGTGAGGACGCGTGCGAAGCTCGACTTTTTCCCGATCAGAGAGCGGATTCCGGATCGCTCCAAAACGGGAATTTCTAAATGAAATTACGCTCGGCCTTCCTCGACTTGTTGCTAAATATGGCGAAAACGACTTACACTAATGCATATATATCGTACAACTTATAACGCGAATTAGTAAACACGGTGAAATGCGTCTTTCTTTTGCACTGGATGGCGCCGGAAAGGTGCGAGCTGAGGTACACCCCTAACACGGGTTTTTTTGCTCTTTGATTTGTGGTGAGAATAGATTATTAGATGACGAGAAACGTGTAATTAAAGACGCTTTGTTCTTTTTCGAGTTGAGAGGTTGTACCTGGGCCCCGGTTTCGCCCAAGGAGGTCGGGCTCGGCTCAAGACGAGCTGCTACACATGTAGACAAGGCAGGAGAACATAAAAACGATCATCATTTTATCTATAAGATGATTTTCTCATATACACAAGGCGAATCTGCTAAATTATACTTTTACTAACTCACATTATTTTATTATTTTTTTCTCTATGACATATAAAGTTTTTCCAATATGTTGTACTAATCCTTGAAATAAAAATTAATTAATTGATTAGTTAACAGTAAGTCGCTACAAAAGATTTGTTCTTTTTCTTAATTTTAAACAATAAATCCGTTAAAAGATAATTAAAAAATAATTAGACATTAAAAATTCAAATAAACACAATTTTGAAACTTGTAACAATTTTTTTAATTATTTTTTGTTCGAGAGATAGGACAATATTTAAACATCTTTTGTTTCATAATGACTCTGATCGTAAAATTTCGATTAAAGAATATTTTTGATTAATTATGATTTTAATTACAAGGGCTTGTAGAAAAATTCTGAAAAAATTTACATGAATCGAGAAGAAAACGCTGATTTCTGTGTGTGGATTACTGTTTTCGGTTCGTTTTTTTTAATAAGGAAGCTGAAAGTTGTTTTAAAGATATTAATTATCACCGAAAATTTAAGTGCACAGAGTCTAGCATTCAAAGATAAAAGTTTTAATACAAGAAATACAAAAAAGTAAACAATTTTTTTATTCACTACACAAAAAATGTGAAATATTTCTTTGTCCTCTAAGTGAAACATAAATAGTTTGTTTCCATTACCTCTTCTGATTCGAAATATAATTCAAATTTGACAGTGAAATATTGTCAAAATAAGTTGAAAAACTTGTTATGACCTGACCTGACCTGACCTGACCTGGCCAGGTTTTATTGCTTTTGGCTTTTTTGCACTTAACAGAAAAAACGCTGATTTCAAAAACAAGCAAAAAAAGTACTAGATTTAAATTTATTGTATCAGTTTTTCAGTTTATATATATATATATATATATATATATATATATATATATATATATATATATATTCGTATGACAGAAAAAAAAGGACAATAGTACATTGTACATAGAAGAAATCACAAAACTTTTATAGTAGATAACCAAATTTTAGCTTCTGGCGACAGTTGACGGATTTTCAGTTTTTATGATTTTCAGTTAGAAACTCAATTCGCGACATATTGTCAAAATAAGTTGAAAAACTTATTATATAATGACCTGACCTGACCAGGTTTCATAGATTTTTGGCTCTTATGCACTTGACACAAAAAAACTAATTTCAAAACAAGCAAAAAAGAGCACTAGATTTTAATTTATTGTATTAATTTTTCACTTTTTACGTTTTTAGTAAGAAATAAATTCTGGAGATTTTTTCAAGTTGAAAAACAGTCGAATTAGCCTCTGATCTAAAAAAAAACACTTATTTCGAAACTCAAAAAGAAAAAAACTTATTATACATAGATATTAGACAATATTTTGATTTTTTTTATACATTTTTGTATACAATCTCAGAATTAGCCACTTAATGCTTAACATAGGTACATAAGATTTCATAGACTTTTGTCCACGTCCTAGTGACCTTTACTGAGTATAAATAAGTCACTTTAGATACGTTTTGTGGCTTTAAAAGTAAACTTTTGTCACTCAATTCATTTAAAATCATCATAATGGTTATTTTCTTGTCTGAACTAAAATTTGATTTCAAAATAAACAAAAAAAAAGTTAAATTACAACAGTATCAATCAATTCCGAAAACTTGGCTGGTTTTTAATTCACAAACTTAAGATATTGCCAAACTATGTGAAAAAAACTAAGCTAAAAAAACACTTTTCGAAAATTTTCCAACAAAAATATTAAAAACTTATCATAGACGTTAAATACAACTTCATTCTTCCTTTTATACAATAATTTCATATAATTCCAAAATTTGTTAGTTGGTGTTGACATACAGGGTGTCCATTTTTCGAGCTCCAACATAAGGATCTAAGTAATTATAAGATATACAAGATTAGGGCAAAGTAGCCCATTTGTAATCTGAACTATTATCTGAAAGAAAATTGAATGTGGTATTTTTAGTTTTTGAATAATTATTAAAAAAAACAAAAATTTGTAAAAAAACGATTTTGTCCAATAATTCAAAAACTAAAAATGACACATCCAATTTTCTTTCAGATAATTGTTCAGCATAAAAATGAGTAACTTTGCCCTAATTTAATATGTATTTCTTATAATAACTGAGATCCCCATGATGGGGCTCAAGAAACGGACACCCTGTATACCAGGTTTCATAGCCTTTTGTTCATGTCCTAGTGACTTTGAACTGAAAATCCTTTTGTGATTTAATTTCCTTAGTTTTTCAACTTGCTGAGTAATTTTAATAGAAACCAGCAGTCAGTGATGCCAACTGTAGTTAAAAACGCACATTCCCTAATAAATATCGGTCGTGTTTCACGTGCCATTTCATATCTGCCGTAATTAGCCATAAATCGTGGCGTGTGGTCCGATTAGCTGCGATTAAAAACCAAATGAACGCGATCCTATCTGCCAGCCGTCACAAAGTTTGAATTATGCGCGCCTATGGCGGCCATTAATCCCGTTTGAATTTTTGCCGCCATTCCACCCCGACCTGATTCGTTGGCGGGCATTTAAACTAGCACCACGTGACGATGCAATTGCAACACTACGTCTAGTAGGCGTTGGATTTCTCCAGGCTCCTACGACACGTATTCTAGTCCGGCCTACGCCGTCTACGATTATGGTGCACGTGCCACTCGACCCCCGATTCGGTCTAGTCGGCCTTGGAGGGAAAAATGTTTGAACAAATAGACGCGCCCTTAAGACGCTAATTAGAAGCGCCATTGCAGCTGCGCATTCCACATTTGGGGACAAACAAAGATAAAAAAGTAACTAACTCTTCGTGGCTTAATAATGAACTAATCAAGTCGGTGTAATAAAGCTCGGGATGAAGTGTTTTTAATTGCGGCAATTCGCTTTGTGGCCAACACTTGGATGAATTATTACTTTCATAAGTTGTTTTTTTTTTTTTTTGAAAGGATGGGATTTTTAATTTCGTCGGATTAAAATGCGCACAGTGAAAGGTGCTTCGGCGGTCTTTTAACGGATAAAGCCGTATTTAGGGCATCAATAAAGATGTTTGTCAATTTTGTCGTGCATTCCGATGGCTTCTGGTACATTAGTACAGTTTTTGCGTCATCAGCCGGACACTGACCGAAAAGTGACACCAAATCTCAACATTGAGACAATTTGGGCTCATTATGTATTTTTCCACCTTACTATATTCGTATCTTATTAGATGAGTTATAAAATGTTCTATTGTGGCACTCCTTCGTCGTGCTCCAACAGCATGAGTGCCACAATTAAGTCTTAAAAAAGTATTTATCTTCACGTTCTCGCCTTATTCTATAAGAGCTGATTGTGTTTTTTCAGAGAACTGTGTTTAAGTAACTTATAAAATTCGTACCTTTGTTAAGAAAAAGTTATTTTTTAGAAAAATTTTATTTTGTCTACATTTTAATACAATTTTAACTCATTGTTTCTACATATTTTCGCCATATTTTTTCAATTTGTAAATAATAACCCATATTTTTGTTTACAATTTTTAATAGTATACTCCTTTATCTTTCTGGTAATAAAAAAAATAAATAAATAAAAAAATTGTATCTTTTGTTATTGCCTCATTCTATAAGAGACAATTGTTATTTACATTTTGTTTGAAATAATTAGAATGAAAATGGTTCAGAACAGAAAATAAAACCATTTGTGTAAGATAACTTTTTTTTAATATCTACTTATCAAAAAAGAAACAAATGTGTTATCAAAAACACTAAATAAAAATGTCAATTGCCATAAAAAATCAAAAATGACATCATTTCTCAAAAACCAATAACAACATAAATTATGAAATAATGTCAAAATGTAGTATGTGCTATTTACAAAAATAAAAACGACCTGCTCAAAAATAAAAAAGCAATAACAAAGATTTCAATTTTATTCGACACTGTATACATAATTTTGTGTTAATAATTTAGCCTAAGATAATTAATATATACAAAAACCTAAACAGAAAAATAAAAAAAATAACACCTTAAAAAATAAGGCAGTGTAATATTACCAATTTTTTTTATTTTACTTTTACTTTATTCTTTTCTTACATGTAGGTACTTACCAGAAAGATCTAGAAATAAAAAATTGAAGTAATTACTTAAATCTCGTCACTAATATTGCGAAGATTTTTTTGAAAAGTCATTAATTTGGTGCATTACTTTTAGTTCAATTTGAATGAAACCACTTGCTGGATATTTGGTATGTTTTGTGATTTGCGGGACTAAAATAATAATTAATTTATGAAAACAAAAAGATGTACAGTCACGATCAAAAAGAATGACACCCCTACCAACCGGGCTGGATATCAAGTCCGATTAAAGTCTTTTAGGTCATAAATCTCAACAAAATAGTTTATAAACTGTCCAATATATAGCTAGTTTATAAACTAGCCAAACGTATGTGGGTGCGGTTTTAGGGGTGTCATTCTTTTTGATCGTGGCTGTACCTACATATTTGTTTAATTTTAAGACTAAGATAAAAGTTAGTGTCTGGCTCAAATTAGGCCGAATTCGGCCACTTGATTTGACAAAATCAAATAAAAAACCAAATTCAATAATTTTTGCAAAATTGTTTCGCTCGACCAAACTGACTAAAAAAAACAGCTACGCACGTGTAAGTATAAATAAAACTGCTCTTTAACCCACTCAGAACAATAAAAGGCACATTTTGTGCCGCGACCGAATTAATTTAAATTAGTATCAATTTGCGTAAAAAACTGAAATAAACAAACCCACACCGAATTCTTTAACATTTTTAAACATTACATCCAAATTAAACAACAGTGAACCGAATAGTAAAGTGATAAGAATCTCAAACAATCTCCCATGTGATAAAATGAGACAAAATTATATAATATGATAAAAGAGCGAGATAATGAGGTCGTGTACATGTCTTTGCCCACGACACAGCAAAATTCGAAACTCCAGCAACAGGAGTGAAATACTTGGATTATAATAAATAATAAAACAGCCAAGGCGAGAATAAGTTGTCATTAATCATGCGATCACCTCGTCAAATAGTAAATTATCATAAACAGCGTTGTCAATAGTCATTGAAACCGTGCCTTCTGTACCAAACGCTCTATTCATTTACAGTTAATTGAATTCCATTATTTTAAACACGACATTTGACTTAATCAAACAACGCAGGTCTATTTTTAGCCTGCAAAAATTTATAACCTTTCCATTGTTCGCCGATGAATTGTTCGCAAACAACAAAACAGAAAAAATTTGCAAAATTTGAAACAGTCCGGGCCTGCGCGGCTCCATATGGCCGCTGTTTCCAATTTAGCGAATCCGCGAACCATTTATCTTAAGTCTCGACTTTCGAGTCTTGTATTGTGTTTCTTTGGTCGAAATTCCGTTCGAAAAACGTTCGGAATTTACTTATAATGGCCATCCCCCTGCCCCAGCCGCCATTGTCCACCGCATTGCCGCGTAATTGCGGTAAATAAAATATAATTGCCTCTTGATATGTACAGGAATCCTGACAGGATGAAATATAGCAGGTTTTGAAGTCGCAGTGCCGCGAAAATTCCCCTCGAAAATCGGGATTTTGGGACCACCTGTAGACGCGAAACAAAAACCTGGTATTTGGAGGGTTTGGGCACAATGGGGGTTGTTATCGACTCTTGCTGGGCGACAGGTAGATGCTACAGTTGCACAAACAATGTAATAAAGGGAAGGTTTTAAAGGGGGTTGTCTACTCAAGTGGGCCACAATTTGTTAAGTGGGGTTATTGTTGAGTTAAGTGGACAGGCGCCGGTTTATTTCAATATTTTGCGTTTTTATTGCCAATACAGACGGAGGTAAATGTTTTTATTGCCTGAACAGGAAGTGGAAGTTTTCGACGATGAATGAAAATTTCACATTAGAAGTAGGCCAGTTTCTTTTTATCACTTTCAATCTTTGGCTAGTTCGGTTTGTGGAGATTGTACGATGGAAAAATGCAAATTATTTTTTTGTTTAACAATGTAGCGAATTTATTCTACAGACGTGTAAAACAGAGCTAGGCTTATCTACGTATTACATGAGTTGTAACACGATCTAGCTTGTGACCTTATAAGCGGTATCAATTTTCATTATTAGCTCCAATATATAAACAAACCAAAAAATTGCAGAGTTAAAGCAAATTCGGGGTCAATTCTCAGCGAAATTCTCAGGGAAAAAAATCACGGAGTAGAGAGGAAATAGTAACAAACGAAAAAAATCGTCAAATTAAACCTAATTTTCGGTCAGTTTAACAATTTATTCATCTTCTTTTGTAGAAAGAAACTTAATTATGTCTTAAAATTTCGTCAAAAAAATAGGAAAAAATGCCGAATAAAGGCAAATAAAAATAGTTCGGTCAATTCTGAGCTACAGTCCATTTTGGAACATTTAATTATTTCACACAATCATGTTAAAATTGACCAAAGAATAGTCGAATTAAACCAAATTTCGGTAATTTCCGGGCAACAACGCTCGCTTTTGAGCCAAAAACTGAGTTACTTTAACAAATTTTGGATAAATTCACCAAAAACTAATTAAATTTAAAAAGCTGGCTTTCGGTCAGTCCAGAGCGATTTTTTCAAAAACACAACTAAAAAATCATAGAATTAGTCCTAGATGTTCATTTGATGCCAAAAACTCAATTGCATCAACAAATTTTTGATAAAACCGCCAGAAACTAATCAAATTAATCTGCCTTTCGATTAGATCAGGGCGACTATTTCGAGAAAAATTTGGTCAAAACAAGCCAAAAAAATTGCAGAGTTTAATCAAAATCGGGGTCAGCTCTCAGCGATTTTGTGCGTTTTGAACAATAATTTCGCAAAATTTCAACAAAACAGGGAGGAAAATCACGGAGTAGAAAGGAAATATTAAAATATTTCAGTCAGTACTAATCGATTTAAAAAAAATCAATTATTTAAACAAGAAAAAAAAACGACAAAGTTTTGTAAAACTAATCAAAAAATTGTCGAATTTGATCTAATTCTCGGTCAGTTTTGAACAATTTATTCAGCTCGTTTTGAAGAGAAAAACTGAATAATTTCTTAAACTTTGGTCAAAAAAAAGGAAAAAATCGCACGAATAAGGGCAAATAATAATGATTTCATAGCGATTTTTTTCGACGAAACAAGCCCAAAAATCATGGAAGTAGATCTAGATGTTCTAGTTCTTTTGAAGCCAAAAGCTCAATTACTTAGCCACAAGTAGAAAAATAGATAAATCTGAATTTTACAAAATCCCCATCATTTATTTAACAATTTAAAAAAAAATATGTCCAAAGAGTAAGAAAACCGCAGAGTAACCGATAAATAATGACGAAATTTCGTCAAAATGAGCACAATAAATTGTCGAATATACGTAGATTTTAATGATTTTCCCGCAATCTACTCTGTTTGAAGCCAAAAATTCGATTTAACCAATTTTTAACAAAACAAACAGAAAGAAAGGAAAGAAACGATCAAATAGGTCCGAAAAAATTCGTCAAAACGGACAAGTTTTAGTTAATTTTTTAACAATAATTAAATTGTTCGGCAAAATTTTGTCAAAATAAGTCAAAAAAATTGCCGAATGAAATTCGAATTTTGGTTTTCTGCTTTTTGAAACAAAATCTCAAATAGTGCTTCTCAAAACTTTTGTCAAAAGAAGCAAAAAAATTTATTTCTGAAAAATTTCGTTCATTTTTGAGCCAAAAACAAAATAATTTGGAAAAATTTCGACAAAAATGTTGTTGAAGTTAAGATTACGGTTAAGATTTGAATCAAAGAACTCAATTATTTATATATAATTTTGGTCAAAATGTCGTCAAAATAGGCAGAAATTTTGCCGGCTATGAAAAAATAATACAATATTACAGTCTATTCCAAACAATTTGGCTCATTTTTAAACAATGTCCTTTAAGCATTTAGCATGATTTTATCAAAATAAGTAAAGAAATCGCTGAATTGAATTCAAATTTTGGTCGATTCTGGCCATATGACTTGTTTTTAAGCCAAAAACACTAATATTGTACTAACTTTTCGCCAAAATAAGGAAACAACAATCGTCAAGTAGTAATATAGTAATTCGTTTTTGAGATCGGAAAAATACCATTATACCTACAATTTTGTCAAAACAAGTCAAAAAATCATCGAATTAGATCGAGATTTCAGTCAATTCCCAACGATCTAATTCGTATAAAAGCCAAAAACTCTTATTTATTCAATTTACTTCAAAGTAAGTTGAAAAATCTTCAAAATGGAATTGAATTTCCGTCACTTCTGAGCGACTGAGCCCATTATAAAAAAAGAAACTAAATAATTTCGGGAAAATGTTTTCGTTAAAACAAGCAAATACTCGTAGACTCAGAACTAAAAACAGAAGTACTTTGCCGATTTGTTATTCCGCGATATTTCGTTAATTAAAAAAAAATCGCCCGAATACCCTAAAGTAACTAAAGTAAAGTAATTTTTTTGTCAATTTCGAGCAATTTAGCTTAGTTTTAAACCAGACAATAATTATTTCGAAAAGTTTAGTAAAACTCAGTCAGTTTTAAACGATTTATTTGTTCACTGTTTAACCAAAAACAAAGTTGTGTTACAAGGTTTTGTCAAAACAAGCACAAAAATTGCCGAAGTAAATCCCAATTTCGACAAGCAAAAAGCAAACCAAATCAAGTCGGGAGCAGTGTTGCCAGTTTATTTTCAAAATCAGACGACAAAAAACACAACATTTGTGCCACAAAAAAAAATAAAATAAAATACAAAACTAAATATGTATGATAGCCCGGTGTTAAAATCTGAAATTATAGTCTTGACACTTTTCGGTTAGCTAGTTAGATCGGTGGTGCGATAAGGCAACAAGACAGCTAAAAAATTCTTTCCCAGTGTATGACAGGGATTTATGTCCTTTTTAAAATTCCTCTCCCCTTGATTTGTCCAGTTTAGGTAAAAAAATCAAAGTTCAAAAGCACACTGCTTTCACCATCTGAGTTATACGGTCCGGCCAAGCCTCCCGACACTGATTTGAAGTTTCATAAAATACTCGTAAAATTACCAATTTCAAACCGGCCAAGTCCGCCTTTTATCTCTTCTTCACAAGCCTATCTCTGGCGAATATCTATCAGATCTTGTCTTGTTAAGGGCCGAGTGTTCGGAATTCGGTTGGTACCCGTGTTCGCCGGTTGTTCCGCATAATGTAACCACCAGATTGATGTAAACCCGATAGTATTGTCTGACGATGACAGACGCTTGTTTTGAAATTAAAAAAAACCCAAAACACAATTTTTTAACTCGGCTTAATGTGGGCCGCAAAATCGCGCCCACATTCGAATTTTTTTCCACCACCAGCAAACAGGAAATGGCAATGCTACGACGAATTTGTGAAAGAAACCGCCCACGGCCCACGTTGACTGTCCCACTTTGCTCTCTATTGTTTATTCAAGAAATACTACGCGGCCTCAAAAATCACACCAAGGTCTACCAGAATCGAAAAGCGGGCGATTTCAAAATATGACGTACCTTCTACCCCCACCCCTACAAACACGGCCAACTGGGATGCACCACCAAAGACACCGAAACGAACATCACACAGCGAAAATTCGAAAAATGTGCGCACAACGAACGAACTGATCTCCGGTTTCTTAGCAACTGGTTGCTGGACTTCTCTCGGAACAATGCGAGAGGTGGTAAAGGTAAGATTGTGTGTCTAACTCGGGTTTTCGTTGGGTTTGTTATCGTGTGGGTATCAGAGTGTGCTGCGGCGGCAGGTTTCGTTTGTTTTCATTTAGATGTCGATGGCTTAGACCGACTTACATGTGTCGAACAAAAGAACAAAAAAAACAAAACATTTGAAAATCAATAATGCATTAAAAACAATGGAATTGGAGAAAATTACGGGGAAAATGGGTCGCAAGTGTTTAAAAATACACATACAGGGCGTCTCAACTAAAACGCCCGGTATTTCAGTTGATGGTTAAACCAAAAATATTCTGGTTACCAATTGCTTGGTTATTGGTTAACCAGGGTTAAAATCTTTACCGAAAGAAATGTGTCGGGTTACCAAATTTTTTCAGGGTTACGCCCGGTATTTCATTTGATGGTTAAACTAAAAATATCCTGGTTACCAATTTATTTCCAGGTTTGGCGTATTTCAGTGCTTGGTTATTGGTTAACCAGGGTTAAAATCTTTACCGAAAGAAATGTGTCGGGTTACCAAATTTTTTCAGGGTTACGCCCGGTATTTCATTTAATGGTTAAACTAAAAATATCCTGGTTACCAATTTATTTCCAGGTTTGGCGTATTTCAGTGCTTGGTTATTGGTTAACCAGGGTTAAAATCTTTACCGAAAGAAATGTGTCGGTTACCAAATTTTTTCAGGGTTACGCCCGGTATTTCATTTGATGGTTAAACTAAAAATATCCTGGTTACCAATTTATTTCCAGGTTTGGCGTATTTCAGTGCTTGGTTATTGGTTAACCAGGGTTAAAATCTTTACCGAAAGAAATGTGTCGGGTTACCAAATTTTTTCAGGGTTACGCCCGGTATTTCATTTAATGGTTAAACTAAAAATATCCTGGTTACCAATTTATTTCCAGGTTTGGCGTATTTCAGTGCTTGGTTATTGGTTAACCAGGGTTAAAATCTTTACCGAAAGAAATGTGTCGGGTTACCAAATTTTTTCAGGGTTACGCCCGGTATTTCATTTAATGGTTAAACTAAAAATATCCTGGTTACCAATTTATTTCCAGGTTTGGCGTATTTCAGTGCTTGGTTATTGGTTAACCAGGGTTAAAATCTTTACCGAAAGAAATGTGTCGGGTTACCAAATTTTTTCAGGGTTACGCCCGGTATTTCATTTAATGGTTAAACTAAAAATATCCTGGTTACCAATTTATTTCCAGGTTTGGCGTATTTCAGTGCTTGGTTATTGGTTAACCAGGGTTAAAATCTTTACCGAAAGAAATGTGTCGGTTACCAAATTTTTTCAGGGTTACGCCCGGTATTTCATTTGATGGTTAAACTAAAAATATCCTGGTTACCAATTTATTTCCAGGTTTGGCGTATTTCAGTGCTTGGTTATTGGTTAACCAGGGTTAAAATCTTTACCGAAAGAAATGTGTCGGGTTACCAAATTTTTTCAGGGTTACGCCCGGTATTTCATTTGATGGTTAAACTAAAAATATCCTGGTTACCAATTTATTTCCAGGTTTGGCGTATTTCAGTGCTTGGTTATTGGTTAACCAGGGTTAAAATCTTTACCGAAAGAAATGTGTCGGGTTACCAAATTTTTTCAGGGTTACGCCCGGTATTTCATTTGATGGTTAAACTAAAAATATCCTGGTTACCAATTTATTTCCAGGTTTGGCGTATTTCAGTGCTTGGTTATTGGTAAACCAGGGTTAAAATCTTTACCGAAAGAAATGTGTCGGGTTACCAAATTTTTTCAGGGTTACGCCCGGTATTTCATTTGATGGTTAAACTAAAAATATCCTGGTTACCAATTTATTTCCAGGTTTGGCGTAATTCAGTGCTTGGTTATTGGTTAACCAGGGTTAAAATCTTTACCGAAAGAAATGTGTCGGGTTACCAAATTTTTTCAGGGTTACGCCCGGTATTTCATTTAATGGTTAAACTAAAAATATCCTGGTTACCAATTTATTTCCAGGTTTGGCGTATTTCAGTGCTTGGTTATTGGTTAACCAGGGTTAAAATCTTTACCGAAAGAAATGTGTCGGGTTACCAAATTTTTTCAGGGTTACGCCCGGTATTTCATTTGATAGTTAAACTAAAAATATCCTGGTTACCAATTTATTTCCAGGTTTGGCGTATTTCAGTGCTTGGTTATTGGTTAACCAGGGTTAAAATCTTTACCGAAAGAAATGTGTCGGGTTACCAAATTTTTTCAGGGTTACGCCCGGTATTTCATTTAATGGTTAAACTAAAATATCCTGGTTACCAATTTATTTCCAGGTTTGGCGTATTTCAGTGCTTGGTTATTGGTTAACCAGGGTTAAAATCTTTACCGAAAGAAATGTGTCGGGTTACCAAATTTTTTCAGGGTTACGCCCGGTATTTCATTTAATGGTTAAACTAAAAATATCCTGGTTACCAATTTATTTCCAGGTTTGGCGTATTTCTTGGTTATTGGTTAACCAGGGTTAAAATCTTTACCGAAAGAAATGTGTCGGGTTACCAAAATTTTTCAGGGTTAGGCCCGGTATTTCATTTGATGGTTAAACTAAAAATATCCTGGTTACCAATTTATTTCCAGGTTTAGCGTATTTCAGTGCTTGGTTATGTTACCGGTCTTAAGACTAAAAATTCGCCAAAAATTTTTAATCGAAATTAGCATAAAAATGTAATCCGCATATTTAGCACTTCGATAGTGATCTGTTTTTATTTTACGACCTCTCTTCTGTCGAATGTAGAAATCACCGTTAAATCTCTTCGATATCCCCGATTAATTGCCACCTGAAATCCCGTCGACTTTTTGCCGCTTAATGCTTTATGATTGAAGACGTTGTCGATTTAGGAAAATTTACGGCGCCTTCGAAATTCCACGACAATTTATTAATACGAATTTACAGCATAGCCAACCAAGACCAAGAAAGAAGAAAAATCCAACATCGAAATGCTGCCCTATCAAGGCTGTAAATCTCGTCGGACTCGAGGATATTTCAACGGCCACATTCACAACAACATTTTTCGTTAAAAGCGGCTCTCTTACACGTAATAATCTATAACCGAAATTCAACTTTGACACGATCACGTGATCAAGGCGTTTGGCGCAACCTTGATAGGTGTACAAAAGAATTTCAATCGAGGTTGGCATAGACGTAGGTAACTGGCACCCTCTTAACTTTCATGTAATTTTGCGAAAAGTCGAGAAAACAAAATTCGTTTTTGCGTTATTTTGATTTTGTAGCTGTTTTAAAGAAATTTTTCGAAAAAAAAACAAGCTAAACCACTTAGAATTGAGCTTAATACGATGTTTTTTTTACTACAATACGGGAAATAAAATTGACCCAATTCAGAATAAATTAACCAGATTTTTTGATTTTTGGCGAAATTTTGTTAAACGAAATTGACCGAAATAACACAATTTAGACTAAACTCGGGGATTTTTCTTGTTGTTTAGAGAAATATTTCTCTAAAAACAAGCCAAACCACTTAGAACTGACCGAAATTTAACCAAACTCGACAAAACTTATTGGCATTTTTATCTAAACGCATTTCTGGTTCAAAAAAGACCTGAATCACTAAAAATGAACCAAAACAACGTAATTTAGATAAAAAAATTAACAAAATTTCCGTCTCTTTTAAACAAATCGAGCTAAACAACTTAGAATTGGCCGAAATTCAATCTAAATGTACCATTTTTTTTGGGTTAGATTAACGAAATTATTAGGTTTCCTACTCAAAAACGACTTATATTTCGCAGAATTGGCGAAATTTGGATTGAATTCAACGTTATTGTGAGTTATTTTGACAAAATTTTGCAAAATAATTGAGTTTCTGGTTCAAAAACTAGCGAAATCGCCCGGAATTTACAGAGGTAGCTTAATTTTGGGCTAATTGAGCGATTATTCTAGTTGTTTAAAAAATTTTTCGAAAAACAAGCCTCTTGGAAACTTGGAACTGACGAAAATTTTGTCTAATTCGACGTTTTTTAGGCATTTTGACAAAATTTCATGAAAAAAAAGTTTTTTATTTAAAAACTACATAAAGCGCTCGAAATTGACAGAAATGACGTAATTTTGACCCAAAATTCAACTCCTAAACCGCTTATTTTACACGTAAAATGAGCTGAATTCGCCAAATATCTCAAATTTTTTGGCTTATTTTAACGAATCTTCGGAAAATTATTCATTTCTTGCCACGGTTCTGACTCAAAAACGAGCCATATATTTGATAGATTAAGCAATTCAGTCCCAATTTTGGAATTTTTTCGCTTGTCATTGGCTTATTTCGACAAACTTCTGCAAAAAAAAGATTTTCTGGCCCAAAAACGATCTACATAGTCCAAAATTGGTCGTGGTATTGTAACTTAAACTTAATTGTACAATGGCTCTGCTTATTTGAAAGAAATCTCTCAAATAAGAAAGATAAATCACTTGACTATTTATTAGACCAAAAATCCGCGAAATAATGTACTTTTTTTTCAAAAACAACCAAATTCTTCAGAAAATCAACAATTCTTTTCTCACAAAACAAGTTATTAAGTTACAAATTTCGACGATTTTTTGACGTGATTTGAATAATTTAGTTTCTGGTTAAAAAATAAGTCAAAGCGCTTGAAACTGGTCAAAATTTAGTCAAAATCCGACCATTTTTTGTTTGATTTGATGAAAATTCAAACACAAATTAAACGCACAGACACAATTTAAGCCCGATTTTCAACGACTCTTAAGAAAAAAGATTTAAATCACTTGGAATTGGGCGAAATTTCAACTTTCTTAGGTAACTTTGAAGAAAATATCGAAACAATTGAATGTCTATCACAAAACGAGTAGATATAGTTATATCCAGTGCTCCTTCTGCTCGTTTCAAACAAGCCAAAATACAAAAATTTGACCGAAATACAGCCAAATGGATGATTTTTTGGCTTATTTTGCCCAAATTTTGAAAAATATAGTTGAAATTTCACTTAAAACTTCGCCTAGAATTATTTTGGAAAAAATAATTTAGCTTCAATTTAACTATCTTAATGTTTTAAACTGTTTTAAAAGTTGCAAACTTCAAATCGTGATTTCGAAACGCTGTGCGCTCTCTGTTAGACAAGGACAGATCAATAGGCAACTCCCTTAGTTAGACAAAAAGGGGGAATAACAGCTCGGTTCAAAGTGACGGGGTCACGCGCCCCCGGCCTTAAATTACCCCCGAACGTGTCGTTCTAAGCGTGGAATTTCGCCACACGAAGAGTCATCACCGTGTATATTTGTTGTGGATGTGATCACGCATGGCGTGCACTTCGTGACCGGCCGATCTAGATGGCGTGGTTTTACGAGGGGGGCCCGGGGGGCGTAAAGTATGCTTCTACAGGACTGTTATCAGCAATCATCGTGACTATAAGGCGCATCGGACTTACCGGCTATACCAAAGCTATCAACTTTAAGTATCAAGAGGTTGGAACAAAGAATAGCCACAGGACAGCGCTCTAGACACGACCAGGACTCGACTGAAGGGATTTTTTCTGCATAAAAGCGCTAGATTTGGGTTGGGAACAGTGTTTTGTAAATAATTCGGGGAAAAACTATTCGGCAAGACGCTATAAAAGTACGAAAACAAGCAAAAACTCACCGTAATTGCGCTTGTGTTCCTCCTCCTTCTTCTTCTTCTTCTGCTTCCATGTTTCGAAGAAACCGGCTATAAACATCTTCCCAAATACTCCGCCGCATATTCTCTTAACTGATAATAAAGAAAGGAATGCCATACGTGCACCAGTACCAATTAAAACCATAAATTAACGAAATAAAAGAACCCTCGTGTCATGCGATCCCTTGTTGAAAGGTATTTTTATGATAAAAAAAAATATTTTTTAATGAGCGTCACCCTATCTCACGTTGTACGTCATCCGAAAACGTCTTGATTGCGGTGATAAAAGCGCGGTCAGCTTACCTGGAACAGAAACAAGCATGTTAACAACATTACACAACGACTCACAAATTTCTTTCTTGTCTTTTCTCCACCGCTTACGATCGTAAAAAATCGGTTTTTCAAGCAAGTGGTTGCAACAATGGACATAAAACGTTAAATAGTGGTGAAATGAAAAATTATATTCCGGTTTTTGGTTTGGAAACAAAAGAGGCAATCGCCGGGTTTGATTACCAACAAAATAAATGTAAATGAATATTCCCATATAATACCACAAAATGTTTAAGTTGGACCACCTGGCCTGGCTGTGTTTATTGAGCATCTGTTGTCAATATAACTTATGTCTTTATCGAATTCAAAATAAAAAATGAAATAAACTCGAAAAATTATTGCCTCTTTCAAAATATTTAATAATTATTTAATGAAGTTTGTAAAAACCAATAAAACCCTGCAATTTCATTCATGTTCAATTTTTTTCTTGAGCGACAGTATGTGGAACAAAAGCTCCTAAAAAGACGTTTTCAAAAAATTCAGTGAGATAATTTTCTTATTCTGGGAGCTCTCCTCTAGTTGTTTGAGACAAAAACTATCAATGGTTTCGCCAAATTTTAAAAAAAAACAAAAATCCCATCCCACCAGCTCATTTTTTGAAAGATTTTCTTTAAAACAAACGAAACATTTGTTAATTAGATCACTTAATTGCCATTAATTAATTAATGATTAATTAAAGAAATTTTGCGAAATCGCTCAATGGCAATGGCAATTAATTAATTAATTTTCATTGGGCGATTTCACGAAATTTCTTTAAATTAAGCCAAAAAAACCTACAATTCAATCTGAATTTCGAATAATTCCGGGAGATGTAGCTTGTTATTGAGTCAAAAATGCAATTATTCCGCAGAACTTCGTCAAAATAAGCCAAAAAATCGGCGGATTTGGTTAAACTTAGTGCAATTTTAGACAATTTAGCTCATTTTTTGAAAGATTTTCTTTAAAACTAACGAAACATTGGTAATTGGACCAAATAGTTACCATTAATTAATTAATTTAGTTAAAAAAATTTCGCGAAATCGCCCAATGACAAGGACAATTAATTAATTAATTTCCATAGGGAGATTTCACGAAATTTCTTTAAATTAAGCCAAAAAAACCTACAATTCAATCTGAATTTCGAATAATTCCGGGAGATGTGATTAGTTATTGAGTCAAAAATGCAATTATTCCGCAGAACTTCGTCAAAATAAGCCAAAAAATCGGCGGATTTGGTTAAACTTAGTCCAATTTTTGAAAATTTAGCTCATTTTTTGAAAGATTTTCTTTAAAACTAACGAAACATTTGTTAATTGGGCCACTTAATTGCCATTAATTAATTATTAATTAAAGAAATTTCGAAAAATTGCCCAATGGCAATGGCAATTAATTAATTAATTTTCATTGGCGTTTCACGACGAAATTTCTTTAAAAATAGCCAAAAAAACGTACAATTCAATCTGAATTTCGAATAATTCCGGGAGATGTGGCTTGTTATTGAGTCAAAAATGCAATTATCCCGCAGAACTTCGTCAAAATAAGCCAAAAATTCGGTGGTTTTGGGTAAATTTAGTCCAATTTTTGTCAATTTAGCTCATTTTTTGAAAAATTGCTTTAAAACAAACAAAACAATCGTTGAATTTTTTGTCTCAGGCGATTTTTAAACCAGAAACCCTCCATTTTCTCAAAAAAATCTAAAAAATATTTTCTAATAAGGTTAACTTTCTTCATTTCCAAGTGATTTTTTTTACTTGTTTTTTGAAAGCTTTTATCAAACTACTTGAAAAATTGCTGAATTATTCCTAAATTATGTTATCTCGATCAATTTTCGGCAATTTATACATCGTTTTTGAACCGAAAAAACGAAAAAAGAAACCAAAACAATGGCAATTTTTAATATAAGTGTTTTGACTTGATATTATGATAATTACAAATCACCATAACTTTGGTTGCCTGAAAGGGTATCATATATTTTTTTAAATTGTAATATGTTGTTTATTTTCCTTCATAAAGGTACATACATATGCAGAAATTTTAATTTTGTTTTTCTACTTTGGTTTCCCAAATTATTTATTGTGAAACCATAGCAGTTTCACAATGAGAACTTTTGTGCAACTCCTTTTAGTAAATTTTTATTGTTGTATTGGTAGTGGTGGGCTGGGTGTCATCAGTCATCACTGTAATTTAGTGTGAAATCTGTCAACAGTGTCAAGTCGAGTAATTAACAAAATTTACACTCGTTTTATAGGACTTAATTGTGGCACTCCTTCGTTGTGCTCCAAAACCATTCGTGCCACAATAGAATATCTTATAATATAATATACTATTGTAAAACATAATTGAAACATTTGTTATACATTAAGCCCTGATTTTCCTTTTTTCCACTTCAATTATAAACTCCAAAAAAATAAAAACAGAGAAATGATAAGATTTGACTGATTGTTACTTATATTAGCGATTTTTTAATTTAATCCTGAAAAGGATTATATTAAGATAAGTTTTTACGACACTCAACACAATCTATTGTTTACTTTTTGTCACAGTTGTTATGGATTCATTTCATAACGATTACCACTCTAACCGCAAATGTCATAATTATAGTTTCCGGAAAAATAACCAAACAGGTCAGTGGTTCTCCGGAACAAAATTCTAGCCGATAGAACAAACAATTTTGTTGTGATTTAAAAAAATTCCCAAAGCTAGTGTTTGTTCTTTATTTTTCTTTCAAGTGGCACCAAAATAAACACTCAATAACTAGTTCCAGAAATATCTGCATCAATAAGACCGGCCGTTCCATATTATAATAATTACAATTTATATCGATGTTTGTAATTGCCATTTATATGTTCTAATCTTTTGATTGATCACCGCATTTACATAAAAAAACACATTCCGGATTACAATATTCATAATAAAAATCTCCGAAGCAATAATAAACTCTCATTTGTCAGTGATTTGTTAACACTTTCGATACAACTGGAGATTACTTTTCAGCCCACATACAGTACAAGATTCCATTTTTTTTGAAATATTCGACTAAAACTTGCGATTTCACCACCATAAATGCCACTTTCTTTTCATCTGGAGGCGTCCCATTTATTATTGTCTGTCTAATTAGAGAGAAAATATCCGAGCGTCAGTTTCATTCAACTAATTTGAAATTTGTGAACTTGACTATCACCTTGGGCAAAGGCGCCCACCATAAATCTCATAATGTTCGATTCGCAAAATAGCCACATATGGCAGCACCTCTAATTAGTGATCGGGTAGGCGCTCAGAGAAGGTTACAGTTTATAGCAGAAAATACAAAGTGCTCAAAAATGCTTGTTCATCAAGTCACCTATGAAATTTGAACGTAATGTGCCGCTTAATTTAAGTTGTGAATGCTGTCAAAGTGACAGAAATGATGCCAAAAAGCTTCAAATCTAAAAACTATAAAAAGTACATAACAACAAAAATCACGGAAACAAAACACAAATGACAAATACAAAAAGTGAGCAAAAAGCGAATTTGACAGAAATGACAATATTCAGACTACAATAGTCATTTGAACGAAGCGGCACATTGAATTTAAATTCCATAGTCGACTTGATGAACAACCATTTTTGAACACATTGTATAATATACAGCGTGCTCAAAAACTAGCGCACCAACTCAATGGTGTGTGGTAGAGAACTGGTTACATATAAAGGTAAAAATAGTAAAAAAATTCTTTGTTTTAAAGTTATTGATAAATAACGGATTTTAGATAAATGATATGTGGCAACGTTGTCTAACAGTCATGAACGCAATAGAATTTGAGCAACAATTCGGAAATAAAATTAACTAGACGCCCTCTGGTGATGACTTTTGAACTATGTCGAAAACAGTAAAGAAATTTTCGTAATGCCACATTTAACTGACATTTAATGAATAGTTCAACAATTTTGCGTGTATAGTGTTAATTATTTACAATAGAAAGAATTACTTTAAAAGTACGTGGTGGTAAATACTAGCATTGACTTTGGTTCTGTAGTTTTTCGTGGTATAAAGTGTTTATTGTTGGAACTTGAAAGTGGATAAAAAGTAAAAAATATTTAAATTTTGATTACAAAGTGTTATCAAGCAGTTGTCTAATTAAAGATTATAAGTAATGGATCACAGCGAACACAAAGTTTGGCTCAAGAAACCAATAAATTAGTGAAGTGTTATGAATTTTAGGTTAGAATTTTCCACTGAAAAAATCATGAAATGCTGTGGTAAATCTGCAAAACTACAATAAAGATTAACAACTGCTGATACATTTAAATGTAAATTATGCCAAAAGGTAGGCTTTTCAATGTCTTTGTAATAATTTTCCAATAAAGAAAGTGAACCAAACAGTCATTCGTTATTCGTGTTTTCCTCGTCATCTTCATTTGTCAATATAAGTTTCTTGCATCAAAGATGCAATAATCATTCCGCATAGGCAATGTAATAATTGTGAAGCCCCAAAATTCGTACAACGCTCAAAATATCCGAATAAACATTTTCCCGCCATTTATGGTTACTGTTTTTGACCTAGCTCAGTGGCGCCCCCAACGGTAATTTTACTTCCGAATAAAAAAAAATATTTTTGAAACGGTTTCCTAGGAAATAATTCCCAGTGTTGGCACATCTACACATTGTGATTTTTTTTATGAATTTTACTTTTTTAAATTAAAAAAAACTGCCAAAGTCTGATAGTAAATTTAAAAATAATTATTCGTCGTTTTGTTACGGAACGATTTCCTGGTATGAAACATGAAAACATAAAAAAAATAATGAAAACTAAAGAAGTTACCACAATAAGTTTGTACCTCCAGATTTTTTAAAATATGACTTTAGGAATTTTTTCAACATTTTTCCCATAATCTGCACTTGCTTCTTAATAATGTACCAGTGAGTTGGTGCGCCAGTTTTTGAGCACCCTGTATTATAAAGAAAATACACTGTTAAAAACAAACAACAAAAAATAAAATCTCTTCGATCCTTTAGTTAAATTGCCAACTAAATTTTTAATCACAGGCCTATTTTTTGAACTGTCCCTAAAATAAGTTGGCAACATTGCACTTTCGCGCTGTTATGAGTCGTTGTCGAGATGCACACATTATGTAAGTGTTAAAATTTCCTAGAATAACAGCCTCGCACCTCACAACGTCTATTATTACGAAACATCGCCTCTTGCAACGGATTTTTCTCCTCTTCACCTTGTTACCAAGTAATTAAATAGCAAGAGGATGATTCACGAGAAGATGTGAGGCCTTTAGGGCGCTATCAAATACCGAAGGGCACGTCTGCACTTATGCAATGATTCATTCGAGAAGTGAAAGGAGTTGTGTTATTGCATAATTTGTAAAAATGGACAATGGTATTCCCTTATGGACTTGTTTTTTTTTTCTTCGAAGAAGGCTAGTGTTATTGAAGAGTCGATTATTTATTCAATCGATAAGCGTTATCGGGCACATTTTTCACATCATACAATGTCGACTTTCATCGGTGGGAAAACACACAACGGTGACCCTTTGAGGTCTATAATTATTTGTTAGAGATAATAAGGAAAAGTACGCCACTGTATCCCGTCTGGGATTCGCGATTTTATTGACTTTCCTCAAAAATTCAATTCGTTGGACTTGAATCAACAGTGATAAGTGATCATATATCTTTATCAAAGCAGATGTTGGGGCAGACAGTCAATATTTAAACCAACCGTTTTTTTAAATTCTGAATCAAGCATTTGACCTAGTAAATGGACACCCAACGCCTACTTGATTAGACCAAAGACTCTGAAACGGTTTGGGTACGTGAAAATTTACCAACTAAACGGATTTCTTCCCCTTCCATTACCTAATTCCGGGGGAAAAACAAAATTTTTGTAGATTTTCTCTTTTACAAAAAAGCTCATTGTCTTACAACTGCTAGTTATCGCGATAATCGCTAATAAAAGCAAAATACGCAAAACTTATTTCTTTGTTGAAAACTTGAGAACTACTAAGAATTTTGCGGTTTTCTCGACGATAATCGATTTCCCGGATCATTTTACATAAATTTAGTTGAAAATACCACTATTTTTTCGAATAAACAAATAAAGGAAAAATTTCCTAAGACTTCGCCGAAATCGGCCTTTGAAACGTGAAACAACGAATTTTTGCCTTTTTTTGGAAAGGGCAAAAATATCAGGCAGAATCAGCTTCAAATTACGTATTTAATGGTCAAATCCTGTTGAGTTGTTCCTGTACAACAGTTTTTTATTACATTTCTTTTAAGTTTTATACCTAAAATTCTCCAGGACGTTTACTGTAAAATTTTGTCGAATATTTTGTCGTAATTGACTAAATAAAAAATTATCGCCTTAACAGTCTCAATGGCACTCGAAAATTTAAAAGCCTTTATTTAACTTGCTTTGTTGTCTGTCTGTCTGTTTCATATTTTCTCAGCCAGACTTGAGAAGGTTTCTGTTGTCCGAATGAATCGAAATTTTGCATACTTACGTAATTAAATTGATAATTCAATTTTTTGCCTAAAATTCACTAAATTACTTATTTTTCAGGAATTCTCTATCAAAAATTCAATTTTTTCAGCATTTTATGTACTTTTAGAATTTTGTGAAGTGTGATGTTCCGATTTTGGTCGAAAAAAAAGATATTTTTTATAACTGAAGTTACAAGAAGTTTTGTTTAACTTTATGCCTCAATCCATTTTTTTTTCAAATTTTTTGAAGATATCTAACCAATAGTAGCAATAACAACTAAAGAAAAAAAACAATGAATATCGTTAAAGTTTAACTGTATACTTTCTATTTGCATCAAACAGTTATGATGACGACGTGACAGATGCTTTGAAAATTAGACACCTTGTAAAATTTAATGATAATTAAATAAATATTTAACACAAAATACAGTCACATTGTTGACAAACCTGCCTTCAATAATTAAAGAAGACGGTTCTTTACTCATTCATTAAGTAATTTAAAAATCTCTTTCGAAATATTGTTGCAAGTTGTTGTACACACCCACTTTTAAAATGAAATTTTGCATCACTGAAACCTACATGAATTTGCCTTCATTTCAAAACTAATTAGGGACACGCTTTGAGGTCATTGAAAAAATGGGCCTTTAAATTTTTTTCTCTACAATTTTTTTTTAATGATTTACTTTTTCTAACCGTTTATTCCGCAAAAACTCAATGACTGCGCCAGATTTTTAAAAAAATAAGCCAATAAATGACAGAATTATGTCAAAAAAGACATTATTTTGGCAAATTCTGAGGATTTAAGCACGTTTTTTGACCAAAAATCAAGTCTTTTTTCCTGTTTTTATTAAACTAGAACGAAAAAATTAGCAAATTTGGTCGAAAATGACCAAAAATTTAGCTTTTCTAAGCGTTTATTCAGCAAAAGCTCAATTATTGCGCAAAATTTCTTTAAAAGTAAGCCAATAAATCAGAGAATTATGTCAAAAACGACAATATTTTTGCAGTTTTTTGGGGATTTTAGACCAAAAATCAAGTTTTTGATCCTGTTTTTATTAAACTAGAACAAAAAAGTTACCAAATTTGGTCAAGAATGACCAAAAATCCCCTTTTTCTAAGCGTTTATTCAACAAAAACTTAATTATTGCACAAAATTTCTTAAAAAGTAGGCCAATATGTCACAGAATTATGTCAAAACTGACATTATTTCTGCAAGTTCTGAGGATTTAAAAACGTTTTTTGACCAAAAATCAAGTCTTTCTTTCTGTTTTTTTATTAAATTAGAATAAAAAAAATCACCAAATTTGGTCGAAAAAGACCAAAAATTTACCATTTATATAAATTTTTGTTCAGCAGAAACTCAATTATTGCACAAAATTTCTTAAAAAGTAAGCCAATAAGTCACAGAATTATGTCAAAACTGACATTATTTCTGCAAGTTCTGAGGATTTAAAAACGTTTTTTGACCAAAAATCAAGTCTTTCTTTCTGTTTTTATCAAATTAGAATAAAAAAAATCACCAAATTTGGTCGAAAAAGACCAAAAATTTACCTTTTATAAAGTTTTTGTTCAGCAAAAACCCAATTACTGCGCAAAATTTCTTAAAAAGTAAGCCAATAAGTCACAGAATTCTGTCAAAAATGACATTATTTTTGCAAGTTCTGAGGATATAAACACGTTTTTAAAACAAAAATTAAGTTTTTCTTCCTGTTTTTATTAAACTAGAACGAAAAAATTATCAAATTTGGTCAAAATGACCAAAAATTTTCCCTTTCTAAGCGTTTATTAAGCAAAAACCTCAATAATTGCACAAAATTTCTTAAAAAGTATGCCAATAAGTCACAGAATTATGTCAAAAATGACATTACTTCTGAGGATTTAAACACGTTTTTTGGCCAAAAATCAAGTCTTTCTTCCTGTTTTTATTAAACTAGAATGAAAAAATCACCATAATCTCAATTATTAAATAATTGATCAAAAATGACATTATTTTTCAAAGCTCTGTGGATTTAAACACGTTTTTAGACCAAAAGTCAAGTCTTTCTTCCTGTTTTTATTAAACTGGAACGAAAAAATCACCAAATTTAGTCGAAAATGACAAAAAATTTAACTTTTCTAAGCGTTTATTCAGCAAAATATTAATTATTAAATAAGACAATAAATTACAGAATAATGTCAAAAATGACATTATTTTTGCAAGTTCTAAGCATTTGAACACGTTTTTAGAACAAAAATCAAGGTTTGCTTCCTGTTTTTATTAAAATACAACGAAGAAATTACCAAATTTGGTCAAAAATGACCAAAAATTGACCTTTTCTGAGCGTTTATTCAGCAAAAACTCAATTATTGCACAAAATTTCTTAAAAAGTAAGCCAATAAGTCACAGAATTATGTCAAAAATTATTACATTATTTTTGCAAGTTCTGAGGATTAAAAAACGGTTTTTGACCAAAAATCAACTATTTCTTTATGTTTTTATTAAACTACAATGAAAAAATCACCAAATTTGGTAGAAAAAGACCAAAAATTTACCTTTTATAAAGTTTTTGTTCAGCAAAAATCCAATTACTGCGCAAAATTTCTTAAAAAGTAAGCCAATAAGTCACAGAATTCTGTCAAAAATGACATTATTTTTACAAGTTCTGAGGATATAAACACGTTTTTAAAACAAAAATTAAGTTTTTCTTCCTGTTTTTATTAAACTAGAACGAAAAAATTACCAAATTTGGTCAAAAATGACCAAAAATTTTCATTTTCTAAGCGTTTATTAAGCAAAAACCTCAATTATTGCACAAAATTTCCTAAAAAGTAAGCCAATAAGTCACAGAATTATGTCAAAAATGACATTATTTCTGAGGATTTAAACACGTTTTTTTGGCCAAAAATCAAGTCTTTCTTCCTGGTTTTATTAAACTAGAATGAAAAAATCACCAAATTTGGTCGCAAAGGACCAAAAATGGAACTTTTCTAAGCATTTACTCAGCGTAATCTCAATTATTAAATTATTAATCAAAAATGACATTATTTTTCAAAGCTCTGTGGATTTAAACATGTTTTTAGACTAAAAATCAAGTTTTTCTTTCAGTTTTTATTGAACTAGCACGAAAAAAATACCAAATAGTATTATTGTTTATTTAGCAAAAACTCAGTTACACGTTCTGAAGTCAATGCAGGAATGAGCTTTTGCTCTACAAAAGAGTGTCCTGAAAAAAGCTCCGCGTCTTTGAGACTCAGTTTGTGTTTTATTCGTGCGCTGGTGCGTCTTTGTCCCGCATACCAGCGGATAATTCCCTCTGAAGGTAATAACAGCGCGAATAATCCGCGTTAAATGAAATAAATTCTTCTGGTGGTCAGTAGTAGCGCGCTGCAGCACTCGGCTGTAGTATAATCCCTAGGTCGGAGGGACGCGGTGAGGAAGGAAGGTCACGGACGGTCGGTCCAAGCGCTCCATCATCTCTTCCGTCTATCTCCGACCGCCCCACATGTCAATAACACTCTCCCCAAGAATCCGCATTTTTCCCTTCTGCGCTAGCGTTGAAATTACCGCAGGTTTCGCGTTTGCCGCATCGTAGATATCGTTGCGGGCCGCCAGAGGTCAAGCAAAACATAAAACTCCAACCGGCTGATTGCTAATGAACATTCTTGAGCTTTTACTCGAGTGGCGGCCTCTGGTGCAGGAGGACCGAAATGTTCAAGTACCGCAAACCAGTTCCAACTGTCACCAACGGACGGTCAATGATCAAAAAAGAACTTGTTTACGTTTAGGCGAGCGCACGCGCTGGATTAGACCTAGATGGTGATTGTAGGGACGACGCCCACGATGGGTTTCTTCGCCGGAAATTGTCGTAAATTACAGAAGTGTGCGATCATTGATTTAAAACCAGAAATAAAGTTGATTAATCAAACTGAAAAGGTCAAGAACTCGGCCTGTTTTTGACCGAATAAATAATCAAAAATCCACAAAACCGATCCAAAGGTGTCGTAATAACACGTAAAATTAACCGGGGAATTCATTGGAACAAACCGTTTTACTCTAGGAGTCTTAATTTTTGAGTTATGAATTGTTTTGTTGTCCGAGGAATCGATTGGCGTCAAAAAAATCCCAATAGTTTTTTAGTTATGAGTTTTTTAAATTTTACCTATTTTTGCTTTTATGAGCAATTTGCCAGAAAACTATTAGTCGGAGAACAATGATTTTTCTTGAAAAAGATAGATAATTAAAAGAGCTTTCGAACGATAATAAACTTCATAGGGTTATCTCTGATAGTTCCGGAGTTATTGCATGATAAGTATTCCAAGTACCGAAAATCGACAAAAATCTCGACGAAATGTGGAACAATTGCGGCGAAACTATAAGACTGAGGAGAGCAAAACGGTTTGTTCCATTGTAAAGAACAGATCAAAATCTATCAAGTAGGATGGGATTTGGTAATTTTTTTGTTCAAAATTTTGAATTTTTCGGAGACACGGGGAGGGGGCTGTTAATAATTTTTTAATTTTTTTTATTTTCTCAATTACGGCTAAACTATTCATAAAAGTGGAACTATTTTAATGCCTATCATTTGCAAAATGCAAAATTCCTAATAGTTTTTTAGTTATGAATTTTTGAGTTTATGATCTAATTTTTGCTTTTATTTGCATTTTCTTGAAAACTATAAGTCGGACAACAATAATCTTTTTTGCAAATGATAGATCATTAAAAGAGCTTTCCAAAGATAGTACACATCATAGGGTTATCTCTAATAGTTCCGGAGTTATTGCTTGATAAATGATCCGGGTACCGGAAATCGACAAAATTCGCGACAAAAATTTAAAAAATCAAACATCAAAAATTCGAACATATGGACTTTTTGTGGAATTTTAACAACTTTTGTGGGATGTTAAGACATAAAGAAGTCCATAAAAATATGCTGAAGTGAGTTTAAAAAATTTTTTTTTTCATCACTTTGAAGGTAAGTGTATTGCTCAGGAAATTTGAGCAAAAAAATTATAATTTTTTAATTCTTGTGAAAAATTGATATATTATGTAAATTGAGCCGTAGAATTCACCTTTTTAAAGGTAAGTGTATTACTTAGGAAGTTTTAGCAAAAAAATTTAAAATTTTAAATCTCGTGAAAAGTTGGTATAATACAGAAAATGAGCCGCTGAATTCACTGGAACAAACCGCATTGCTCTACGACTTTTAGTTTTTGAGTTATGATATTTTTGTTGAAAAATTAGAAGTTTCTAAAGGCATAATTAAAAAAAAACTGTATTTTTTGCTATTTTTAGATACCTACTTAATGATTATACTCATATGTTGTAAAAACTACTACAACCTATAAATTTTTTTGGGTCTTTATGTTAAAATAATACAAAAATCAACAATTCAAATTCAGAAATTTAAAACAAGACGATTTTAAACTTTTTGTTTTTTTTTGAGCAAGCTCCTAACTTCTCAAAAATATTCTAAAAACGGAGCAAATTAAATTTGACTGTTTCATATACTGAATAAAATCCCAATACAAAAAAAATTAAATAAAAAATGAATTCCAATTTATTTGGTTTGAAAACCTGATAATAAACACGCACTTTTCATTAATCACCAAAAGTGAGGAATTTCTCAAAACCACTTCTAGAAATTCGTTAATTCGAATTTTTTACAACACGGTTCAAGGATGGACACACGCATTCTTACAGCCAACACCTGTTTCAATATAACCACTGTTTGTTTCATATTTTTACACAGTAAAGCGGGTTTACTGCATGATTCCGAGAAGAATAATTGAGTAATTTACACTAACCCTGAAGAAACAACAAGATTTTGCTCATAGTTGCGAGTATGTGCAATTTATTCTTCTCGGAACGGAATTATTCTCCAATAGAATAACAACTCCGAGGTGAAATTTGTACTGATAATAAAGAATTCTTGTTATCTGCAAGCGCAAAGGAGGGGCAAAATTCTTGCAAAAAAGTAATTAGATGCCTGGTTTCTGAAGAATCCGGTTGAAATAGTTGAATGTGATTGATTAATAGATAATAATAAATAAACACTCGCTGCATTTCAGTCCAAAGTGTTAACTCAAAAATTTACACATAAAATTAACAGTAAGCGGTTAAAAATAAGTGTTACACAAGCTATTCACTTATTTGCTTAAATTAATAATTAATCGAATCAATTAGAAAAAATCTACATTCCTGCGCGGTTTTTGTTTAAAAATCCCTTAATTAAAATGCAAATGCGACAATTTGTAATACAAACACGGCATAAAAGTGCAAATTTAGTAAAAATACCCAAGAATTTTTTTCATATTTCATATTTTTTTCGTAAAAATTTACGACGTAAAAATGAAATACGAAGCAATAAAGCGAGAAAATTCGTTACAATCGCTCTATAAATAGTCACAACGTTTCACGGCCTTTCTTAATTGACTCGCGTGGAAAAAAACAAGAAGTAATTACAAAAAAGCTCGTAAATGAAACAAACTGTTACATAATAACGATTTCATTAAGTAAGCGTTCGGAGCGCCATCTCTTCTGGGTCCCCTCTATTAAACTGTGACAGCAGGCAAGTCGGCCAATCCCTGCATTACCGACTCTCGCCTCGTTATGCGTCCATCAGGTGGCGCTTACTTGCTATTCCAAGCCAACTCGAATTTGAATTTCTCTCATGTGTAAACTGTTAATATGTAGATTAATTCAGATTGCTTAGTTTTGGGAAAAATGTAAGTAATTTCCCTTTGCGAAATATTTCCTTGTGTTTGTTTGGTCGGAGGCAAAGAACCCCGGACAAGCCTTCGAGAGGTGCCGTCAAGCGTAAATTTAAGTATACTTTCTCATCACAGCGTTGCCATTGTTTTTGAAACAATGACAAAAGCGTGAATACGCGATGAACTCGAAGAAGAAGAAATAGACTAGGATTGGCTGTTGTTGCTGCAAATTGTTTTAATTGGTGACGCGATTGAAATGTGAAGGACAAAGACGTAACGGTAGATGGTTTATCTTGGTCGGTGGAGATCAAGTTGCCTGGATTGTTTAAACGGCACTCAAGATAAGAACAAAAAGAAATGAAACGAAACTTTGGTTCATGTTTTACAAAAATTTTATACTAAAAAGAGAATGTAATATGGAATGTAATAAAAAATACCCTGTATATTTACACGTTTACGGTTTACTTTTCTTAAAGGATGTACTTAGATAATATTGTTTCCATGTGTATATTTGTTTAACAATTGTTTCTGAGACATATTTCAACAATGTCTTCTAAAAGGTTAAACTCTGGTTGTCAAACATACTATAATTTACGTACAAATAGTAAAATTACCAAAGTTCGACAAAACCAAAAAAATACAATAATTCATTTGATTTGTAACATTTGATAACTTTAATACCAGAAAACTAGAAAGTCTAGAAGCTAAAAAATCATTGTGTGAACCACAAACTTTTAAAGTGTTTGAAAGATAAAAATTAAAAATATTGTGACAGCCCAAGTTGTGTTAAAAGATATCTATAACAACTAACAAATAGTTCCTGGTTTCTACTTTTGGTGATGTAAGGGCTGTTTATTCACTTTTGAGATAAGAAGAATAAGAAAAAAACCAATACAAATATAAAAGAAAAGAAAAAAAAAACCAACACACACACAAAAGTTTAAACACTTTATACTACAATGTGTTCAAGAATGATTGCTCATCAAGGTGACTACGGAATTTAATTCAATTTGCCGCTTCTTCAAAATGACTGTCGTAGTTTCTCTGTCAGATATTTGAATTAGCTTTTCACTCACTTTTTTGCATTTTTCGGCAAAGCTGTTTCAAGCGTAGGGTTTATTTTGATTTATGTTTTATATTTCCATAATTTTTGTTTTTTTTTCAATTTTGAATTAGAAACTTTCTGCATTATTTTTACAGATCTGTCACTTTGACAACATTCACAATTTAAATTAAGCGGCACAATACGTTCAAATTTCATAGGTGACTTGATGAACAACCATTTTTGAACATATTGTACTATGCGATCATTTAAATTAATAATCAGAGTAGGCCATTTTGTGTCCTGTTCAGCTTAATTAATAATAAGAAACTTTGCAATTTTGAAGATTATAAAACGTCATAATATGTTGCCTGTGACTATATATTTTAATGTCGATAAAGTTATATGAGGAAGTAATTAATCGAGTTTCTGTACGTTGTCACTGACTATACTTTAATGTGAAAAAAATTACGCAAACTAACGATGTATTAATACAAATAAAAAAATATGTTTAGTTCAGATAATAATTAAAACTTTACTTGGAAGAGCACAGCGCAGTTTGGAAACTATATAATGAAAACTATTAACTTTTATTCTAAAAATACGACTTAAATTGTGTAGAGTATATGTTGTCAAGGACTATACTTTATTGTGGATAAAGTTACGTATAAAAATTCATGAGTACCTGTTTACGCGTCAAATGTATTAAAAATCTAAAGCTTTCAAAGAAAAAAAAACAAGGAAAAAGATAAATCTTGAAAAAAAAACATTGTGAGCACAAATAACTATATTCAGATTTAAATACTTAAATAATCAGCAATTACACCTTGTGTACCTACAAGGTGATTTAAAAATGTCGAACCATCTTTTAAGGTTGGATTTTTAGGTTAAGTTTTTAACAGTAGAAGTAAGCGTAACATTAAGCAGATACTAATCGAAAAAAAATCACCAATTTGTGTCTTATTTAACAAAATAACAAATTTAAAAATATCTTAAATCCAACAACACTAGAGTATAAGAGCATTTTTGCCCTTATATTTGCTAGGAAAAAAATCCGAACGAAGTTAGTCCAACATTTTAAAATCACCCTATATTTTACGCATTCCATAGATAAAAAGTCTAAGTTCTCTTTTCTTTAAATATTCATCAAAGTTATATAAAGTGTGACAAAATTACAAGATATACTTTGTTAAACACTATATACTAAGTGTCAATTTTTCAAGCAATTATGGTTATTGACAACGTATATTTCGGGGCCATGGCCCACTTTACACAAACGAAATTGACGATGTTATGAGTTATTGTAATGATATTTGAATAGTTTTATTTTGAAGAAAAAAAATCTAAGGATTCAAGCCACAGATCCATGTTTGTAGTGTTAAACATCTCTAATATACCCAGAGAACAAGTATTGTTTCCTTTTATTTTCGTTATAACAATTAATCATTTAAAACAGCGATTCGCCCCAGGAGTTCTGGCTCTTGGTCTCCAACGTTTTTGTTTTTTTTTTGTAATTTCACCAAAGTTTTTGATTTTTTCTCATTTGTGAACTCATTACTCGAGTCTCTCCCAGCGTTATTACTTATCAACGATCTATTCACTTTCTTGTCACTACTCCGCGCCAATTTCTCCAACTTTCAACTTCCTGCCGAGCTTAATTAATTGACAAAAAGTCTGCCACATATTAATTTATTAGTAATAATTAATTGATAATTCTTCGTATAAATAAATGGGGCATTTTTGACGGTTTCTCGTTCGGTCGTTTTTCTTCCCATACAATCAAGACCATAACAACGTCCAATTTTAACACTTTTTCTTCATCTCGACCACGATCACGTGATCTAATCATCCATCACAATGTATGATATTTCAATCACAAAGGCGGCATTGTTGATCGAAATGTTCGTTCACGGATATCGATTTTTGCATACTTTTCAATTGAAAAACGGCGTAAAAAATTTCTATTGTCCGTCCGTTGATGAACTTTTGATGGCCACTGGGACGCAAGAAGTTCGTTATGAGCGACCATGTGAAAGCCGCGTTCAAGACGTTCACTGGAGATAGAGCCAAGACACAAACCAGACCGCCGTTGAAAAAAACTCAAGTGGTTTGTTCATATGGGGGTCAAAAGACATTCTAATAACACACACACGCACAAACCCCTTGAGAAAATGACTCAAACTGTGGAATTGGACGCTAATTTCGGGCCCCTTGAGCCGTTTCAAGCGAAAAAAGTGTGTGTGGGAACGACATGAGCTTGGCTTTTTGTGCATTTCACTCACGTTCACACAATAACTAAAAGCGCTTGCTGGTTTTTTCGTAATTTGTTTGAGCTGGAGATGGCTTGTTCGGACAACGGAGACTCTAAACTCGGCTTGCAACGAAAAAAGAAACGGTTTGATTTAATCGATGCACAACAGCAGGCTGGTTTGGTCACTGCGGTGCTTTATAGGGGACTGCCTTTTTTAGCACGGTTTGTGCTTTAAAGACCGTGGAAAATGAAGAATTTTGAATTCATTTTGTTTTGACATTTTGCTAGAAAAAAGTACCGACAATGAAAGTATAAGTACCAATAATTATCAGAAAATTGTTGACTAAACAACAAAAAAGCATAAAAACCTATTAGTACTTTAAGATTTTAATTTTAAAGACACAAAATAAAACAAGGTTTTAATCTCAATCAGTTCTCAAGAACGATTTTTTACGAAGAAAAATTCAAATGGAAAAAGTTGGATCTTTTTATTTAAATAAAAACAAAAAATTACAAAAAATGGTGTATTGTTAAAGCATAAAATTAAATAATTACTCTGAAATTAATTGTACACAGGTTTTGACACAATTTTATTAATAAAATCAGAATTGCTGGGAATTATTTAGAAGTATTTGAAATAATTACAATTTTCTTCTCTTAAAATTACTTAAAAATTATTTGTGAATTACTGGAATTTTTCTGGAATTACCCGAATTTATTTTAGAATCAGTGGAATTCGTTTTGATGGAATTGTTTTCCCAGATTACTTGAAGTTTTAATTAATTAATTCGTAGCATTTCTTAAAACTATATCAAAATTATTTTGGAATTAAAAAAATTGATGGAATTACTGGAATTATATTGGAATTACAAGAATTCTGGTAAAATCATTTGCGGATTTGTAGGAACTTTCCTGGAACTTTTTTGGAATTGGAAATAGTTGTACATATCTTTACAATTTTATCTGAATTGCCTGGAATTCTTTGGAATTTTTCGACTTTATCTACAGAAGTTATTTGTAAATTTCTGAATTTTTAATTTTTTTAGAATTAGTGAAATTTTGCTGAAATTTCTCTGAATTTCCTAAGACTATTGGAATTAATTTGTAATTATTTACAGGAATTATACTGGAATTACAAGAGTTTTGGTAAAATTTTTTAAAATTCAGTCAAAGTGTTTTTTATAATTTTTTTTGAAATGGAAATATTACATATCATTGAAATTTAATCAGAATTACCTAGAATTATTTGGAATTAAGTATTAAAATTATATTTGGAGTTTCTGTAATTATCTACAAAATTTATTTGCAAATTTCTGTTTTTTTTTAAATTACTGAAATTTTCTGGAATTTCTGGAATTCTTTTTAGAAATATCCGAGATGAAGTCGCTGAATTTCTTGAAACTATCAGAACAAATTTGGAATTTCAGAATTGCCTGGATTTATGTCGAAGTACATATTTGGAATTAAGTATTAAAATTATATTTAGAATTTCTGAAATCATCTACAGAATTTACTAGTAAATTTCTGAATTTTTTGGAAATACTGAAATTTTGTTTCAAATTACTGGAATTCTTTTTTGAAATTATCCGAGATAACTTCGCTGAATTTTTTGGAACTATCGGAATAAATCTGGAATTTTGGAATTGCCTGCAATTATATGGAAGTACTACATATTTGTAATTTCTAGAATTATCTACAGAATTTATTTGGAAATTTCTATTTTTTTTAATTACTGAAATTTTGCTGAAATTTCTGGAATTCTTTTTAGAATTTTCCGAGATAACTTCGCTGAATTTCTCAAAACTACTGGAATCAATTTGCAATTATTTTGGAATTAGGTATGAAAATTGATGGAATTACAGGAATTATAATAGAATTACAAGGATTTTGGTAGAGGATTTTAAAAATTAGCCAACCTTCCCTGAATTTTTTTTAAAGGAAATAGTTATACATAATTTTGGAATATGGAAACAGTTGTACATATTTTTGGAATTTAATCAGAATTACCTGGAATTATTTGGAATTAAGTATTAAAATTATATTTGGAGTTTGTGGAATTATCTACAGAAATTATTTGTAAATTACTGAACTTATTTGAATTTTTTTTGGAAATGGAATAAGTTGTACACATCTTTAGAATTTAATCGGAATTGTCTGAAAAGATTTGGAACTAAGAATTAAGATTATACTTTGAATTTCTGGAATTATCTATAGAATTTATTTCTAAATTTCTGATTTTTTTAGATTTTGCTGAAATTTTTGGAATTCTTTTTGGAATTATCCGAGATTACTTCGCTGAATTTCTTGGAAGTATCGTAATAAGTTTGGAATTTTGGAATTAGTTGAGCACTTTTTCTAAGATAACAGGTCCTCTTAACTAAAACATCCTTGCTCTGAATCTTTGTTATTACCTAATAAATACTTAATAAAACTATTTGTAAAAACATTATAATTACTTTTATATCCTCCATTTGCCCCAATTTGCCTCGCTTGTTTCATCTTCCATATATTTTAATCTTCATTATTTAAAGATAAGTTTACCATAAACATAATAACATAATGCAAAAAATAAATTAATTTTGAGTGAAGATTTAATGCTGTGGAGGTAAGTTTTTACGATCTAATGGCCTCCTCCAGACTGTAATAAAATAAATAATAAAAATTATGTATTTCCTTCTCATCCACGTACTTAAATTAGAATTTACAATAGATATAAATAGTTTTTTTGTAAATAAAATAAATACCAAGAGCCCCTCAATTCAATATTGGAATTAATGTCCAATTAATTATAAAAAAAATTAAAATTATTACCCGAACAAGTTATAATAAAAATAGTAACTTGGCTAATGAAATTTAAAAAAATGGAAAAATATTAACAAAATGACTGAACTTTTTCACTCGTTCACCAACTCCAGATTCTAAGAACTCACCGACTCAATAATTAAATAATTACACGCTGCACTCAGTCATCTCTCCTCCATTGTCTTTGAAGCGAAGTGAGATGCTTGCATTAGATAAAACCACCTGTCTTTCTATTATTATTTGCACAAAATGCAACGTGGTTTAAAAATGTTGTAGTTCGTCCTGCTTATCTCTCGCGTTGTAAATATCTTTATCAAATAAAAATCAGAGGCGCAAATATTTACTTTATTGCACAGTTAGTGGGTGAGAGAAGAAATTAAAACGAGCAAGGTCTCAAGATCGGTCTTTATTCCACAGAGATAAGGCCTCATACACTTCTATTGTGTCCATTGCATTACGATCTATTCAATCTGTGCCTTATTGTCAGTTCCTCTACCTGTAATTTCCAATCAGACGGTGGTGGGGGAGGGCATAAAGGACAGGTGAGAGGAATAAAGCACAATTTGAAGAAAGAACCAGCCGGCACCACCACTAACAAGAAATTGACATTTTTATGACTCGCTTCACTTGTTTACTGCTTATCCGAGTAATTAAATTTAATGACAATTTATTAAGCGAGTCTTGGAGTCACTCAACAGCCATGCAAATTGAAACAGAGTATAAGAAATTAATTAAAAATTTAATTCAAGTGAAAAACCACCCGTAAGTGCCTTCATCCGATCTCGAAGAGATGAGGGCCGGATAAGATTCCTGTATGGAAATGCTGGTATCGCAGCATCTCGTCTCCACAGGAGATTTTATCACAAAACCAACAAATTGCATTGTTTCATCACGTACATGCGTAACTCTTTACCATGTAGGGCTTTTTGAGGAATTTTAACGAGTTTTTCAACTTGAGAGTTTTTAGGCTTGAGCCAATGTCCTGAGCTCGGATTAAATTGATGACTCAGCCAAAATGCTACTTTTTACCGAGTGTAATGATAACGTCATCACTGACACGCGATCCAGGGTGATTCAAGTAATCAAAAAATCCCTGTATACAAAGTGATCCAAATCAGCTCCTGTCTTCTGGAACTCACTTATTAGTAAAGTTGGACTTTTGATTTTAGGAAAATATTTTTGATTATACAGAGTGTCCCAATAATTTTTTAATGACTGCTGTTATATTTTGTGCTCATTAGGATACTCTTTTAGCTTCTTACGTGTCCCTAAAGTTTTTTTCAAATCGCGTCAAGGATAACTTTAGATAAAATTAAAACTAAAAAAAGTTGTTTTTTTTTTGTTTTAAAAATTAATAAAAAAATAGAA
Organism: Tribolium castaneum; assembly: GCF_031307605.1. NCBI lineage: Eukaryota > Metazoa > Arthropoda > Insecta > Coleoptera > Tenebrionidae > Tribolium > Tribolium castaneum. The sequence goes on along the minus strand of NC_087394.1, from coordinate 3,619,085 downwards.
ACGGTGCTTTCTTGATGACATTATTATTACGTATGTCTTGAACAAGGTCTGACAGACTTATTATTTAGGTTGATTGATTTGAATTACTACAGGGTGTTTACAATTTATTTTCAAACTTTCTAAACTTTAAAGCCACTTATTTTGATTATTTCTAAAGACAATCCCTGTTTATTTTGATACTATTCGATGGGGAATTAGAAAATGAACGTTTTTTCTTATTACAACTCTAAGGTAAATCCTAACACATTTGGAGTTATTTGCTAAAAACTCATTCTGTCAACGACAAATGACTAATGATTAAAAGTCGAACATGGTTAAGGTTTTTGGCAAATAACCCCCAATGTGTTAGGATTTACAATAGGGTTGTAATAACAAAAAATGTTGCTTTTTTAATTCTGTATCGAATGATACGAAAATAAACAGAATTGGAGTCATCTTCGCCTTTTTGCATTAAAGTTGGCAGTAAAATCGTTAACAAAACAAGTTTTTGGCAAATAACTCCGAATCTGTTAGAATTTACGTTAGGATTGTAATAAACAAAAACGTTCCTTTTTTAATTCTGCATCGAACGATATAAAATAAACATGGGTTGCCATTTAAAATAAGCAAAAGAAAAGTTTCTTAATTTAAAAAGTTTCAAAATAAATTTTAAATACCCTGTAGCAATTCAGACAAAAAAAACTTAATTAATAAGTCAGCTCGACCTTGTTCAAGACGTACGTACTAAAAGTGTCATCAAGAAAGCACCGTTTTTATTTTTCATAATTTTTAAAACTAAATTTGTAAAATCATAATTTTTTGTTTTTATTGTTTTAACAGTGAACCCTGAATCGACTTAAAAAAATTTTGGAGACATGAAGGAGTTAGAAAGGCATCTTCTAATGAACACTGAAAAATAATAGCATGCCATTAAAAAAATTATTATACAGGGTGCTCAAAAACTGGCGCACCAACTCAGTGGTACGTTATTGAGAAGCAAGTGCAGATTACGGGAAAAATGTTGAAAAAATTCCTAAAGTCATATTTTAAAAAATCTGGAGCTACAAACTTATTGTGTTAACTTCTTTAGTTTTCATTATTTTTTTATGTTTTTATGTTTCATACCAGGTAATCGTTCCGTGACAAAACGATGAATAATTATTTTTAAATTTACTATCAGATTTTAGCAGTTTTTTTAATTTAAAAAACTTAAAATTCATCCAAAAAATCACAATGTGTAGATGTGCCAACACTGGGAATTATTTCCTAGGAAACCGTTTCAAAAATAATTTATTTTTATTGTTGCTCAAATTCTATTGCGATCATGAACATTAGACAACGTTGCCACATATCATTTATCTAAAATCCATTATTTATCAATAACTTTAAAACAAAGAATTTTTTTACAATTTTTACCTTTATATGTAACAAATTCTCTACCACACACCACTGAGTTGGTGCGCCAGTTTTTGAGCACGCTGTACTTATACTTTTTTGGAACCCTCTATATAGTCAAAAATATTTTCCTAAAATACATCCTGCAGTACAAATAATATCTACAAAATATCAAAAGTCCAACTTTACTAATAACTGAGCTACAGAAGATGGGAGCGGAGCTGGGTCACCCTATATACCCGATTTTTTTTTTTTATTATTAATTATTAAGATGCTAAAAAGACATCGTAATGTGCGCAAAGAAATAACAGTATGCCATTAAAAAAATATATATTGACGTCATACTTTTCTGGGACACTCTGTATAATCAAAAATATTTAACTGAAATACGTCCCAAAGTACAATGTGTTGTAATTCTCATCTAGTCGTCTGTGAATTTCCCGTGTAAAATCAGAAATGCCGCTTTATAGAATTAATGACAGGCATTTAGACACCGAATATACTGTTCTCCATTTATTAAATCTCCAATGCGGGAATAAACTTCGGCAGTAAAAAAGTTTTCTTGCACAGTGTAACAATTTAGTTGCATTTTTACGAAATTTTTAAAATTAATTAATTGAAAATGTGTGAATTTTACAACTGACAGTTTTGACATTTATTGACAAAAAATTCAATTCGGAAGTAAAATTACCGTTGGGGGCGCCACTGAGCTAGGTTGAAAACAGTAACCATAAATGGCGGGAAAATGTTTATTCGGATATTTTGAGCGTTGTACGAATTTTGGGGCTTCACAATTATTACATTGCCTATGCGGAATGATTATTGCATCTTTGATGCAAGAAACTTATGTTGACAAATGAGAGATGACGAGGAAAACACGAATAACGAATGACTGTTTGGTCCACTTTCTTTATTGGAAAATTATTACAAAGACATTGAAAAGCCTACCTTTTGGCATAATTTACGTTTAAATGTATCATCAGTTGTTAATCTTTATTGTAGTTTTTTAGATTTACCGCAGCATTTCATGATTTTTTCTGTGGAAAATTCTAACCTAAAATTCACACACTTCACTAATTTATTGGTTTCTTGAGCCAAACTTTGTGTTCGCTGTGATCCATTACTTATAATCTTTAATTAGACAACTGTTTGATAACACTTTGTAATCAAAATTTAAATATTTTTCACTTTTTATCCACTTTCAAGTTCCAACAATAAACACTTTATACCACGAAAAACTACAGAACCAAAGTCAACGCTAGTATTTACCACCACGTACTTTTAAAGTAATTCTTTCTATTGTAAGTAATTAACACTATACACGCAAAATTGTTGAACAATTAATTAAACGTCAGTTAAATGTGGCATTACGAAAATTTCTTTACTGTTTTCGACATAGTTCAAAAGTCATCACCAGAGGGCGTCTAGTTAATTTTATTTCCGAATTGAGCAGAGCGGCACAGTTTTTCAAAGTTAACTAGATATATAACGTCTATAAAATATCAAAAGTTCCAATTTACTAATAACTGAGTTGCAGAAGACTAGAGCTGGGTTGGACCCCCTGTATGAAGAACCGTCCTGGGAAAAACGTACCTGCAACAAAGAAAAATTCCCTTAGTGTCCGTTTAATAAAATAATTGTAAAAATTAAAACTGTTGTTTTCCCATAGCCCGCGCAATTATTTGTGTGATTGTGGCATTCGGAATTTCCCATGGAATTCAAATGAGCCTCCATGGGAAGATCCGTTGCGAAAAACCTCCAAAAAATCAGCTAAATTTGAGAGGAAGCCACCCATCCCAGCATCCAGATCCGGATCTGGTAACAGGATGAACTGGGACGTACGACATCCGCTCCGATTTTTACCCATGTGGATGTTTTAACTCTGAATTATGACGTGCAATGCGTTAAACAGATGGTAATTATAAGGCTGTGCTGTGATTTATTTCGACGGAATTTAATTGATAAAGACACACTCGAAGCAATGCCTGATTTAGATGATAAGTTATGCTGGCTCTCAACACGTGTTGCAAATTACCAGCAGTAATTAAAAGCTGATGAGTGTTCAGATACTGAATTTTTATTCGCAGGTGTTTGAATATGCAATGCCAATAACAACCACTCTTTAATTTGAAAATTCAAAATTGAAAAAAAAATGAGGCCACGTGCAAGATATATCCTGTCATATTTTTGTTGGACTTTGAATCGTTTCTTTCCTGTTCAACGTGATGTAAAAAACTCAACAATTTGACGAAGAAAATGACTTGATGACATTTCGCGTGTGGAACGCCGCTCTAGTATTACACACAAAAGATTGCGAATTTTCGTTTCTTGCATTTGCTCCCGTCGGCAATTTTCGTAATAATTCTAATAACATGTCGTGTTATTTCTCGAGTGGAAACAAAAAGTGAATTTCAGGAGAGTTCACGTACGGTGATGTGTAATAGAGGGACAAGGTATGTAATTATGGAAAAAATCTTAGAGATACGAAAATTAAATTTCTCCTGTAGTTTAATGATCAAGATTCAAGAGATTATTATAAATAAATAAGTAATTTATTTAACAGATAAGGAATACATATAAAAGAAAGTCAGGTCAGGTCAGGTCAGGTATAAAACACAAAAGAAAAAAGGAAATACTCAATAGAAGATAATTGCAAAATATGTAAAGTATAATAATTATAACAAAGTCTTTTTATCAGTAATACCTACAATTTTTGATAAATTACTCACTTTTTTCGTTTTTTACACAAACGCTAGTTTGTTAAAATATATTTTTTTCAGGAAATTGTTAAAGAACATTTTTTTGTTTTGTTGTGTATTTCTTACTTTGTATATCTGAAGACGTGCTCAACCGAATGGAATAAAATTTGTAACACATCATTTATAATATTATTCAATGTTTTCAGGTTTTTTGTTCGTGTGCCATGTTTATTTATATTTATTTATATTTTCAAAACTGAAATTTTTTTCTTTCTATTTTTCTTTCAAGCACATCTCATTTCTTACAAAAAAATTATATAACCCTTGCTATAATGTTGCGTATAACTATACAGCTATAACTAGGGTTCGGATTTATAGTATCTTGCTTTTCTGTTTCAAATAAACCAATTTTTTTAATACGTATTTGCTAATTTAGTAATGAGCTCAGACGAAACTTTAATAATCTAATTAAAACACTGGTTTAGGAACAATAGTATTGAATTAAAAGACAATTTTAGAGCAAAATCTTCTACCAAATATAGTAGTTTTTTTCTTCAAAAGAAATGTTTAATAATAATTTGCAAAACTAAAGGAAATTTTGAAAAAAAAATTAATTTGAAACACTTGATGAAATACTAATTAGTTTTTTCGTAAAGTTTTGTTTTTGTTAAACATTTGATAAATAAATTTTGTTTTTAATAATAATAATAATAATAGAATTTATTTCCAACAGACTTCTAGTCTATAGTGGACCATACAATAAATATAATAAATGAGCGAGTAGTCGCTACAAATATAACAATAATAAAAAAAAAACAAAGAAGAACAAAATTGACAAAATTTGAGACAATTTAAATTATTACAGGTTTAGTTTGAAAATTATTGAAGAAAATATCTAAATCTATTGTAATATTATTATATAACTTAAAACATTTAAAAAGTGGAGAATTCAGATGATGAAAGGTATTAGGAGTAGAAAAATAAAATGTAATAGGATTTCGGTTGTTAGCTCTAAGTACTACAATGTTCACTTGATCCAAAAGATCAGGGCTGATAATCTCACCACATAAAAGTTTCTGCAGAAAAATAATACATAGAAAATCACCGATGTCACTGAAGGCATATTTTCCGTTTTTGTGCTTTTTTATACATATTTTGCTTAAATATTATCTATTTTCATATTTTTTGTGCTAGAAAGTCCAAACTCTAGCTATTACCTTCATGTACAAAAAAACAGTTTCTTTTATTTTTAAGAAAAGTTATGACAAGAAAATTCCACCATCGAAATATCCTCGCCATTTCCTATTTTTTTTTGTTTTTTTAGTTTTTTCATAACCATATCCTTATGAAGTATTTGTGAAGAATAATTTTTTCATAATAAGGTAATAAGGTTAGCTTGCAAGATCGAAAATTAATAACCACTCAGAATTCATCGCTTACCGTTAAATCCTTCATATTTTTCCCTATATGCACGGATAATTTTTTTCTGAATTTTTCTACAATTCCTTGTAATAATTAAAATTAACTAATTAGCTAATTTGTTAATATCCAGTCCCAACAATTCTGCAAGCCTACACAAACATGTAGGTACGTACAAATATGTTAGAAATAAACAATAAAAATTGATTAATTAATTGAGTTACCAGTTGTACAACAAGAATTTTTGCCTTTTACTTCTAAGCTGCCTTTTACATAATAATGATGCACGATTTGTGAATAATAAGTTGCTGTGATTCAACACTTATTGCAACTCGTACTCACAATGCATAAATGTACGTATAAATAATTAAATTAATAAAACTTAATAAAATCGTGACGAAAAAATTCGTGGAAATTTGTGGGAAGGGCCATTTGTTCCATGAATGCCTAATTCAACCAATAAAAATGTAGAAACCACCTCCTCCGTGTTTATCTACCGAACAAAAAATTGCAAAGTGCTTATCATTGGATATTGGTGGGCTAACGGCAATCAGACAAACCAATCAGAAGGCGCCTAAAAAGTTTGCAATAACCGGTGTTTTATTATTTCAAATATTTCGCTGTTTATTAACACTTCGGCTAAATATATAACACTGTAATCGTCTAAAAATTGCAAATTCAAAAATTCGGAAAAAGTAGTGATTAGCTGTGGAATTATGTATTTTTCTGTATGTATGTAATTTTTTCAGAAATCGTCCACACTTAATTAATTCTAATTAAATTAAAGTATTGGCAAACGTTTTTTTTGTGATTCAAATAAAAATCGGTTAGAATTAATTGCAAATATTTTGACAAGTGATCTAATTTATGTCTCTTAACAGAACATTTATATGTAATTGATTCAATTAATCACTCAGCAAATGCAATTTATTACTTTGTTTCCGCAGTGTTACAATTCCGGCAATTGACAAAAAAATCCCTGAGGAAAATCGAACAAAATGCTGAAACGTCGTTTTCTCCTCCAACAATTCCTGACTCAATTTATTGTAAAAAACAATTCCTGGTAATGTAAGAATAGTTGCAATAAATTCGAAACTGAGTCAATAGGCGGAGTTGTAAATTTTATCAAGAATTGACGTCGTGATTCATGGTTACGTAATAAATATAAGTTTACTGCTAATTTATGAATTGCAACAAATGCATTGCGAAACGTCAATCTTCATTTTTCACACGTACTTAATATCAGGAGCTATAACAAGTCTGTGGGAATCGAGATTTTATGCCAAGTTTCAAGTACATTGCGAATTGGAACTTCCATTTTCACGTTTTTATGTAAATTACCCAAAACTTTGTTGGCTTATTACCACAAAAATTTGGACGTTATTAAGTTGCGAAAAACTTTCACAATTTATTTATCTGATCCCAACACTGGACAAACATTTAGATTTGTTTTTTCCTTTGCTTCGCAAAAACTTCCATCCATACTAATCAACTTGCAAATTCCTACAATTATATACCTCACTGCCCTCCCCCACGACCACCTAACGGAAACAACAAAGTATTTCAATAACGTAGATAAATTTCCGCACTCTGTCTCGACTCCTCATTCACATCTCCGCCAAACATCTGGTGAATATCACCAAAGCTCGCATCAAATTCCAAACTTTTGCTCTCCAAAATCATTCTTCACAAAGTTTTAAGTGTCTGAGAGCCAAAACTGCGCTGTTCGATTGCAAAGATCGATGGCCACAAATGGACAATGACACCCTGTTTTCAAGGGCGGTTGACTCCGAGGGGGCGGATTCGCTCGGACCACTCCAAGATGAATGTGGTGACCCCCGTTGTGGCTCGAGAGAATTTTTATAATGAGAGTGTTCGATCAAAAGTTTTTTTTTGGAAGCGGCGGTTGGCCCTCCTGCTGGCTCGTTCGCCCACGCAAGAACGTGATGTGCAGATCGCGATGTTACGTAAATGTTAATTATAGAATTCTTGCAACGGACTGGCAATTAGATTTATTAACACATGATTGATTCAAGTGAATGGAAAAGAAGTGCCATCGGGGAAGAATAATTGCAGGAAAGGTCAAGTCAATGCATTCTTGTCCAGGTTCTCGATTTTTTTGCAGGAAAAAAGCAGGAAAGTGTTATTTTAATTCACAGCTCGCGTTACAAACACACTTGTTTCTTTATTCTGCATGAAAGAATTCCGTAGATAGGTTTGTGAATCGTCAATGAATTTTGAATAATTTGGTTGTTTGACTCGGTAAAGAGTTCAGAAAAAAGTATTGTACAAATTTTATTAAAATTATCAAGACGCAGCTCATGTGGCACGAGAGTGGAATTTTAACAATGATAAAATTTGCAAATTTTATATTCTGTCGCCTAAAATTACACCGCTTTGAATGGTTATCCCCTGTTTAAGAATTTTCGAATTTACGAGACATTGCTAAAACTTCTAAAGAATCATAATATGTTTGGAGTTTCGGAATTTTTTTTGTAATAGACATCTTCAGGCACTAGACGAAAACCTACTACAGCACCAATCTCAACTAATTAATTTCTGTGCGGAAATAGTATGATTAATAAGAGTATTTAAAAAAAAAACAAAAACTTTAAAAGAACAATAAAATATACCTAGAAATAAAAATGACATTAAAATAATTTATGAAATATGCAACTAAGTAATGAGGAAAGAGGTAAAAAATAAAAAGGCAGGAAAAAGATAATAACACAGAAGTATGTAACAAGACAATGTACATAATTTTTATGAAAATTTTTCATTTTGAGAAAAATTGAAATTGTTTTGAAGCTGTCTGGAATACGACTTTATCATAACTTTTTATTTGTAATTTTCCAATTACTCTGAGGCTAATTATAAATTACTTATATTTGCTAGAAATGTACAGGGTGCGTCTGCTAAAATATATTGTTACTGTATCTCAAAAAATCACAATCGTACATAATTTAGCACATGTGTTTTTTTAAAATTGTTCTACAATTTATTCCTCTTAATAAGTACAGGATGTTAGGGAATAGATTAGCAATATTTCGTATATAAATTTGTCATGATCAGACAAATTAAAAACTCGTATATAATTTTTCCAAAAAATGAGTACTTTCTTCAGGAATTTTTATTAACCCACCTGTTGAGAGCCACAGTGCGCCTTATGGTAGTTTATTAGCAGTTAATTTTTTTCGTTAAACAAAATGGACATGGTGGCGCATAAGCATTTTGAGAATTTTACAAAATTTTGGGTTACTTTCATTTCATTTGTGTGGGAGGTTCGAATCCCGGTCCTTGCGAAAAAAAAATGTTTTTTTTGTAAATTTTAATAATAAAACGCAAATTTAAATACGTAGTGGACCAAGAAGTTAATTTACCTCTTCTGTTTTGTCAATAATATTGGAATTTACGCTAATTTTTATAATTCTAGTTCAGCGGTTCTCAAAATTTGGAACTTTAATTTCAGAACGACTTTTTGGGAAAAGGATGCATTTTTGATTTACCTAAATTTTGCCTAATCGATTTGTCTTGCGATTCTTTATCTATCTTTAAAATTTTGCTACACCATTCACGCTGTATAAGGTGTGTTAAAATGATCTTCGTCTAATCGCCTGTGAATGCCGCTTTATAGGGACTAATGACAAGCATTCAGACACAATAATAATAATAATAATAATAATAATAATAATAATAATAATAATAATAATAATAATAATAATAATAATAATAATAATAATAATAATAATAATAATAATAATAATATAACATTATATATTATAACATATAATATATAATAATATAATATTATATTATTTTTCCATTTATTAAGTCTCAGTTTGAAAACAGGCTTCGTCAATAAAAAAACTTGCACAGTGTAACGGTTTAATTCTTTTTGTTTGTAAATTTCAAAACTGACAATCTTGACATCTATTAACAGCAGATTCAGATTCATTTGTGAAGAGCGGAGCAATTTTTTTTACGTAGAGTCAAAGTTAACTAGATGAAAATCATTTTAAGACACCTTGTACTAATTACAACATTATTTAATGAAATCATGTCGCTGCAAAAAAGTATTATTTTCTGTCAATTTTGTACAAATAACATGTAGGTAAAAAAATTTGGCTAGTCTTAAAAAAATAATTAAATAAAAATACAAATAAACATAACTTTGGGGCTCACAACATAATTTCAAAAATCGTTAGTTTTAGAAAGACACGGGAAATCATAAAATTTCGATTATTTAATATTTTAATCAATTGATATTATTAATATATTATTTGTACTTACATTTAGATAATTACAACGACATTTAACAATTTAGTACAATTTTTACACAAGGTATAAACGAAACACAAGAGCAATTTATAAAAAATTCTTTCCTATTACAATAAAGATTACATTGATAAAAAAATTTGAAAAATTAGATGTTGGAGTATCAATCAGAAGAAGATTTTACTTCTAGAATAAGAAACACAAAATTTTAGTAAAGTAAAAAAAATAGGAAAGTACTATTTAAAATAAAATGCTGATTCCAATGTGCATGATGGTTTTTGAGGTAAAGTAAAAATAGACTCACTGTGCACATTTATTTTTCTCTTGATTGTCCTGAATATGGTTTATTCATATTCGATAAAATAATGTACTTTTATCCTTGTTTTAAAACTTCTGATTCAAATTTCACTGTTGTCTTTGTTATTTAAAATGTTATTTATATTTAAATGAATAGTTGTTTTAAATGAAATTATGTTGTAGTCTTTGGTTATTCTCTTAATGATGATGAATATAATTAGAGAGAATTGCCCAATAACAGCAACGTTGATATTTTTTTTGTTTTGTAGAGTTATGGTTTACTGTGGATATATGTCATGTATATAAGAAAGATATAAACTTTCAAAAATAAAAAAGGACTGAATAACATTAGGTACCTGACTTGCATAAAATTAACTAAATTAATGTTTCGTTTTTGATTTTCAATTTGACTTTTTATGTTTTTGTAAAAAAAAAGATAAAGAACATGATCTTTTGATTAAACAAATAAACAGTACCTGAAATCAACTAATTAAAAAAATAATATAAAAGATAAAAATGTATCACATAAAGAATCCTTCTTTCTATAAATAACTAGAACTTTTAATCACAGTCTTTAATATAATTAACTGAAGTAACATGAACTACCTTCGCACTCCACTAAACAATCTATTCTGAGAATCTGTTAATCAAACTTTTGACTACAGAAGTGAATGTTCGTCACAAAGAAGTAAAATAAATAAATAAATGGAGATACAACTGGAGAACTCCTTCAACGCTAACCTTTTAACCTATTTTTAATAAAATATGCTCTCAAAAATACAAGGGTTACAAAATTCCCAGGCACGAGAAAACCCGTTCATTTTCCGTCAATTTTTCGACACTTTTCTCGTTTCACAACAGATGCATTAAAATTTATAGCAATTCATTGTAAGACTGAGATATGTACGTTAGTAGCAATTTGAGTTCATGAAAATTTCGAGTTGGTCCATCTGTGAACCAACTCGTAATTGCAAATTCTGGTCTACAATTTAATTTGCTTGCGCAAATATTTAATCAGCTCATTTTCTCTTTCACTAGAACCCATTCAGCAATTACCACACGCTCCTGTTTCAAAACTTTCCGTTTCTCCATTCACATTGATTTTTACAGACTCGTAATTAGGACAAAAATCTCGGTGCTGTCAACACTGTCTTCTTTAATTAGGCAGTGGTCGAGCGAGATTGAACCTGTTCTTCGCACGCAATTCCATTCATAACACCTCAGGATTAAGAAGACGAAGGAAAAGGCGATTGATTCGACACAAACAACAATTCTCAAGCCAGCATACATGCGGGGTCAATTTTCTTCACGGTACAGCTCTCGACTTAAGCTATAGTTCAATCAGCAATTTTTTCCGCTTCGTTTTTCTGAGCTATTATGTCGGATAATGAAATTCCATTAAAAAATCGGCTGTTTTGGGCTAGGTTGTTGCAACGGCCGTTGGAAAATTCGATTTTTGCACGTGGAGGAGACTCGACAAAGTAGTTATGGTTTGTGAACACTATTACAAAGAATTAACATAATTTTTAAGTGCATACTTAGTACACAGACCGTGACAGTGTGTTACAAAGCAGCCAACGAACCCAAACAAATTTCACAATATTTCCAACCAAATTTCTGAAATAATGCGCAATGACAACAAAGTTGGTGAAACGCTCACTGCGAGAAAAAGTTGTTATAGTTATTACTCTTAATAACTCCATGAATTAAAGAATTATGGAAATTGCGAAATTTCTAGTATTTCCAGATAGATGGAAGAAAAACACTGCTCAAGGTTTTTCAGCAACACCTGCAACTACCACTTGGAAAAATCCTCAAACGTTTTATTATTTCCTAATCAAGTCCAACGAACCTTGCACCTTTACGACTCGATTCGTTTTGCTCCTCAAACTCAATAAATTGCATTTTATCTCAGTAATGTGGCAATAAAGCGATGCACTTATTGGTATTTACAACATCGCAAATCTTCGGTAATATGTTCATAATCATGGGAAATAATTTATAGGAATGACGCAACCAACTTCATTTTAAACGAAAAAATTCATCGTTAAATGCGGAAATGCAATAATATGCAAGTAATGAAAAGGTAGATCTGGTTTGTCTAAAAAATCTACAGCTTGTTTAAAATTTAAGGCCTTGTGAGGCTTAATATTCATGCAATTCATGGTTATTACGTGTTTGGATTATAAATGCGAAGACAATGACCAAAAGCTGGATGGTAGAAGTGTTGGGTAACAAAACTCGATAAAATCATCATTTCTGAAAGGAATATTTAAATTCTTAACCAAACGAAAATTAGATTGAGATCTATCTAGATAGATCTGAGAACCATATTTCAGACATTTTTGCTCCTCGAGTTAATCTGTTATATTTCAACTCAAAAAAAATTAAATTAAAAATAAAACCGAAAAAGCTCCAAAACTTGTTTATTATTAGAGATATTTTTTAAATAGCTATAAGTATACAGGCTGACCCATTATTAAAAAACACCAAGGTTATAGTTTTTAAATAGAAAGCCCTAATTTATATTCCATTTTCGGACGTACCTTTTAATACTGATGATTTTATTCAAACTTAGTATTGGTCGATTTTGCTTAGTTTTTGAAATAATTTGATTTTTTAGACAAAAACATGCTTTACTAAAAATGAAGCCGAAAAAGCTCCATAACTTGTTTATTATTAGAGATATTGACCTTTTCTTTTTTTTAAATTATAGCTGCGTTTCTGCTACATATTTCTAAATTAATGCGGTATATGTACAGACGGTCCCAATATTAAAAAATACTAAGGTTATATTTTTTCAAATAGAAAGCCCTAATTTTTGTTCAATTTTCGGACGTACCTTTTAATACTGATGATTTTAATCGAACTTATTATTTGTTGATTTTGCTTAGTTTTTGAAATAATTTGATTTTTTTGACAAAAACATGATTTATTAAAAATGAAGCCGAAAAAGCTCCATAACTTGTTTATTATTAGAGATATTGACCTTTGCTTTTTTTAGATTATAGCTGCGTTTCTGCTACATATTTCTAAATTAATGCGGTATATATACAGACGGTCCCAATATTACAAAACACTAAAGTTATATTTTTTCAAATAGAAAGCCCTAATTTTTGTTCTATTTTCGGACGTATCTTTTAATACTAATGATTTTAATCGAACTTATTATTGGTCGATTTTACTTAATTTTTGAAATAATTTGATTTTTTTTGACAAAAATACGTTTTATTTAAAAAATAAATATACCTTCTTTAAGTTTGAACATTCTTCTTCAAAGTTACAAAACTTCTACTTTTCTGAGATTCTTAGTTTTTATGTAATGATTTTTTAAAAAACGTGTTTTCGTCAAAAAAAATCAAATTATTTCAAAAACAAAGCAAAATCGATCAACAACAATTTAGTAGCTTAAAAACATCAGTGTTAAAAGCTACATTCAAAAATGAGTTAAAAACCCCTATATCATTTCTTCAAAAATTTTTATTGATCAACCTGTTGAGAGCCACTGTATGGTAATTTATTAGCAATTAATTTTTTCAGTAAACAAAATGGAGATGGTGGCGCATGGGCCTTTTAAGAAATTTTTAAAACTGTGACTAACTTGTTCATTTGTGTTGAAGGTTCGAATCCAGGTCCTGGCAAAAAATTTTTGTGTTTTTATTTCGTAAAATTTAATAACAAAACACAAATTGAAATAAATGCTTAACGTAAGAAGTTTATTTACCTCAGCTGTTTTGTCAATAATATTAAAATTTATATGTTTATAATTCTAGTTCAGCGGTTCTCAAAATTTGCGACTTTAATTTCAAAAATTTTTTGAAAAAACTATGCATTTTTTGATTTACATAAATTTTGCTTCATCGTTTTGTCTTGCCATTCTAACTTAAAATTTTTGCTAAACCATTCTCTAACACGCTGTATAGGTTTTTCCATAAAAAAAACCATAAGTTTGTGTTGTAATTTCAGAAACAATAATTTTGGGTGCGTCAGATTAGTATTTTTTTTTATTTTTGATATTGCTGGGACACCCTGTATTTCTTTCAAAATCAGTTTTTTCAAAATTAGTTCTTTGTCATAATTGCAACTTAACTTGGTGCCAAAACACGAGTTATCTAATCCTTGTAGCCGGCAATTAAACCGCCAAAACAGCCATAACCTCTGGTAGAGGAAGTCATAAATGATCCTGTCCTCCAATAATAAAATAAATTACACCGCGAATGGTTAATATCGCGGATAGTAGAAAAAAGCTGGAGATGTGCGCGTTTAATATGAATGAAATTCCAGGCAATAAATATAAAGCAGCGGTAGTAAAAAACGGTGTGAGACATAAATTACACGCCCTCTTTCATCGAAACCTTGTTAAAATTTCGCCTTTTCCAGATTTACTATGTGGATCACGTCAAGTTGGTAACAGGTATCATTCTAAGGTTGGCGTCGTGTATAATGCGTGTTTAACATAAGTAATTTCTGTTTTATTTCTTGTTGTTGGTTGGGAAACAGGTTCATTGTAATTTGCTGCTTTGGACTGAAAATATCTGGACTGGTTTCGAAATGAATTGGTTTATTCATGGTGGTGGCGCCCCAAGGCTCTGACTTTTTATTGAGGAAGATGAACCTTTGGCGAGTTTTGGACGTTCTTGGAAAGGAGCGAAGCCTTGTATGGAAAGCGAGTTTTCGCGGAAAAGCAAGTTGGCTGCTTCGAGCCTTAAACAGGTGCTGGACGCAAATTGTGAACAAATAACAAAAAACTACTTGAATTTAAATTACCCTTTTTCGAATTGTTTTTCTGCCACCAACTCAGCTAATTTGGAAATTTCAAGCGATTTATTTGGTTTTGAAGAAAAAACTGACGGTTCTTCAGCCAATACCAAACACTTTACTCATTTTTGAAGAAAAAACCAACGTTCTGGGGCCAAAAATGGCCACATATAATCGATAGGTTTTTGCTGAATGAAGTACAAAAATCGTTTAAAGTCAGGACAATTACAACATGTTTATTATTATTATTATTATTATTATTATTATTATTATTATTATTATCTTGACGACTGTTACTGTTATTTCAGATTTTGCAAAAATTGCAAAATCGGGCCAAGAACAACTTTTTTTTAGTAAAATCTGCCATAATACGCGAAATATCGTAATTCAGAACTGAAGCAACACTTTTTAGCACTGACCAATTTATGTAAAATTGCTAAAATTAAGTGAAAAAAAATCGTTTTGAATGTCCTTTTTTGTATTCGAAACTAAGTTAATATTTAAGTTTTCTTTACCCATAGTCCACAAATAATAAAAGAATTCGTAGATACACTATCTAAAAACCAAATAAAATTTTGTAAACATAAGCCAGAAATCGTCGTTTTAGAAAATTTACTGATAAAGTAAAAGATAAAAAATCGTTATCTCACCAATTTTAAGCATTTTGCTCATTTTTAATCTATAAAATTACTTTATTTAAAAATATGGCCGAAAAAATTGTTAATTTCAGAATTCTGGATTATAATAGATTAAAAAAGCAACTGAAGTCAAAAATTCTAAAAAACAAAAAGTTACGGTTATCCAACTTTTTTTGAATAATTCCTAACATTTTTTGCACGTTTTGAGGCCAAAAAGTGAACTTGAATCGAGGGATTTTCCTCATTTTCAGAGAAACAAGAATTATTATTATTATTATTTTTCATGTTTCATGTTCCATTAAAATCTGTCCTAGTAAATGCAAAGAAAAAATTTTTTCCCCTTAGCAAGCGTAACTCCGACCTGAAATGCTGAAATCGAATGAATAGTTTCGATATCAAAAAATATTCGTTTTGGATTTTCATTTTCAGCAAAAGAATAATCTGGCTTGTTATTTAGACATAAAACTGAATTAATTTTATTTATTTTTTTTGTGAAAAATAGCTAGAAAATCAATCGCCATTTTAATTGTAAACTACGTTAATTCAGAGCGATTTTTTTGATATTATGAGCAAAAAATTTAAATCGTCTTTTTGAAAGTTAGTTCATCTAATTCCACACGTTTTGCTCACTTTTATGACAGAATCTCACTTTTATAAAGAGATTTATCGAAAAAAAAAACAGTTTTTGGCCCAATTTTGTTTGGAACTAAATACCGACTCAAATATTTAAGTTTTTGTCAAATTAAGTACAAAAATCCTTGTTTTAGTTCGAGTTAACTTTATTTCAAGCATTTTAGCTGGTTTTGAAGTCAAAAGTGAAGAATAAATCCAGAAAAATCATATATTATCACTATTTCAGGCAAATTTCAAACGACTTAACTCATTTTTGAACCCAAAACTTCGTAATAAACGAAATTGAAAGAATTGACTAAAATATCATAATTCAGAGATAAAGAACGGATTTTTTCCCCTTTGCAAGCGTAACTCAGACCTGAAATGCTAAAATCAAGTGAATTTTTCTGATTCCAAAAAAAAAACAAACATTTTGGATGTATTTTTTTGCCAGAAACCAACTTGCTATTCAATTTTTAGTTTGAAAAGCCTATTGTCAGCAAAAGAATAATTTATTAGGTCATAAACTCATCCCAATTGAATTTTTTTGTCAAAATTGGTCAGAAAATCAATCGCCAATTCATTTGTAAACTACGTTAATTCAGAGCTATTTATTTTGCTATTATAAGCAAAAAATTGATAGAAATCAAAAACTTAAATTACTTTTTGAAAGTTAATTTATCAAATTCCAAACGTTTTGCTCATTTTTACGACAAGATCTCACTTTTATAAAAACCTTTACCAAAAAAAAAACAAACAGTTTTTGGCCCTATTTCGACCAATTCCAAAAGATTACTCGTTTTGGAACTAAATACAGACTCAAATCCTTAAGTTTTTGTCAAATTAAGTACAAAAATCCTCGTCTAAGTTCTGGTTAACCTTATTTCAAATAATATTCCCAGCATTTTACCAAAAGCAAAGAATCAGTCCAAAAAAATCATCTACTATAATCGCTATTTCAAGCGATTTAACTAATTTTTTGAACTTAAAACTGGATGGACATACAAGAGTAGGCCAAAATTCACAAATCTGCTCTTGTTTCGATAAAATCGTAGGAATAAGCAAATCTGTCCGGAATTTTGTGAAAAATCGTATTTCAGAACCGATTTTCAGGCCTTTTCAGGACCATAATGTAAAAATTACTGACTCAAAAAACGAACTAAACGTCTTGAAATTGGTTGAAAGAGTGTATTTACACCTTGAATTAAAACCAAAAATTTGGATCACCTTGTGGTGTTGCTTAGCTGAAACCGTGGGGCACCAGATGGTTTTGAAGTCAAAAGTGAAGAATAAATCCAGAAAAATTATCTATTATCGCTATTTCAGGCAGATTTCAAACGACTTAACTCATTTTTTAACCTAAAACTTCGTAATAAACGAAATTGAAAGAATTGACTAATGCTAAAATCAAGTGAATTTTTCTGATTCCAAAAAAAAACAAACATTTTGGATGTATTTTTTTGACAGAAACCAACTTGCTATTCAATTTTTAGTTTGAAAAACCTATTGTCAGCAAAAGAATAATTTATTAGGTCATAAACTCATCCCAATTGAATTTTTTTGTCAAAATTGGTCAGAAAATCAATCGCCAATTCATTTGTAAACTACGTTAATTCAGAGCTATTTATTTTGCTATTATAAGCAAAAAATTGATAGAAATCAAAAACTTAAATCGCTTTTTGAAAGTTAATTTATCAAATTCCAAACGTTTTGCTCATTTTTGCGACAAGATCTCACTTTTATAAAAACCTCTACAAAAAAAAAAAACAGTTTTTGGCCCAATTTCGACCAATTCCAAAAGATTACTCGTTTTGGAACTAAATACAGACTCAAATCCTTAAGTTTTTGCCAAATTAAGTACAAAAATCCTCGTCTAAGTTCTGGTTAACTTTTTTTCAAATAATATTCCCAGCATTTTACCAAAAGCAAAGAATCAGTCCAAAAAAATCATCTACTATTATCGCCATCTCAAGCGATTTAACTAATTTTTTGAAGTGGATGGACATACAAGAGTAGGCCAAAATTCACAAATCTGCTCTTGTTTCGATAAAATCGTAGGAATAAGCAAATCTGTCCGGAATTCTGTGAAAAATCGTATTTCAGAACCGATTTTCAGCCCTTTTCAGGACCATAATGTAAAAATTACTGACTCAAAAAACGAACTAAACGTCTGGAAATTGGTTGAAAGAGTGTTGAATTAAATCCAAAAATTTGGATCACCTTGTGGTGTTGCTTAGCTGAAACCGTGGGGCACCAGATGGTGTTCTCTAAGGAACAACTGGTCCCTCGACACATGAAACTAGTGTTTTAGACGCCGATGGTCTGTAATTTGACTAATTTTGTTTGAAGCTTTCAAAGACTGTAAATGATTTATTGCGCCCCATTTCGGACCTCTTGCCCGTATCTATCGCTGACCACTGATCAGAACTGAATATTAGAGTATTTATAGAATAGTCCAGTGTAGTACGCGTTGACACGAGACGTAATCGTTCCTAATTGTTTGACAATGCCAGCAGACTAACCTCTTCTACGGTTCCCACGCCTCGGAGACATCTGTTGAACAGTAATACGAAGGTTCCCTTTGGCACATATGCGGCGCTCATATAAATTTCAGCCAAGTTTGAACGTCGAAAAGATCACGAGATGAGTCTCCAATAAATCGGGCATTTCTTTGGCGATTTTGCATCGTGATGTGAAGCGGGATATGGGGTGTGTCGACACACATGTGTTGGGTATTTTTTTCGTTTATTCAGATGTTTTGTGCCATTTTCGTGACGGTCTGCTGCGGCCGACAATAATATGGTAAAACCATGGCAAGAAATGGTACGACACAAGGACAAGAATAATTGGTCTTGACCCACTAACGCTGTATGAATGATTTTTTTACTAATTTTGAATTTTAAATTGCTGGAATTATGCTCCCAAACTCCTCTATTTTTCTGATTTGAATTACAAATTCGCCAAATGATGATGGTTATACATTTTTATACAATCACGTTCTTGTCTGGCGACCAGTTGCTTGTTAAATCAACTACCAGCAGACGCTCACATGGCAGTAGTTTTATTTTTAAATGAATTGCAAAAGTTAGCAAAGTTACAATTTTGAAAAATTTTAATTAAATATTAATCTAAAAAAATTTTTTGTTTGCTTGCTAGTCTGTGATGGAAAATATTTAGCGCACTCGCCACGTTGGTAATGCATAAATAAACACAAATCAGTCATTGACACAGATGATACTTTTTATTTCTTTATATTTTTAACTAAGGTGATAAGACGATCATCTGCTCATTTTTTGTTTGCTTCTGATTTTTTTGTACACTACTGTACAAGGTAGAAAAAAAATTGCCCATATTTAAAACTTGCCCAATTTTCAAAGAATTGTCAAAAAATTGTTCTTTTGGTTGAATGAAGTAAAAATATTTACTAAATATAAACATTTAAATTTTCACTAATTCTAAGACTTTTATCGCCCTTAAGAGCCAAATCAAAAGGTTTTTGCAAAACAAGACAAAAAAATCATCGGTTTAGTTCTGTTTTGATCTTTCATTTTTCATTTTTGAGCTTGAAACTAGCTCGGCATATTGAAAAAATTTTTACAACAGCAAATATTTGAGATAACTCCAAATGATATTTACTTAATTTTGACATTGTTTAAGTGATTTTTTTTAAACACGACAAAAAAGGCTCGCTTTGTATAAAGTCACTAACTTTTAGAGACATTCCCAAAATTACTCAAAAGCGCCACTATGGGTTAATTCAAAGTGATTTAGTCTGTTTTTGAGCAAAATCTAGAGATTTTAGTACAAGAAGAAAATCATTGTTTTAGTAAGTAATCTGCTCAATTTGTAGCCAAAAATTGTCTTCACTTTTTTAGCAAACAAAACGAGAAAAATAATCGGTTTACGTCTATTATTGTCCTTATCCTTTGAATCCTATTCTTAGCGATTCATTTCGTTATTGAGATTACTTCAAGCAGTAATTTTTGTGGGGAAAAAACTCCAAATGCTTTGCTCGTTTTTTGATTTATTTAACACTACTTCAGAAGCCAGAAAAGATATAGCACATTTTTTAAACTTGTCAAATTTTTAAAAAATTGATAAAATTTTAGGCCGAACTCAGGGCGACTTCTTATTAAGTCAAAAGCCAACTCAAATCTAGAAGTTTTGATTGAATGAAGTAAAAATATTCTAGTTTAAGATCAGAATAACTCCATTTCAACCAATTCCAAATCTTTTATCAAGCTAGAAATTGACTTAAATCATTATATTTTTGAGAAACAAGACCAAAAATTATCGGTTTAAGTCTATTTTGTTCTTTCAGCCAATGAATTAATTTCTAAGCTAGAAAATAGCTCAACATATTGTAAAAATTTACGAAATTTCACCACAGCAGATACTGTTGACATTATTTAAGAGATTTTTTAAACATGACAAAAAAGATTCGTTTTTTATAAAGTTACCTACTTTTAAAAAAAATCCCCCAAATTACCGAAAAGCGTCACTTTAGGTATAAATGACGTTAATTCTGTTTTTGAGCAAAAAAATCGAGCGATTATTGTAAATCAAAAATAAAATCGTTGTTTTAATAGTAATCTGCTCATTTTGTAGCCAAAAATTGCAGTGTTCGCCAGTTGTTATCTAATTTTGATTTAAAAAATTTATTTAAAGAAATTATTATAATTGTAATTATTAATTTTTCCAAAACGACAGTCGAGATTTTAGTTAGTTGTGTGAAAGTCCTACTTTTCTAGGATTCTTAGTTTTTGAGTAATAAATTTAAAAAAGTGTTTTCGTCAAAAAAAATCAAATTATTTCAAAAACTTAGCAGAACTTATTCTGTGAGAAAACCGGCCTTAGAACTGATTCACTGGTGTCTCATTTGGAGACAGGAATAAGTAGTTAAGTAGTTAACAAACTTTTGTTCCCAAACTTCCAGTCTTTGTCCTTTTCCTTATTTTTAGCGATTCATCTTGTTATGAGATTACTGGAAGCAGGTAAAAAAAACAATTCATGAAATTTCACGAAAGTATATCAAATTTCAAATAATTTGCTCCATTCTGACATTTTCTTATCAAATTTCAATAAACAAGTCAAAAAACCTTAGCTCGTTTTTGATCTACAAACTAGACCGAGTAAATTATTTGTTTTTGAGCAAAAAATCGACCAAAATCGGGAAGTTTTGGTAAAACAAGGAGAAGAATTATCGTTTCAAGCGTTTTAACACGTTTGGAAACTGAATTAAAGTATTTCACATAAACTCCAAATGATTTTGCCTAATTCTTACCTTTTTTAAGAGACTTTATAAGCAAGGCATAAAATGTTTGGTTCATTTTGGAACCACAAATTCACCTGATTTAGACAAAATTGCCAAAATGGCCAAACTATGCTCAGCAATTTGTTCGATTTGAAATTTTTCTTAAAAATGTTATCGAAAAAAGTGAGAAAGTGTCTTGGAAGCAAAAATTGACCCAAATCAAGTGGTTTTTAAGCGAAAGAAGCAGCAAAAAACTTAGCATAGTTTTAAATTAATTGAGTGCCTTTTCTCTTTAACTGCGCTTCTATTAGAAAAGAAACGGAGCAAAAGTGCATTTTTTCTTTGATTAAACATAATTTAATAAAAATTAATTAATGCTACATTTCTAATTATCCGCTTCATAAAGTAAAAAATTAAAGAGCAAGAAAATGTCTCAACTTTCTTTATAAAATTATTATCAATTCTAAGACAGTCCTCTCCTTGCCACATTTCACTTAGCACTTTATGTGCCACGAACTGATAATTTTTGATAAAAACACATAAAATGTAAACAAGTTCATTAAACAAACGCCCGGAAACCGTACAATTTTTCGACCAAATTGCAACAACAAACTTGGACAATACTGACGCTCTTAATTAGCCCTCTCGCAGACCAACAGCCCAGTCTCAAGTCGTAAAAACGGGCCCATGTGGGTAATTTCCAACCAATCATTTTTATTTGCCAATTTATTCCATCTAATAACTTTATTTCCCAAATTCCTCAATTAAGAAGCTCCCAATCGAGTAATTAAACTATTGGACCGTTACGCTTGACCAAAATCTACATCTAAACGCACTTTCTTCCTCCTTTAATTTCCTGTCAAGATAAGTGCGGCTAATTTAAATATAAAACATCTTTTTCTCGGTGTTTGCTGTCAGGTGCGGAATGTGGTATTTACGACCACCCTTTGGGCCGGATAACAATTTGCAACACAAATACCAACATGGAAAAGACATCAAGTAATTAAAACGGCCGAAAATTCGTTTTTTCTAGATTGGTAGTTTAGTGTTTCCGGGTGAGTTGGTGAAGAAAGGACGAGCCTTGCAGGATATCCGTTCTTGTCTGCACGACTATAATTATCTATTCTTCAAGAGGAATCGGAAAGAAGGGTTGGACCAGAAGACGAAATCTTCCGTTTTATTTGATTGCGTTTTCTCGTCTCTAATTTATTGTTTTGGAATTTTTCTTCCCACGCACAAGCCACCGAAAAAAACCAAACCGCAATTAACAACGTTTTGCAGTTCCCATGAAGGGCCGTATTTGGTGTCGGCAGTTGCAAGAAGCAACAGTTCTCGAGATGAATCAACTTTGCAACCTGACATTTACACGAGTTACGGTTTATTGACCCGTTGAGGCAAGAACAAGCCGATTACCGTCATTAGAGAAAAGCTTTTTTCCGAAGAGGGAAATTTGAAATTAATTCTAGATTGCCGCGTGGATGATGTGTGACTTAATTCACATGTTGACTTGATTTTGTGAAAATAAACAAACGGAATTTGTGGTGTTTGAATGGGAGAAGTTTTTTGAGACGGTAACGAATGGTTTGTTTTGGGCGATTTGCATCACAATGGATCATTAGGTTTGGAATTGATAGAGCGAAGAGTTTAATATTGGCTGAAATTATGGCTCGAGTCTAGAATAATTTATTTTTATTAGAGAAACGAAAACCAACCATTAATTACAGATCTATAAATTCTGTATAAAGTAAAATACTTTCAAAGATATAAAAAATATGGTCTACGTTTCTAGAAAACCAATTGGTCAAAATATCTAGACTCAAAATTCACAGCTTTGTGTTTCTACCTCTTATTCAAATTTATTAGAAAGCTCCTACTTCCATGTTTTATTGAAAAGTGACTACAAATCCAAAGGTTGTCCATTCAGTTTGTATACAGAGAATAATTTATTACAAGGTCAAAAATTCTTGGACTCTGAAATTTTGGAAATTTTAAGAAATAAAAAATTCAACTAAAATAAAAATTATGTAGGTGTTTAAATATTAATATGCGACATTTGTTCATCTGTTAAAAATTCATAATGCACCTTCCGTTTTCATTTTCGAAAAAAAAAATCAAAAAAGATTTATATTTTCTTGTTCAAAAATCAGTCGAGAACAGTTCCTTATTGAGTGACTAAAAATTCAGTCTCTATTCTAAATAAATATCTATAAAAAGAGTTTTTTGAGGCAAAAAGCGAAAAAATATTATTTTCAAGAATCATCAACACAGGCTGATCCTTTAGGGCCTACCTTACAAACTTTTTAATTTTTAATACTATACACCTAGATCTTTAAAATTTTGTATTGTATTATATCCAAATCGACTATTTTAAGTTCAAGAAAAATATTTTCAAAATAGTTGGTATTTCAGAATTTTAAATATTTTTTATTGCATTTTTGAATTCGCCTTTTGGAACTGAGTAATTTGCAGTGATTTGTTTAAAATATCACAGCTCTTGAACACCTTACGATAAGAGAATAAGTCTTTTTGCATTAGGTAACCAAAAGTTCGAGCGGTCTTCTAAAATTTTCAAAATTGTTAACTGTCAAATTGCATGACTACTATGATTTTTTTAAAATGTTGATCAAAAAATGATTGTAACAGTTTTTTCAAATGAAATGACCCTGTTTTTTCAATGGCAATAAATGACCCTGTTTTTTCAATGGCAATCAAAATACCATGGATTTTTATGAATACTTTTATCAACGTCTTCTATATTCATTTCTTACAGTTTTTGAAATAATCATAAAAAAACAAATTTTAGCTCGTTATTTTCATTTTTATTCGAATAAATTTTCAAACAATACGAAATTTGTGGTATTAAATTAAAATAAATGTTCGATTTGTCCACCATTTTTATTCAAGAAGTTCAAAATTCGATGGCAGACTGAGTTATTTTACATAATTCACAGTAATAATGACCTTTAGTTAAATATTACTGTTTTATAGCTAACTTAATAATAAATCAGCTAAAAACTAAATACATTTTTGAAAATTTGACCATTTTACAAAGCCTGCTTGATTAACAATGAAAATTAAAAAATGAAATCCAATTTTTGTAATTATTTTAAAAAAATGTAAGACATAGCTTTAGTAGGTGTTCATAAAAGACACCAAAAATATCGATGTTTTTCAATTACCTTTAAGAAAATATGTCGTTTGAAAAAACTGAGTTATAGCCGTTTTCTAATAACCATTTTGAATAAAAATCACACTAGCCTTAAATTTTGACAGTTGACAATTTTCGAACCTTCCACTATCGAATCCAAAAAAAAATATTCACTTATCTTAAAGGGTTCAAAGTCTGTAATTTTTTAAACAAACCCTTGCAAATGAGAATTCTAACAAAAAAATTGTCATGTATCAAAAACTATGACAGATAAGTATCAACAACTTGCGTAAATTTTACTTAGTATGAAAAGGTAAATACAAAAATGCAATAAAAATGTGTGGCTACTATTTAAAATTTTAAAGTTTGCGCCAATTAGTCGTGGTTCCGAAAACTCAACCATTTTGAAAATAATTTAGTTGTAGTTTCAAAAAAAGTTAAAACAAATCTGCAAAAATTCTAACGTAAAAACAGTTCGGTACTTCCATAAGTTTTGGGTAAAAATGACCAAGGATTCAAGTTTTATGTCCTGAAATTGTCTACAACTAAAACTTCTTTATTTCCAAAAATGCTCAAAAATTTAGTCACTATTTCATATTCTAAACATAAAACAAATTAATAAATGTTTGTTTTTATGTACGATAAACAGTTTCTCAAGTTTAGAGATTTTTTAAAATAAAAATTGATTACATTAGATTACATTAAAGAAAAATGCTTAAATTACCTCAAAACTTCACTGGAACGTTATTCATTATTATTGCAATTTTTTTCTAAATAAAATGGCAACAGTAACTGTACAGCAATTCTTCCTAATTAATTTTAAAACAGCGAATTGCTCAATTAGTGAATTACTATTTATTTCACAAAAATTAAAAAATCATTCCATCATCATTACTAAGCTTTTCACGAATCGCTAGACCCAAAACCTTGTGCAAATCACGACCGCTGAATATTTATCACTAATTTATCATCGTGCTGGAACTGGGCTAATTGAGATATCTCGTCGATTGATAATGAAAAATGGTGAGAATAAGGGTCAAAACATGAAAGGTTAACGTCCTCGCTTGCAATTTTTCCTTCTCACCTTATCAGAACAAAACACCAGAATGCGTCCAATTTGCTCATTATCATCGCTCTAATTAGTGATAAAAACGCAAATTCGTCAGGATAAAATTAATTAAAGCCGACCCAGATTCCAAGGAAACGGACGGTCCGGCAGGAAGTGAAGAGTTAGTAATTATTGTGACAATAAATAAATAAATGATAATCGCTTTTTGAGTCGCTTTGAATGGTCCCGACGTTATTATCACCACCTAATCCAAATAAGAGCCGTATTATCACGCCCCGACTGCAAACTGTTCCTTCAGATGGTAATAAACCGGAAATGCTTTTCAGAGAGGGTTTTCCTGTCGCTGGATTCTGGACCAAGATTTCGGTACCATCTCGCAGTTTGCATAATTGATCCGAATACCAACGACAGGATGTAAGGAGTGTCGTAATGAATGAACATTGGCGGTTTTTTCTTCTTGCTGTATATACAGTCTTGACCTGAACTCGTCAATCCAGTTCGATGAGACGCTGGATGATTGCGGTACTGATAGGAGAAGAGGAAGGAAACTTCTTGATCGACGCATTCATAAATTATTAATTGGATGGGATTAGATGATGGAAAAATTGTTGTGATGTTTTACTGCCATTTAAATAACACAGTCGTGATAGTTGAGAGAAAGTGCAATTAAAAGGTGCGATACTAAAAAATTTGACAAAGCAGGAAGAACGCTGATTTAATGGATGGAAAAATTAGAAACTCCAGTTTGAAGATAACTCCGAAATTATCAGTCATAATCCCATTCAATTAGTACGTTGAGAAGTGTTTTTAATTATCTATATTTGAAAAGAAAGATCACTGTCCTACGACTCATAGTCATCCAGAAAATTGCCAATAAATGCAATAGTACGCAAAACCTAGTTTTGTTAATAACTTGAAAACTATTCAGAATTTTCCAGTTTTCTCGACGCCAGTCGATTCCCCAGATCATTTTACATACAGATACTTGAAAATATCTCCATTTTGTCGCATAGTTTTGCCATAATTTGACAAAATCTAGCGTGCCGATTACAACGGAACCGAGTCGCCGTAATCGGCGTCTGAATTTTTTACCGGTCCGGCCTAAAACTTGGGTCGTTTTATAAAGGGTTTCCATGGTAGCGTAGTTTTGAGTCATTCTTGTTGATTGTGACTGCACATCCGTTACTGCATTTTTGGAATACTCGAGTTATTTTAAAGGAGTTTTCATTAACTCTCTCTATATCGAAATGTAGTCGTTTTCGAAATATGTAGGATTTTTTGAAAAATTTTGGATTTCCATCTTTGCATGCATTTTCTGCAAATCCGTTATCGACCAATAACTCCAAAATTATCAGTCATGATCCCATTCAATTAATACCGTTGAAAAGTGTTTTTAATTATCTATATTTGAGAAAAAAGATCATTGTCCTACGACTCATAGTCATCTATAAAATTGCCAATAAATGCAATATTACGCAAAACCTAGTTTTGTTAATAACTTGAAAACTATTCAGAATTTTGCAGTTTTCTCGACGCCAATCGATTCCCCAGATCATTTTACATACAGATACTTGAAAATATCTTCATTTTGTCGCATAGTTTTGCCATAATTTGACAAAATGTAGCATGCCGATTACAACGGAACTGAGCCGCCGTAATCGGCGTCTGAATTTTTTACCGGTTCGGCCTAAAACTTGGGTCGTTTTATACATTTTGACAAGGGTTCCCATGGTGGCGTAGTTTTGCGTCATTCTTGTTGATTGTGACTGTACAGTCGTTACTGCATTTTTGGAATACTCGAGTTATTTTAAGGGAGTTTTTTATCAACTTTCTCTTTATCCAAATTTAGTCGTTTTCGAAATATGTAAGATTTTTTGAAAGCATTTTCTGCGAATCCGTTATCGGCCAATAACTCCGAAATTATCAGTCATAATCCCATTCAATTAGTACCGTTGAGAAGTGTTTTTAATTATCTATATTTGAAAAAAAAGATCATTGTCCTACGACTCATAGTCATCCAGAAAATTGCCAATAAATGCAATAGTACGCAAAACCTAGTTTTGTTAATAACTTGAAAACTATTCAGAATTTTGCAGTTTTCTCGACGCCAGTCGATTCCCCAGATCATTTTACATACAGATACTTGAAAATATCTCCATTTTGTCGCATAGTTTTGCCATAATTTGACAAAATCTAGCGTGCCGATTACAACGGAACCGAGTCGCCGTAATCGGCGTCTGAATTTTTTACCGGTCCGGCCTAAAACTTGGGTCGTTTTATAAAGGGTTTCCATGGTAGCGTAGTTTTGAGTCATTCTTGTTGATTGTGACTGCACATCCGTTACTGCATTTTTGGAATACTCGAGTTATTTTAAAGGAGTTTTCATTAACTCTCTCTATATCGAAATGTAGTCGTTTTCGAAATATGTAGGATTTTTTGAAAAATTTTGGATTTCCATCTTTGCATGCATTTTCTGCAAATCCGTTATCGACCAATAACTCCAAAATTATCAGTCATGATCCCATTCAATTAATACCGTTGAAAAGTGTTTTTAATTATCTATATTTGAGAAAAAAGATCATTGTCCTACGACTCATAGTCATCTATAAAATTGCCAATAAATGCAATATTACGCAAAACCTAGTTTTGTTAATAACTTGAAAACTATTCAGAATTTTGCAGTTTTCTCGACGCCAATCGATTCCCCAGATCATTTTACATACAGATACTTGAAAATATCTTCATTTTGTCGCATAGTTTTGCCATAATTTGACAAAATGTAGCATGCCGATTACAACGGAACTGAGCCGCCGTAATCGGCGTCTGAATTTTTTACCGGTTCGGCCTAAAACTTGGGTCGTTTTATACATTTTGACAAGGGTTCCCATGGTGGCGTAGTTTTGCGTCATTCTTGTTGATTGTGACTGTACAGTCGTTACTGCATTTTTGGAATACTCGAGTTATTTTAAGGGAGTTTTTTATCAACTTTCTCTTTATCCAAATTTAGTCGTTTTCGAAATATGTAAGATTTTTTGAAAGCATTTTCTGCGAATCCGTTATCGGCCAATAACTCCGAAATTATCAGTCATAATCCCATTCAATTAGTACCGTTGAGAAGTGTTTTTAATTATCTATATTTGAAAAAAAAGATCATTGTCCTACGACTCATAGTCATCCAGAAAATTGCCAATAAATGCAATAGTACGCAAAACCTAGTTTTGTTAATAACTTGAAAACTATTCAGAATTTTGCAGTTTTCTCGACGCCAGTCGATTCCCCAGATCATTTTACATACAGATACTTGAAAATATCTCCATTTTGTCGCATAGTTTTGCCATAATTTGACAAAATCTAGCGTGCCGATTACAACGGAACTGAGTCGCCGTAATCGGCGTCTGAATTTTTTACCGGTCCGGCCTAAAACTTGGGTCGTTTTATAAAGGGTTTCCATGGTAGCGTAGTTTTGCGTCATTCTTGTTGATTGTGACTGTACATCCGTTACTGCATTTTTGGAATACTCGAGTTATTTTAAAAGAGTTTTCATTAACTCTCTCTATATCGAAATGTAGTCGTTTTCGAAATATGTAGGATTTTTTGAAAAATTTTGGATTTCCATCTTTGCATGCATTTTCTGCAAATCCGTTATCGACCAATAACTCCAAAATTATCAGTCATGATCCCATTCAATTAATACCGTTGAAAAGTGTTTTTAATTATCTATATTTGAAAAAAAAGATCATTGTCCTACGACTCATAGTCATCCAGAAAATTGCCAATAAATGCAATAGTACGCAAAACCTAGTTTTGTTAATAACTTGAAAACTATTCAGAATTTTTCAGTTTTCTCGACGCCAATCGATTCCCCAGATCATTTTACATACAGAAACTTGAAAATATCTCCATTTTGTCGCATAGTTTTGCCATAATTTGACAAAATGTAGCGTGCCGATTACAACGGAACTGAGCCGCCGTAATCGGCGTCTGAATTTTTTACCGGTTCGGCCTAAAACTTGGGTCGTTGACGAGGGTTTCCATGGTGGCGTAGTTTTGCAAAAGTTTCGCCGTAATCGGCATTTGCCAGTGAGTGTCTCGGTGGGTTTAAAGTCAAGTCAGGAATTTGGTTAACAATTTAGTTATCAAGAAATGTAATTTCGCTTCCTCCCAAACAACTTGCAATAATAATTGATAAGTCAGCTCAGCTGTTTAAATGAGTAAGAGCAGTAAAATCCATCGTAATCGCCTTTTATCACTCCATAAAATTCCAATATCGCCTCAACACATTCAAACTCCAAGAATGTTTTTAAAAGAAATTATTTCAAATGTGAATCATTCATTAAAAACAATTTGGACGAGATGATAAAGTCCATGCGATGTCAAGGCCTGGCGTTAAACATTTCGCGATCGGATAAATAATTTCGTGAATTATGACTGTATATGGACCAAGTTGAGTCATTTTGATTTTTTTATGTGGAATTTTAGCTCAGACAAACATTTTATCTTATTTAAAATTACAAAAAAAAATAATTTTGAAAGAAGCTTTTTTCAAAGCTGTAACACGCTCCTATTTGATGACAAAAAATTGAGAGGTGATTGACAGTGCGCGATAAACAATCGGAGAATGAAATATTTTCTTATCTGATAAAATGTAAATAAACACAGGTCTGGGTGATCCGATGTAATAAACTTGTCAAAACAACAAACCGAAATTAATTCGAGTTAATTCCAAAATTTCATTACGAAATTTCAGTTGCTTGTCCGGTTTTAATTAACTGATATCCCAACGAGGATTTTATTTAAATCTTCACAACATCCGGCCAGCTCTCAAAAATATTAAGTTTCATTTATTTACTGTAATTTTTGTCTGTTTCAGGTACAAACTCCTCCACCTGTCCATTTTCCCAGCATCCCTAAGCTAATACGAAATTCGAGAATCTGAAAAAATCTACCTGAAGCTCGTAAAAAAGCATGTGTGAGAGGGTGGGAACAGTGTGACCTTAGATCGTAATTTTTGATGATTTATGGGGCTGTAAACGGGGGTGTATTAGTGCCAGGACCGGACTCCCGATATGCACATACACATTCTTGACGGTTGCGGTTAACCCAAGTATGTACTTCACGGTGTTCGCACATCAATGCCATTGCAGCGGCGATTCTTCCGCATCGAAAACTCCGACGTGGCCTTAGATTAGCGACCTTGGACGCCAAAGGTCTTCGAATGGACGAATTTTCTCATTCACTTGTTAACTTACAATAATTCCTGAACTTTGAAGCCTAATAAAAATGCGAAAATGTCTACTAATTTAGTTTTATTTGTCAGGCGGGCAAAGTTTACTTACAAGTATTTTATTACCACACAAAAACTTGATACTTAATATGAGAATTGGGAAACTATTTCGTGTAGCGTTTTGATCAAAGTGGCATGTGACTATGTAACTATTTCTCCTGGTTTTAAGCTACATTTAATTTCTCTACACATACAGGATCTTTAATCTTGTATAGTTTTTAATTCACATATACAGTCACGAACAAAAAAAATGACACTCCGACCAACCGGATCGGATATTAAAAGTGTTATTCTTGTTGATCGGGACTGTACATACATTACTGCATTTTTGGATTACTCGAGTTATTTTAAGGGAATTTAAGGAAAAATTTAGTCGTTTTCAGAATATGTAGAATTTTTGAAAAATTTTGGATTTGCATCTTTGCATGCATTTTCTACAAATCAGTTATCGGCCAATAACTCCGAAATTATCAGTCATAATCCCATTCAATTAGTACCGTTAAAAAGTGTTCTTAATTATCTACACTTGAAAAAAAAGATCATTGTCCTACGATTCATAGTCATCCAAAAAATTGCCAATAAATGCAATAATACGCAAAACCTAGTTTTGTTAATAACTTGAAAACTATTCAGAATTTTGCAGTTTTCTCGAGGTCAATCGATTCCACGGATCATTTTACGTGCACGTAGTTGAAAATATCTCCATTTTGTCGAATAGTTTTACCATAATTTGATAAAATGTAGCGTGCCGATTACAACGAAACTGAACCGCCGTAATCGGCGTCTAAATTTTTTATACATTTTGATAAGGGTTTCCATGGTGGCGTAGTTTTGCGTCATTCTTGTTGATGGTCACTGTACATTCGTTACTGCATTTTTGGAATACTCGAGTTATTTTTAGGGAGTTTTTATCAACTTTCCCTATATCCAAATTGTCGTTTTCGAAATATATACAATTTTTTAGGCATATTTTTAGAGAAGGCTTAGTCCTTTTCTTTGGTGATTTCAAATTTATAAAAAATTTAGCAAATCCCGAATTTTTAAGATTAAGTTTGCAGAACTTTAAACACCCATAAGTAAAAATTTTCAAATGAAATGCCACAATTTTTATTTGATCAAATGATAAGAGAATTTAATTTTGCGTCAATTTGTATTAATATTACCTATACTTCCGTTTACTTTTCAAGACACACGAACATTTTATTGACATTCATTAATTCATTAGCTCTTTTCGCATAGGTTGCCATGGAAACGTAAGTAAAAAATATAGCAAATCAAAGTTTTTGAAATCTAAATTCAGTGAATTTATTTTATTTTAAAGAAAGCAAAGCAAAATTTTAAACAGAACTTATCGTTTATTCAGTGATAAATGTTTCTTTGCCAAACTCTGGCTAGTAAAAAATTTTCGGAAATGTCAAAGAAAACCAACGAATCTTGAAAATCATTACAGGTAGGTATAGGGAATGTCAATACAGATCTTTGTAAAATTAAACTTCCACTTAGTGATTCAATTTTTTGAAAAAAATTACTTATAGCTTTTAGAAGACGTCCAAAAAAAAGTTTTTGGAATTTCGAAACATTTTTTTTTCAATTTTAAGCACACTGAAGGAAACACAAGGGCTTTCTTTTATGATTGTTCAAAAACTATTTTCAAAATTCTAAAAATGGCAAAATTACCGATTTTTGAAGTGAAAGGTGCAATCCAAAAATTTTCAAAAAATCCGGAAAATTTCGAAAATGGCTAAATTTAAGTATAGGGAAAGCTCATGAAAATCTTCTTGAAGTAACTCGAAAAATTCAAAATCGCAGTCAAAAACATAGCTCTTTCAAAAAAAAGACGAACTTTCAATAATTTTATTATAAAGCTCAACAGTTTTTATGCACAAACTTTTATTTATTTACGTCCAAAAATTGTTAAAAAATGTGAAAGCAACATTTTGAATACAAAATCTTCGTGTCGATGCTCGAATCCAATTACGGCATGATTAATATTCTTGCCTTATTAGTTGTGCTTAATTGATCCAATTTGGAGTATTTTTTCTTTAATAATACGGCTTCTTATTGAAAGAAAGCCTTGTCTAGACCCTGTCGAATTCCTCGCCGGCTGCAGCACTGTCAAGAAAGCACGCTGCAGTCACTCAATTGACCCCCGACCTCTCTGGCCCTTGGCCCCACCAACTCTGATACATTTACAAAACTCAGTCGAATATTTTCAAACTGGAAACTCCGGAAATCTCATTCGCAGCCGGAAACCGTCCCTAATTAAGCGCATTTTTCGGACAGGTGTTCACTGACTGAAGGAAATTTGTCGATACAGAATGACAGATGTATATGATTTTTTTACTTCAAGTAATCTATAATTTATTTTGTTGTAATTCAGCGGAAATTGCGATTGCTTTTTGCACGTCAGCTTTTGATTTGCAGTCTTGGCAAATTGTGTGCAGTGTCATCGGTTTTGATGCCTTGGGTGACCTCCACAATTAATAAAATATCGAGGGAAATTTAAATTTTGCCGCACAGTATTGTATTGTTCACTTTTGAGCCAATCAAAATCGAAAAAGCAAAAGTCATCGTAGCGCAGTAGTCGAGTGACTTTGCGATTATTCTAACGGATCTAATTTCTTACACGTTCCAAATTCGCATCAGTCATTGTTTTCCCACCTTAGTTCAGGCGCTCTAATTGCGTATATCCTTACAAAAAGAAAAACAGTTAAAAGGAAATATTCATAATACTTGTTATAAACATGTCGTCAACAGTTTTCACAACACATGCATTATCGCACGTTTCGCAGAAAAATAGCAGAAATAGGTAAACTTTATTGCAAATCAAAGAAAATGGGGAACAATTTTAAATTTTACAATTCTCAATAAATAAACAATTTTCAAGAGTTTTTAATGATAATCACCCCAATAGTTAAAACAGAATAAAAAAACAGTGTTAACGATTTTAGTGGAAAAAACTGAAAAAAAAATCAAATTCAATGAACTTTAAAAATATTCATGAAAACAAACAAATGTCCTCTTTACCGACTATGGCAATTACCATTTTATTAAAAGTAGTTTCCATAAATGGAATATAATGTTCCTGGAAATGCTCTGCCGAATTTCTTGGCGCCGGACTATAAATATTTTGTTAAGTATAAAAGGAAAAATTGTAAAGTCCTTATAATCAATCATTTAATTAGTTTTTTTGTTTACTTTATGTTATATTTTCTTTTATAGTTTAAGTTGGAAGTCGAGCAATTTTTTATAGACAGTCACTTGCCCATACTGTGATTTAGGAGATTTGTCTTATCAAAATACTTCTAGTACTTAGTCTAGTCGAGAAAATCATCAAAAAATGCTGGTCAATAGACAGACAAAAATAAAGCTTTTACTCCTAACAAAACTTTATTATATTATTTTCTGGTATAATTGAAAAAAAGTGAAGAAAATGTCTTTCAAAATTTAGAGAGATAAATTGGTCACCCATTTGTCTATAGAGGGTGGGTCTTAACTTATACATTAGGAAACTTAGAGAATAATTGTTTTTGCCAAATAATAACAAAAAAAGTGGTAGTAAAGGTTTTTTAGTTACCGGAATATTGTCCAAGAAAAACATTACTAAAATTTTAATTTCTTAGAATAATAACTAGACTATCATAATTATCCCGGTACTACATAGCTACCTCCAAATAATTAAAAAAAAGTTATGCTCAATAACAAGTAAAACGCATTATATATAGATGAAATAAAAATGTTTTCTTCATGTGAATACATAATTCAAAAAATTTAAAAACAATTAAAACAGAAAAAAAAATTAAAAAATTCTTAGAATAATAAGACTATCATAGTTAATACTGGTACTACAGAAAATACCTCCAGAAAATAAAAAAAAAGTTATGATAAACAAAAAGTAAAACGCACTGTATATAGGTGAAATAAATAAAAAGAATAAATAAAAATAAATAATAAAAAATAATAAAATAAATAAATAAATAAATAAAAATAAAAAATAAGAAATAAAAGTTTTTTCTTCATGTGAATACCTAATACGAAAAATTTTAGACCAATTAAAACAGAAAAAACTAAAAAAAACAGAAAAAACAAAAACCTTCAAGTACTAACTGCTCAATGATTTCTAAACAATTTTCACACGTTTCTACTCGTATTCAAGTAACTTTGAACAAGTTTTTGATTTTAGATATTTTTTCCCATAAAAAATAAATTTTTTTTCTAAACTTATTTTCCATTTTCACACGTTTCTGCTGGTATTCAAGTAACTTTGAACAAGTTTCTGATTTTTGATATTTTATCCCACAAAAAATAAGTTTTTTTTCCAAACTTATTTTCCATTTTCACACAATTCTGCTCGTATTCAAGTAACTTTGAACAAGTTTTTGATTTTTGATAGTTTTTCCCACAAAAAATAAGTTTATTTTCCATTTTCACACGTTTCTGCTGGTATTCAAGTAACTTTGAACAAGTTTCTGATTTTTGATATTTTTTCCCACAAAAAATTAGTTTTTTTTCCAAACTTTTTGGATTATTTCCATAAAAAAATTATTCTTTTTCTTATTTTCATTAAGGTCCTTAATGAGCGTAATTCATAACCGATGCCTTAACTTTTTTTTGTTACGATCGAATGTAGAGTTTTAAAGAAATTTAGAAAAAAATCTGATGTAAAAAATTTTGGAAGCGCTTCACAATGTGGCAATTTATAAGGTTGTAGGACAATAAATAACAATTCTATTTTTTTCACATTTATTATGGTCCGTAAAATAATAGATACCGAATTTTCCATGGCAAGATCGTCTTTAAAATGTCCCAAAAGACTGAGTTTTGCATACAGAGTTGAGCAAAAGTATGGAACTTTCATAATTATTTAAAAAAAAACATTGGTGTAAAAATAAAATTTTGATTTTTTTTTATAATAACCCAAAAAAAATTGTACTTTAAACATAACCCCATTTTCAAGTCCTTCATGAGGTACTAAGAGGTTTTTTCGTAAGGTACATAGTTAGGCACAGAATGCTTGGTTCCATACATTTGTCCAACTATAAAAATTAAAGGAAAAACTGACCTGGTACTGGAGAAAAGGAAAGAAAACAGGATCTGGCACAGGAGTGGTGAAATGAAATCGGTAAATCGTCGTTACCAAAAGTTTTTGATTGTCACCATACGAATAATTAGTGTTAAGGCTGTTAATTTTAACAACACAATCACAAACACAAGGAAACATCACAAAAATAAAAAGCACATCACGACCACACAGTCTAGCGTCTCAGTGTCACTATTATGGCGGTCTTTTTATCCAGAGCTGCCAACCTTGTCACACAAAGTTCCTGAGTGAGGGTGCGAATTTCGAATTAGTCATTATTTTTTAATTCACTAGTAATTACAACTGAAAACATATCTGGATGTACCTAATGCAGAAAAAACTAATAGGTAATTCAAGCCTCATTAGAGCCGATTTTTTTCTGATTAAAGCCATAAATTTTGAAATCAAGTTGGCAACATTAACGCAAAAACGGAAAAAAGATAAATAATGTGGCCAACTTAACTTCAAGCCAACGTCCCGAAAAATTAGTTTTAATTGGAGTAATTAAAGCCCTCAAAATTTCACCCTCCACTTGACCTGAATCCGAAATTTTTGAACAAAGAGTGATGGATCGACGTTTCAAAAAAGTGACACTTGAAAGCATCAGTTGGAATGCGGCTCTCCTTTTAAACGGTCCCAAGTGGTCTTGAGACCTCTGTAAGCGATTTCCAAAGAAGCGCGCAATAAACAAACATTATTCCAAAGCAATAAATAAATAAAAAAATTAAAGACAGCTCATCAGAGAGACGCACTCACCTCTAACCCCCATGTCCACATTACACCCTCCAAAGCCAGCCATGGCCAGGATAATCCCCAGGAGAAAAATATCCATTTTGAGAAAAACAAAACCAAAATTCCAGAAAAAAAAAAACACTGCTCACAGCATCACAACACTGCACTAAGTCATCATCCGAGTGTCATGGGAAAAAACAAAATAAGTACGACAACCTGTTGCACAACTCGAAGCAACAACAACACCACCTCTCGACGACTCGATTTCGAATGACAACAATTGAACGTCGCGCTTCTCGAGCCCGGAGCGACCGGAGGCGAAGACGGCCGAAGTGTCACAGGTAGATTAGTGACCTTGTGAGCAACAGGTAAGAGAGAGATGGGGCTATTGTGCTCCTTGCGTAGAAGAATGTTGATCTGTATTATTGTTGGGAAAAGATGAAAAAGCCATGGTAGAGTCGACCAATGGGTGGGTCGAGCTGGGGGTCAGGGGAGATGGTAGCGAGTCCGATGGGTCGATGGGTTTACGTAATGCGGTAGCGCGTCTATCATTCTGGTTTGAGAATTTTTAATTGCGGTGGTGTTGGAGGGATTGCGTTTTTTTTGGATTAATTTGATGGTAGATCAATGAACTTATGAATGAGCTGGGACGAGATGGTCAATGTGGAACTGGAAATTTATTAGCGCAATTAGCGGTTGTTGGAGTTTTTTGAATGGAGACGCGTTGGTTGTGCGTCAGGTGAAGCATAATTTATTGCTACATTGACGGCTTCAAGTTATGACTATTTTGAACGAACCAAAGTTCCATAGGAAAATGACTTTTTTATTTTGGTGGGTTCTTACTGAACAACAGAAAAGTGGCCATAGTTGGAACATATTACACAGACTTGGTCCAAAATATTTCAGTTTTGTCTCACCATTTGGCCGTAGTTTAGAAAAAAAAACTTTCCAACAGTTAAATAATTTATGTGATTTTGACATATTTTTTTCTTTTTTCAGCCTCTTTTTTAAACAAACTTTCTTAACACGCATTTTTCGAGAGCTTTTCTTACAACTCGAAATAAATTGGAACTGAACAAAAAACTGTTGTTTGATTATTTTGGAAATCTCGGCCATATCATCTGAAATTTTTCTGTTTTCTAAGAAAATTTCTAGTTTTCTATTAGACTGGGCTTCAAAAATCGTGGATAAACTGTCGATCGATTTGTCTTTGATACATTCCAATTCGAAAATTGTGTCAAAACTTAAATATTTTGGCAAAAACTCAATTTCATCGCGA
This sequence comes from Tribolium castaneum, assembly GCF_031307605.1. NCBI lineage: Eukaryota > Metazoa > Arthropoda > Insecta > Coleoptera > Tenebrionidae > Tribolium > Tribolium castaneum. The sequence continues at coordinate 3,581,167 of NC_087394.1, read as the reverse complement.
GATTCTCTCACAAAACTCAAAAATGTACCAAACTTGATCAAAAATCTTTATATCTTTTTATGATCTTTAAGAAGCAAAAACAAAAAATAGGGTGTTTCATTTAAATTTTTCAAGTTTTTTAACAAACTTGCAATTTTTTAGTTTTTTTCTACATTAAGTTCCTTATGCTTGCTATCGTTAGGAAATACTTTCACTTGTGATTATGAGTAAAAAGTAACAAAAGTAATTAGGTAATAATTATTACATATTGAAAAGTTATCGAATTCGAAATTCGCGCCCTCTTATGGAAAGGTAAGGTTGGCAACGCTGGAAGAAAAAACCGCCAAACTAGTGACACTGACGCTAGACTGGTTGTGTTGTGCCCTTTAATTTGTGTTTTTTCCGTGTGTTTGTTCCCATCCGTGTGATTGTGATATTAAAATTAAAAGCCCGAACACTAATTATTGTGACAATCAGTGCCCGAATGTGCAAAAAGATTTACCGATTTCACCACCTCCTGTGCCAGATCCTGCTTTCTTCGGTACCAGGTCAGTTTTTCCTTTTTATAAAACGCCAAATAAGAGAAACCAGTGCAACAATCGATTTTTAGTAAATGTTAATTGAACGCAAAGCCACTGGAATTGGGAACAAACATAACCTTCACCTAACACCTTAAAACTTTTAATAAAGTATCACTTTGCTGGTTCTGGATTAACAATAGGCCAAAAAGTAGCATTAGCAGTACTAGCACTTTTCAAAATTCATGGTATTGTTAAAGTCGTCTCGAAAGTGATTGAAATAGTCCACAAAGTATACAAGCGTGTAACGTTGGTTGCATAATATTTTAAACTTTTGTGACACAAAATTCAATCTTACTTACACATTTATACACTTAACAGACGTTTTTAAATTTGCCCAAGGCAGCTTCTGTTAACTTTTTCGAAAATAAATCAAAAAATGCTAACTTTTTAGGCTCTTTGACAAAGTCAGCTGAATATGTTCTTTCATAAAAATTCGTTGATGAGTGTGCATATTTAAACCTTTTTCTTTGAATTATGAACCTTGTGCATCGGTGACACCAATAAATTTATACTTTTGTCAGCAAATGGCTGCGATATGAACTTCCAGTCGGATACAAATGCAAAACATTACGTTGTTTAAATGCAAATGATCCGAATAAAGCTTCTCCATTTGTATTAATGTCATTTGGGAAACAGAAATTTTCATACAAAGGACAAACCGTCTGTTTCCTGAACCCGCTGACCTCTTCCTCCGGTTTTAGACAATTTATTAAAATTAATAACAGCTTAACGTAAACCTTTAAACCTAACAGCAGTAATTTATAGAAATTTTTTGTGGTTTTTTGGGTGAATTTTTTAAGTCGACTTTCTTGGGCTCCCCAGATGTCTTTTGCAGCGCGATGTTTTTAAATGTTTCTGCTGACATTTATTTCCTGTTTCAAATTTTTCTTTTCAGCTTTCAGTTAATGTACTTCGTGAAATGTACTAGGAATAGTCAGTGTAGTGTAGTTTGTTGACTACTGATTAAATTTGTTTTTTTTATTGGTAATCTATTTTTCTTATGTAATGCTCGCAGCAGCGTGTATAAATCCAACTTTCAAACACGCGCGTTTTTTAAAGTATCCGTGGCAACATCAATAACCCAAGAAACGTGAAGTATAAATGGCGTTTTTTAATGAGTTTTTATTATAATGACCATCAATTCCATGACAACGAAAGGTAGAATTTTTGTAATATTAATATTAGTATTTATGATTTCAAAGGGTACTAATAAAAAAAAACGTAAATTATTCGTCGATAACTTGCTCTATTTGGAGCACTCCGGTTACGCCGTCGTGCTCGAAAAATCGTGCGTGTCTTAAAGACCTCCATATCCACTTAAAGTTTAATATATTATTTTAACTACTTTTCAAAGCTTGATACATATTAAAAAAATATTGTATCCACAGTTCATTAAAAGTCGAGCATTTTTTTTTGGTTGAATAAATAAAGCCACAAGCAACGTTTTAAACATTTTATTAAAATTAAATAGTGCTTAACTTAAACCATTAACAAAGTGAGGCACAATACGATTATTCATCACATTTCAAAACATAAAACTACATCGCAACAATATAAAAACCGAACAGCATCCAACGACACCGATCTTATCTTACATAACCTTACGAAATGATAAGAACTGCTTGTTCGTGAGGGGTTCTCCTTAAAATTCATTAAATAGTAGGCTTTCTATCAACAGGTAAAGCTCCACCTACAGCTATTTTTCTTAAATACGTAATCGTCAACTAATCACAACAGAAACTCAAAACACTGTTGTTAGGTCCTAGTTAAGCGCACCTAGTCGATATGGCGTGATAGAATTTCGTTGCGGGCCTAAATAACTCAATCTGGGCCTAGATATGTGCTTCAGAAGGGCAGTGGCCAACGAAACGTCTGTATTGAAATTTATCACAACTCACGCCCCCTATGACCGAAAATTTAAGCTCATTTTTCTTATAGTTTCCTGTTATACCGACTGTCGCCGCCATTTTCAAACCTAACTTTATATATCTCTTAAAAAATAATCGATTCTAGTCTAGTTTAGCGCCTATTTTCGAAAACATCACATGCTTAATGCGTCCCGCTTGATATACAGGGGGATTCCTCGAAGCGTCCGCCAGCTTCCCGCCCGACAAATCCTCCATAAATTCCAATACAGCTCAAATAAGTGTGTGTATATGTGTTGATAGTGTGATTGTGTGAGCAGTGGCGGCGGTTATTATTATTATTAATTTAACAGACGACAGCCGATATCGGATTTTCGGTGATATGGATGACATTCATTGGCCATTGTCCGCCATTAGGCATTTTCGATTTGAGCAGTTCTTCCAGCGACGTTTTGCGGAAAAGAGCCATTTTTGTGGGAGACAGGGGCGCCACTGTAAACACAAAACATCAAACTGGCGAACGGGGCGACATCTCCGCGCCAAATCAGAAATGTCAGTGCAACCCTTCAGATCTGTGTGTGTTTGGTAGTGTCAAGTGCCAAAATAAGAAAATACGACAAGCAGACGCATGCACCAAGCGAAATTAATCAAGGAAAAACAACTCCCACATACAGGGTATTGCAAAAAACATAAAACAGTTTTTGGTCCTTCGAGCCGGATATAAAACCCTGTATTCGGCCGTCATTTTTAAATATACAGAGACACACACACGACTCACAAGACACGACAGATGAAGATCATGCCACTGCCACCTATGAAACTACGAAAAAAATAAACTCGCATCATCATCAAGACAACGTTGGTTAGTTCCGTGTAAGTACAGGATGTCCGAATCTAACCGCACGAAAAAGTATTGTGGATACTTGGTTAAGCAAGTCCATGTTTTACTCCTTTGTTCGGTTATTAATTGGAACAGCCTGTATTAAGTATAACTTGTTTATTTATATACAGTGTTCTCGTGTGAACGCAACTTACGTGTCAATTTTCGGGATTTTTTCGGGCCGAACGACAGGCCAGGCTTTAAAAAGTTTTACCTTCTATTGACACGCTGCTACTGGCCCGTCGGCGCACTTGCACGGCTAAAACAACACGACATAGCGATGATAAGAGTCAAGTAGGCTAGAAATCAAACAAAATGGCGCCCCGACGACTGCTAACAAAAAATCAACACATACTAGATGAATTTATTCAAATAAATAAATACACAAAGGGGTGAAAGCACAACACAAAATTTTTAATACTATGTTTAGCAAGGGGCGGGGCACTTGAGATGTATCGCTGGAAAGAAAATCCAAAAATTAAAAATAAACCAAAAAACGCTTGCTACATGAATGAGTGGTCGTCTAGAACGGTCTTGGACAAACTTAACGCCCATTTGCTAGATAAACTTTATTCAATTTTCGTTACATCGCCATAAGCCAACTCCAATATTGTCATAAGCACTCAAGCGTCAATGTACATCAAAATCAATTAAATCAAGTGACCGGCGACTGAAATTCGTCCCAGGCCACTTTGATCAAAACGGTACATAAAACGATTTAAAATTTGAAAAACGGTTAATATTTCTCCAAGACCGGCTCGATTTTCGGACATTGCTTCACAGATTTAGCTGATTTACCAATGAGGTTTATGAACACAGATTATTTTGAACAATACATACCATTCGCGCATATCCAACCAACGCAAACATTGTAAAATAAAACAAACTCAGTGTATGATCGTGTTTTCATTTTCCTAATCTAGGTTTGGGGGGGGGAGAAGGGGACACAGAACAATCGTCGACACATTGACGTTTTTCGGGAGGGGGGAGGTGGTGGACCACCTCCCACCTCAAACATTAACTACTTGGCAAAGCGGTGTCTAGTGGCAAGCCTGAGGCTTATTATTTTTTTTCTAGTTTTGATATTATTTTTTAAAAAAGTCCGATTTTCGAGGTTATGTAGCGGAAGATGTCGTCGGATTTTCACTTACCGTAGCCTTCTCCTTGAAGAAATAGTCGGAAAGCTTCGGCCACTTTGCCGGGTTGTTCTTCGAGGACCATACCGCAGTCTGAAATCTACATAAAGTGTGGTTTATTTTACTATTAATCAAAGGAAAGATAAATTTTCATGATTAATATACGGTGGTCGTTAAGTTATGGTAGCGCTCAGCTCCGTTTGCGTGTGCGTCATCTGACATTTCTGTCACTACGTTTACATAGCAGGGGCATAGCGGTAACAAACTATCAAATATGTTTTGAGGTTACGAAGTGTTTAAATTATGAGTTGTTACAAAAAATACAGATTCACAAAACAAGAACTAATAAACACAGAATCAAAAACCTAACGAAACGCAAATCACAAAACACAATAAACGAACAGAAAATACTTGCGATTAACACCGATAACACTTTCGAAAACCATGCGATGACGTCTATTATTTACTGTCAATGTCAGTTTGACAAATTCGTGACACTTGACGGTGTTGTCGAAGTGCACATGTAAATTAATGTTCAAGGATGCCACCCTTAGATAGCCCTTAGCTGTTTAAATTTGCATTGTTTTTGATAATTTTTTATAGCTTTCTGTTGGTAATGAAAAAATGAAATTGATGACGCACACGCAAATCGAGCTGACCGCCACTATATAATAGGCTATTATAGGGCCAAGCTTTCAAGTTTAATGATTTTTGCGAAAAATCGAATTTCTATTTTTAGTTAAATAGAGACGAGTTCGCTATTCATTCCGGTCTTGTTAATAATTAAAGACACCGCAATGACGGGCAAAAGTTCGGAAAACAACGCAAAATAATAACTTTTAACTGTTGTTACTTACTAATTTGCTACACGTGAAGTAATTAAAAATATAAAAAATACATAAACACAAATAAAAAATATACGGAGAACTAAATACTAAAAAACTTGATCTGTTTAAGTGAAACAAAGCTTCTTACCATGATTTTGATTCAAGTTTTGTCAATTGAATCCCCTTTAGACTTTACAGGCGAAATGACATACAAAATTAATTCTGTTCCCAAAAATTTTGTGCGTCGGTAATAAAAAAATATCTACCAGTTTTAAATATACAGCCTTTCAGAAAATAACTAATTTAATTTATATCTTATAAGTAATTAATTAATTACCATAAAACTTTGTACAAGTTACACGCATAATTAGGGAATTATAAGTTTTTGCCAATCATAACAAATGATGGCGAAAAAAATTCTAGTAAATGTTTATTAGTTTCCGAGATGTTTCGTAATGAAAACAGTAGTATCAGCTTTTAAATTACAAATAATACCAAAATTATCATTTTGATCAAGGTAGGTACATTGGTATACATCTAGAAAAGGTAAATTTTTGGTAATAAAACTAAATTTTTGTCCTAAAAACGTGTTTAAAGCCACAGAAATTGCAAAAATAATGTCATTTTTGACATAATTTTCTGATTTATTGGCTTACTTATTACGAAATTTTGCGCAATAATTAAGTTTTTTCCTGAATAGACGCTTAGAAAAGGTAAATTGTTGGTCATTTTTGACCAAATTTGATGATTTGTACGTTCTAGTTTAATGAAAATATGAAGAAAAACTTAATTTTTGGTCTAAAAACGAGTTTTCAACCTTAGAACTTGCAAAAATAATGTCTTTTTGACATAAGTCTGTGATTTATTGGCTTTTTTTTAAGCAATAATGTAGTTTATGCTATATAAACGCTTAGAAAGCGTACATTTTTGGTAATTTTTGACCAAATTTGGTGATTTTTTCGTTCTAGTTTAATAGAAATACGGAGAAACACTTGATTTTTGATGTAAAAACGGGTTTTCCTTCTTACAACTTGCAAAAATAATGCATTTTTTGACATAATTATGTGATTTATTGGCTTATTTTTTTCAGAATTTTTACGCAATAATTGAGTTTTTGCTGTATAAACGCATAGAAAGGGTAAATTTTTGGTAATTTTTGACTAAATTTGGTAATTTTTTCGTTCTTGTTTAATAAAAACGAGAAGAAAAACTTCATTTTTTTGTCTAAAAACGTGTTTAAATCTTCAGAACTTGCAAAAATAATGCCATTTTTAACATTGTTTTGTGATTTATTGGCTTATCTTTTAATAAATTTTGCGTAACATTTAAGTTTTTGCTGATTAAACGCTTAGAAAAAGGAGATTTTTGGTCTTTTTTGACCAAATTTGGTGATTTTTCTCGTTCTAGTTTAATAAAAACAGGAAGAAAACCTTGATTTTTGGTCTAAAAACGTGTTTAAATCCTTAGAACTTCCAGAAATAATGTCACTTTTGACATAATTTTGTAGTTTTTTGGCTACTTTTTTAGAAAATTTTGAGCAATAATCGAGTTTTTGCTAAATAAACGCTTAGAAAAAATTATTTTTTTGTTATTTTACGCAATTTCTCGGTAACTAGGAAACTTTTACTACAATTTTTGTGTACTATTCGAAGTTATTTGGCAAAGGCTATCATTTCCCAAGTTTATGTGCCTATAAGATTCACCCTGTATTGAAAAAGTAATTAAAGAATTTAATAAAAAAAAAGTATAAAAGTATAAAATAAAAAATTATAAAAGTATAAAAACGTGTTTTTTTTGCTTAAATAATAAATTCTAAGTTTTTGGAAAATTCGAATTTTAGACTTGTCAGCTCTCCCAAAATTTTAAAATTCCTGCATAATTTGTTATCGCTAATCTCGTTATTCAATGTCAGATTTTATATCACTTACTATGTAAATAGTTAACGGTTGAGGCTGTTTTGTTTACTCTTTTTTGTTTTAATGAAATTCGGGAATAAATTTTGAAAACTGTCGATACGCTCACTCGTTTTGGCAAACATTATGCTCGTTAAACAAAATCGATCTTTTCATAACTGACTACGTAAACAACTAGTACTTCCAGTTCTTTGGAATTTTCGTAGGAAAATATTTGATTACGGAAGAATTGTAATAAAACAAACATAAAAAAAATTTTTTTGGTGAAAAAAAAATTACCTTCATCCATGACGAGTTGGTGGGATCCAAGCGCCCATTAAAAGTGACAGTATCATCAACATGGGGACTCAACGACCCCGTAATATTCATAACCGGCATCTTCAACGTAGTCGATTCTTTCCGCTTCGTCGGATCCAACTCCCTCTGTATATTCAAATCTGTACGACGCACATAACTATCAATAAACAACGCTAAATTCGTCGGATTAACATTGCGTTCGAAATAGCTCTTGTAGACTTGCACCAAGTCGTGGTTCCTTTCCTCCGTATTCTGGAACAATAATAACCGTCTATAACATTAAACTATAATGAAAAAAAAAAAAAAACTAACCCGTCCAAAATGATGCCACATCAAATAATCCAAAACGCCCTGAGTCATCCCCTTGGACCTCAAATGCCGAGCGTTTAATTTCTGATAGCCCCATTCAATCCAGCCGGCTTGGGTGCTCACACAGTTGATGAGACACAAAGCGGTCACTTGATTCGGGTTATTGAGGGCGAAACGAGCCAAAATATTGGCACCAGCGCCTACGCCGAAACCGATGAATTGTTTCAAACCGAAGTGGGAAAGGACGTAGCCGAGTTGGCCGGCGAGCTCGTCCATTGTCGGATAGATATAACTGGAAAAATTGTTGTCAAAATTGATGATCTGGAAAGTGAGAGAGTTATTCACTCTTCAGGAAGTGTCGCAGAACCTTCCTCTTGACCTGGGGCATTGACGTGGTATACGCAGAAGTTTTCCAGCAATGCCCGCATGTCGATGTAGTTGAAGAAGGCTTGGAAACTAGAGACATCTGAAATAATGGGGAAGTTTATAACGAGAGTTGCAAACACTAGTTTTTCTACTGTGCCATAGTTTACAGCACGAGCGTAGCGAGTGCAGCAATACATTATTCAAGAGTATAGTTTTTTTGTTTACAAAATTTTGCCTTAAAACTTAAATAAAGTAGGACGATGACAAATATAGTTTAATCAAACAATTCCTCAATTGGTAATTATCTTGTTAGGTTTTTTATGCCAACGGACTGCATAAATAAAACTGTACTCGACCAACTCACACAGTTTTTCTTAATCACACAGTAGCGTATTTGGTAATGCTAACCTTTTAATCTTTTAAATTTAAAAATACTGAATTTAGTGTAACATCGGTGGACATTAAAAAAAAAATTCTCAGTCAGTTTTAAAAAAGCTCGAGCAAAGTGTAACACATTGTATAAAGATTAAGCCGTCAACCCGTCCTGAAAAATGTTATGTCATAAAGGATAACTGATTTATCAGCGAAATGTTTTATTTCAACCTTTCAACTTAACTTGACAGCAGTATCGACTATAATCCCTTGACATTTCTCTTTAAAAGTGAGAAACAGTTGGGCTTGATATTAATGCGAAGTGTGAGATATACCCTTGACCATGTATAAAACTTTTGTTAAAGAGACAAGGTGACGAACATTCTAAAAAATTATACAATGTGTTCAAAAATGGTTGTTCATCAAGTCAGCTATGAAATTTGAACGTAATGTGACGCGTAATTGTGAATACTGTCAAAGTAAAACAATTCAGTAAACAATTCAAAAGAGATGGCAATCTGTTGAGATATATCAACACATGTCAAATGTCCCGTCGAATCGAGAAAATTGAAAAATTGTCGATAGTTTTTTAAATAGCTTTTATATAATTTTAATCCACTTATTTTGTCGATTACGGAGAAAATCGCTGTAAAATGCTCCGAGGAATCAATTACCACCACTATCTCCGCCACTGTTTTGAAGACACCGACGATTTTTTATTTATGATTTATTAATTTTTTTATAAATTTCGGGAAAACTTCGATACCTAAGTGATATTTTTTAATGCATACGAATGTAACATGTTGCGAGGAATCAATTGGTGTTGAAAAAACCGCAAATCCACCAATACTTTGGAGGTATCGACGAGTTATTTATAGTTAATTCATTTTACTTTTTAGCATTCTTTATTTAGTTAAACAACCAGTTTTGAACACATTGTATAATTCCATCAATCCAATAAACAATCCAGAAGAGATAGCAATCTGTTGAGATATAACAACACATGTAAAATGTTCCGTCGAATCGAGAAAATTGCAAAATTGTCGATAGTTTTTTAAATAGCTTTTTAAAATTATATAATTTTAATGCACTCCACTTGTTTTGTCGATTACGGCCAAAATCGTTGTAAAATGTTCTGAGAAATCGATTACCACCGCTATATCCGCCACTGTTTTGAAGGCACCGACGATTTTTTATTTATGTTTCATTTCTTTTTTTTATAAATTTCGGGGAAACTTCGATACCTAAGTGATATTTTTTAATGCATACGTATGTAAAATGTTGCGAGGAATCAATTGGTGTTCAGAAAACCGCAAATCCACCAATACTTTGAAGGTATTGACGAGTTATTTATAGTTTATTCATTTTACTTTTTAGCATTCTTTATTTAATTAAACAACCATTTTTGAACACATTGTATAATTCCATCAATCCAATAAACAATCCAGAAGAGATAGCAATCTGTTGAGATATAACAACACATGTAAAATGATCCGTCGAATCGAGAAAATTGCAAAATTGTCGGTAGTTTTTTAAATAGCTTTTATATAATTTTAATGCACTCCACTGATTTTGTCGATTACGGAGAAAATCGCTGTAAAATGTTCCGAGGAATCAATTACCACCACTATCTCCGCCACTGTTTTGAAGACACCGACGATTTTTTATTTATGATTTATTAATTTTTTTATAAATTTCGGGAAAACTTCGATACCTAAGTGATATTTTTTAATGCATACGAATGTAACATGTTGCGAGGAATCAATTGGTGTTGAAAAAACCGCAAATCCACCAATACTTTGGAGGTATCGACGAGTTATTTATAGTTAATTCATTTTACTTTTTAGCATTCTTTATTTAGTTAAACAACCAGTTTTGAACACATTGTATAATTCCATCAATCCAATAAACAATCCAGAAGAGATAGCAATCTGTTGAGATATAACAACACATGTAAAATGTTCCGTCGAATCGAGAAAATTGCAAAATTGTCGATAGTTTTTTAAATAGCTTTTTAAAATTATATAATTTTAATGCACTCCACTTGTTTTGTCGATTACGGCCAAAATCGTTGTAAAATGTTCTGAGGAATCGATTACCACCGCTATATCCGCCACTGTTTTGAAGGCACCGACGATTTTTTATTTATGTTTCATTTCTTTTTTTTTTATAAATTCCAAGGAAACTTCGATACCTAAGTGGTATTTTTTAATGCATGCGTATGTAAAACGTTGCGAGGAATCAATTGGTGTTGAGAAAACCGCAAATCCACCAATACTTCGGAGGTATCGACGAATTATTTATAGTTTATTCATTTTACTTTTTGGCATTCTTTATTTAGTTAATTTAGGCAAAAATATGGTACAACATTGTTAGTTTTCGAACTATGTATATGTAAAATGTTCTGAAAAATACTAGTTGAGAAAGTTATAAAAACGCCAACAATTTAAAGATAGTGTAATGTTTATGCTTTTTTTAAACTGAATTTTTACTATTTCTCTTATTTGTCCATTTGTCTTAATGTCCATGGACATTACTTGAGCTATACGTATGTAAAATGTTTCTATAAACCAATTGGTGCCCAGAACTCCACAAAATCTCGGACATTTTTGAAGATTTTTACGAATATTTTAAGAAGGTGCTTATTTAACTTACCTTATACTAGCAATTTTGAAAGAAATACAATACAAAATTGATATTTTTTTTGCTATACGTATGTAGAATGTTCCGATTTACGTTCCATTGAAGGCCAGTTGTGAAAATATTGGTACATTGTTTTTTATTTTATTTTTGCTTCTCGTATTTTGTCAGTTTAAATAAAACACCAACACTAAATTCGTACATATATTTTTTGAATCGTACGTAAAATGTTACGAGAAATCAATTGGTGTCGCCATTTATTTAATTTTTAATTTGTCAATATTGGTAAAACTACAGTACAACTTGAATTTTTTGAGCTATTTGCATGGAAAATCTTACAAGGAACCGATTGAAATTGGCAAAAAACAGAAAATTAAAAAAATATATATTGAAGCACTCGTCGCGTCGTCGCTCGTGCTCTAAAACTGCATTCAGGCGGGAAAATTAAATCAACACTTACAGTTGAGACCCAAATCGTGGTAGGTCAATATCGCCGGTTTATTCCTCGACCCTTGCACCGCCACCACCAAATTCCCTCGATCGGTCTCCACCACCTCCTCCTGAGCTGAAGAATCATCCCGTGACAAAGACCGAGTCGAAGGGAACTGAAGCTGAATATTTTTCAGTTCGATATCGTCCATGCTATCTGAAGGCATCGTGCTGAAAAGTTTTTTGACAATGTCAAGTAAACACATGACAATTAATTGAAAACATTTGAAAAAAAGTACTCAAAAGCTTCTCGATTTTGAATGGTACATTGTGAAAACCTTACCCCAAAAGGGCTGCTTCTTCAGCCACACCGGAAGCTGGCATTTTCCTGTTATTACTATTCGAGTTTTCTGTCCTAAAACAAAGTGGCAATGAACTAGAAGTGTCCTACACTACCATGATTAGTAATTTGTTAGCGAGCCGGTTTCCGGTTTTTCGACCGGAAACTCGACTCCGGTGTTAGTGGGCGACAAGCCATGTGATCACAATATATTATTTTAACAAATGCATCAACCATGCCTACTTACCCGAGCTCCATTATGCGTTCCAAAAATTTGTGACGACCAGATTTCGCTCGTTGAGGATCAATGAAAAGCAATTTGTTTAATGGAAGTCGCTTTGCTCCATAATGTAATAGAGTCCAACGGCGCAATTTCTTAATAAACGCCTGCCCTGACCTTAGTCACGTAGCAGGATATTTTCATTAAAATCGTCGAAACGCCCAAATGGCGGCTATTTTTAGAACACTTGCTCATCTTTGTTTTGATATTGAAACCGAGGCGTAGTAAAATTTTATTTACTAGCAATGTTGTGGTCAAAGTGGATAGACACATGCGGAAAGGACGAACTTTTTCTATTACATTTCAGGATTTTCTTTCAATGTCGAGCGGTAATTGCGTCGACAAGTTTGACCTCATTTTGTATGACACTATTCCAAACTATTTACCAACAAAATGAAGAATGCAATAGAATTGATTTCTTAGACTAAAAGGCAAAAAATGTGTAACAATCACCGTCAGATCGATTACTATTTTTGATATTCTACTATTAATTGCAAGGAAATATGCGAAACACGAGGTATTTCAGTAAAAAAATTTGACCTAAAATTTGATTTCTTAATCTTATACAGTTGATGAAAAACGCTAACAAGTTGTTCATGTTTGTATAAATAATCGTATTAGTTTTAGTACGTGTGAGAATGCATACATTAATAATAAATTATGACTAAATGTTGTTATTGTTGTTACTGAACATGAAACAATTACCCACTTATCCACTTTTTGTTCCCAAATCCTGCAAACAGTTCCGTATTTTACTACAAGTGTTTCAAAAACTAATGTAATTATTATTACTTAAAAGAAATATCAAGGTAAGTATAAATTGTTGAATATTTTTAAATATTATTACAGTTATGATTACCTGATCTTGTATTTTTGAAAATTATTAAAAAATACAGAAAGCTATTGTCAAACAAATTTTAAAAAACTGATGAAGAAGAAATCGTAAAGAAAATTAAAAAAACCTAAAGGTCATAAAAGAGACAAACGGAAATTCTAACTGTGGAAGAAGGAAAAAAGCTCCTACAACTGTCCAGTGAAGAAATTGCGCTAGAGGATGAATAAGTTTTTGATCTTCAACCAAAGAAAGTTTCAGCTAAAAACGTAAAGAAGAAGAAAATTAGATTGTAACTAGAAAAAAAAGGCAAAAAATCTAGTAGAAGGACCAGAAGAGATTCCGGAATTTAAATTTAAAAAAGTTTCTACTGAAACTCACGTATCTGAAGAAAGTATAAATAAAAACAACTGGGTAAGAAAATTATGATAGGTGAAGACAGGAAACAGGAACAATCAGAGATTGTAACCGTTGAAGAAAAAATGAGGATTACAGTTCAAGAAATTCTTCAGTTTAAATAGCAAATGTTGCCACAAAGATGAAATCATTGAAACCATTACAAAAGAAGACGAACCTAAAAAAGAGGATAACTAAAACAGTTAAGAAAAAAAAGAACAGTGGAAAAGAAGAGCAAACTCAAATTGTGACTGTTGAAGAAGAAGAAAAGAAATCTGAAACAACAGTCAGACTTGAAGAAATACTTGTGCAGGAATAACCGAAGAGCTAACTGAATCGTTACTGAACAAGATTAGGCAAAAAAAAACAAGTAAAGAGAAGAGAGATATCATAATAATTGAAGAAGATAAAATGCCCGAAACCACAAAAAAAGTTGAGGAAATTCTTAATGAAGAAAAAGTTTTAATCTAGACTGAAAGAGAAAAAAAAGAACAAACTAAAAATGTAACAGTTGAAGAGAATGGTAAACTGCCTGAAATCACAGTTCAGTTGAAGAAATAATACATGAAGGGTATTTACTGTAATGGAAGTTATTAAAGGAATTACAAAGTAATTAAAAAAAAAACAAAAAACAACGCTTACAAAGATGAAAAAATTTCGTTCAAAGAAGCAACTGAAGAAAAAACATAATATCTGAAAAAATATCTACTGAAAATACTGAAACTAAAATTGTTAAAAAAATAGTAAAATAAAACCAATTTCCGAAACATTTTTTTTTGTTTTCATTATTTCCAGGGACGGACAAAAGAATGGAACTAAGCATTTTGTGCCTAAACTTACCCTTAAACTAAACCTTACCAAAAAAACTAATGAGTACTTTAAAAATCTAATAATTTTTCAAGAATATATTTTTGAAATTCTGTTTAGTTTGCGAGATATTCAGGATTTTTTTTTCAAATGGCACTCTCCTGGGTGATTTTTTTGGTAAAAGTTTATGCTTTAAGAATGACTTCTAATTCAAACATATTGTTTTTATTGGTTTTCTTAAAAAAATATTAAATTTGTATTCCAAGCGTTACGAAAATTTTCCGAACAAAGTGGTTGTATCCCTGAATTTATTACGTAAAAAATTGACGAATCAATGAAAATATTCGAAGAAAAACATTTACAGATGTTCCACTTTGGCCAAGTTCGAAAAATCTTCGTAACGGGCTCGGAACGTAAATTTAATAATAATTTATAAAAAAAAACTCTGATTACAGAAACAATACTATTGCATTGAAAGCATTGAGTAGAAGTCAATTTTAGGTCATAAGCTTATACGAAAAAAATCGCCGCAGAAAGGTGCCATTTTAAATAATATTTTTTGTGATAACTCAAAAACTAAAAGAAATTTCGAAAAAAATTCTTGAAAAATGATCACATTTTTAAAATACTTGATGATGTACTGATTAGTTTTTTCATACGGTATATAGTTTAGGCACAAAACACTTGTTTCCATACTTGTGCCCAACTCGGTATGTTTTTTTTAATAGCAGCCTACCTTGCATTTTAATAATAATAATAGAATAGAATAGAACAGTTTAGCACCATCTTAAACGTTATGAATAAGTTGCCTTAAATTAGATGGATTATCTGAAAAAAAATTGACTTCTTACGAGACAATTAATTTAATAAAAACATACAAAGTCGAAAATAGAGGGAAATTTCGAAAACCAAACGCATACTTGTTATTTTTATTATAGTTTACTGTTTCAAAAAAGTCTAAAAAAACATTTACTTTTAAGACGGTTACTAGGTATAGTGACACTTTAAATAATCGAGGATCTACTGTAGTTACAAATCTTCTGAAAAATATACTTTCCAAATAATTTGGAAACAAAATGGTTTTAAAATTCAGAAAAACTATTATCTTCCACTTTATTACTACTTTTTTTTGATGATGCGGTATACCTTAGTAATTTCTTCGTATTTATATAAAATAGTCGAAATAAATTTACACTTTGTGTTAGTAAACCTTTCGTTCAATCACATGCATGGCCACTTTTCCTCGCCGAACCTAATCAGTATGCAAATAAAATTCCGCCAGCGACCACAAATAGCCCTTGATCGATGCTCAACTCGGCGAAAGCTCGTCGCCGAACACCAAGAAGCCGTGTGTGTGTGTGTTACACAAAGACTGCACCGCCACCGCTAAACCGCCCCCAACAGTACCTGGATGAGATGACGACTGGCCCCCCGCTGGCCACCCTCTCGATCAGTTTTTGGTCCTTGGTGGCGGCTGTCCCACCTGCCATGAAACTAAAAGCTTTCTTCATGCCTTCGAGGATTCCGGTGGCGGCGTTCCCACCGCCACCACCCGCCACCGTGGTCGAGCGGTACACGTCGCTCGTGCCCGACAAGGAGCGGTAAGAGCCGGTGAGGCTCCCTGGCATCGTGGGTTAGGCCTGATCATGAGCACATTGGTCATTCGAACGAACAGGGAAAGCCTGATTTTATGGGGCGGCCGAGACGTGACCCGAATCGGGAATAACGGGAGTCTTAAGGGAACAGAAGGGAATATTCAATTCGGGGAGTTCAGGGGGAAAAGCGCTTGTGTCTATAAATTTACAAAATGTTACAGACTTTTTACATTTGTTTTATCGATTTCGACGAAAGTTCGGTACACAATGTACGATTTTTGAGCTAGACGTATGTAAAATGTTGCGGGAAATCGATTGGTGTCGAGAAAAACTGATATTTTTTTGAACTATAGTTATGCAAAACGTTCCAGGAAATCGATTGGCATTAATAAATTGTGGGTAGTTTGACGATTAATGCATTTTTAATTTTCATTTTTTTCTTCTTTTAACATGTTAATTTTGGCGAAATTACGTTTGATATTTTTTAACTATGTAAAACGTTCCAGGAAATCGATTGGCATCAACAAATTGGCAGTTTTGACAATTAATGCATTTTTTAATATTGATTTTTTTCTTCCTTTAAAATGTCAATTTTTGGCGAAATTACGTTTGATATTTTTTGAACTATAGCTATGCAAAACGTTCCAGGGAATCAATTGACATCAATAAATTGTGTGCAGTTTTGACGATTAATGCATTTTTTAATTTTTATTTTTTTCTTCTTTTAAAATGTAAATTTTGGCGAAATTACGTTTGATATTTTTTAACTATGTAAAACATTCCAGGAAATCGATTGGCATCAACAAATTGGCAGTTTTGACAATTAATGCATTTTTTAATATTGATTTTTTTCTTCCTTTAAAAAGTCAATTTTTGGCGAAATTACGTTTGATATTTTTTTAGCTATGTAAAACGTTCCAGGAAATCGATTGGCATCAACAAATTGGCAGTTTTGACAATTAATGCATTTTTTAATATTGATTTTTTTCTTCCTTTAAAATGTCAATTTTTGGCGAAATTACGTTTGATATTTTTTGAACTATAGCTATGCAAAACGTTCCAGGGAATCAATTGACATCAATAAATTGTGTGCAGTTTTGACGATTAATGCATTTTTTAATTTTTATTTTTTTCTTCTTTTAAAATGTAAATTTTGGCGAAATTACGTTTGATATTTTTTAACTATGTAAAACGTTCCAGGAAATCGATTGGCATCAACAAATTGGCAGTTTTGACAATTAATGCATTTTTTAATATTGATTTTTTTCTTCCTTTAAAAAGTCAATTTTTGGCGAAATTACGTTTGATATTTTTTTAGCTATGTAAAACGTTCCAGGAAATCGATTGGCATCAACAAATTGGCAGTTTTGACAATTAATGCATTTTTAAATATTGATTTTTTTTCTTCCTTTAAAATGTCAATTTTTGGCGAAATTACGTTTGATATTTTTTGAACTATAGCTATGCAAAACGTTCCAGGGAATCAATTGACATCAATAAATTGTGTGCAGTTTTGACGATTAATGCATTTTTTAACTTTAATTTTTTTCTTCCTTTAAAATATATCAATTTTTGGCGAAATTACGTTTAGTATTTTTTGAACTATATACGTATGTAAAATGTTCCGAGGTATCAAGTGGTGTCAAGAACACCGCAAAATCATCCACTGTGTTCAAGACATCAGCAAGTGTTTGTTTTTCTTTTTTTTAATTTATTATTTCTCTTGAAATAAGCGAACAGGAGACGATCTTTTCGTAATATATTCAATTAGGAACGTTTAGTGAGAAAATTTTTTTCTGACTATTTTATTACAAATAAATTAATCGATCGGTTCGAAACCAACAAATGACGCAAACTTTTTAAACTTATGTATTACAAAAGTGTGACTTCTGTGAATGTTTTAAAAAATGTAATAAGTTGAAAAAATACAGAACACATAGGAAGATAATAAAAAAAGAATGTAAAAAATCATATTTACGAGCTAAGTTGCTTGAAATTGCCCAATTTAGACCTCATTCGGCAATTTTCTGACTTATTTTTGGCACAATTTCTTGAAAAAATGAGTTTTTGACCCAAGAAAAATTTTACTTTATTTCATATTTTTATACATGTTTCTTTACAGTGTTTGTGTTACATTTCTTTTAACTTGTCGGCCTATTCTGACGTGAATTAACTGAGTTTCTGTTTTAAATGACTGAAATAAAGTAATTTGCTCTTATTTAGCGAGTTTTTCCTTGTTTCTAAAAACTCCTTTGAAATACTAAATAATATGAAGAAAACATATTATAATAAAAATAGTTTTTTTGCTTCGCTTGTCACATAGCTGCTCAGATTTACTTAGACAATTTGGAAAAAAATACTTAGGTCAAAAAAAAAACGGATTTGCAGCGTAAAAAACTGCTTCAAATCTTCTATAAGTATATACAGGGTTTGAAAGAATAAAAACGAAAATTTCCGTTTTTTCTAATTATTCAAAAACTAAAAATGACACAATATAAAAATGTGCAACTTTGCCCTAATTTCACCGAACTTTGTATCTCTTATAATAAATGAGATCCCCATGGTGGAGCTCGAAAAATGGACATACTGTATGCATCTAAATTATTCAATAATGGGGAAATGATTTCAATTTTAATTCAAAAACAGTGCATTTTGTATGAGAAAAAAAAATAGAAATATAACGATTATCTAAAAGTGGAAGTTTGTATAACTGTGAAATTAAAATTCTTCCAAGTGCCTGATTTTAAACAGAGATATTGTACTTACAATCGATTTTACACTTCCGATAAAAAACAATGGTCTGACAATAGAAGTTCCTGAATTACTCATGAACGGATATGAGATCTGAATTCCAAATGTGTAATCCGAAGTACGAAGTACTTACTACGATTATTGTATTTCCTAAACTTATTTTTAATTTGTTAAACTACTTTTGAATTAAAAAAAAGGTTATTTTTGTGTTCGTTCTCAAAACATCTGCGGTAACTTTTATTTCCAGGTCCAAAATCACAACTTTTTAGACTTACCCCAAAATTTTTTAAATCATATTATTTTATTGTTTTCTCCAATTTCAAAGACGATAATTAACAAAGTTAATGTTTCACGAAAATAATAATTTCTAATTTTGACTGTAACATTAAAAAAATTCCTTATATGTCTTTTGTGACAATACATTTCTGCATTCAACGAAACAAGTCCTTCTGAAGAAAGATCGGAATCAAGGTCTTTGGAAAATTGAAAAAACTAGTAAGGTGACTGATTTTTTTTGCTAAGTCAAAACAATAAATGTATTTAGATTTATTTAGATTAGATGTGTTTTCAAATTTCCACCGTATTTTATTTCTCCTTATAGTGAAGAAAATAGAAGAAAACAGCTGGGAAAATTATTTCAGTATTTTGATAAGCTAATCTGAAGCAACAGCTCTGTAAACAATAAAGTTGTAAGACAACATCATTACAACTTTGCCAAAGTTCCAAACTCTTGTCTTCTCAACACAGCTGCTCCTTGATTGACTTTGATAAATTCTCGTTTCATTGATATATGAGGAGAGATATAAAATGAGCCTTGTAATAATTTTTTACCCTCACATCTTTATTAATGATTAATCAATAGGCAATAAATCCCAAAAGAACCCTAATGTAAATCACAACAAAGCGAATTAAGCTAGAAATAGAGTGAGTGATTCATCAAAATTATTTCAGCTTTAGGCAAAATGATGGATGGGAAGTGGGTTCAAACTGACAGTTTGACTTTTTTCTATTAAAATAACTACGTCTTTAGACACATCAACCTTGGTCGAAATAACAAATCAACAAGTAATTAACACCCAAGATTACATTTCTTTACACATGCATAGGCAAAGTGTAGCAAACAAACACTTGATGGATTTACAGCCTTTTGCATCGCAAAATAATCAAGTGTTAATAAATTCTTATTAAAGTCTAGCAGAATCTGACTGAAACCGGACTGGACTCGAAGAATTAAGACCAAATCATTGTTGTCTCGGTCATTTGATTGATTTCCCCAACGGCCGTCCCTCAAAATCAGGCCTAAACATGCACAAAGCGCACATCCAGCTAAGCCAAACAATGAAAAATTCAAACACCATGCAAATTGGGCTGAACGTGGGCCATCAAGAGGGCTGCTGTCAAAGAAGTACTATTGATTTTCCAGCTAATTAAAGGCCCGGTCCAACAAACCGAAGGCCAAAAGCCGAAAAATCCAAAAATTGAGTCTTACCTTTGGAAATGGCAGTTTTGATTTAATGAATCTATGCAAACACAACACTAACACGATTTTTGGGACAGTCGGAGGAGGCTTCGACTGGCGAAGAGTGACGTTTCTACGGATGCACTAATGTTGTAATGCTAAATGAGACCTGATTGGTCGTTAGAAGACCACGTGACTTGGTTTCACGAAGAAGGACAGGGGCGGAGACGGGTTTTTGTTGGCGGTTTATCAGGTAACTGATAAGGTTAAAGAGGTTATTGGGTGAAGCGTTTATGACAAATATACGGAAATGAACAGATAGACAAAGGTCAATTTTACTACGTCAAGTTCGTAGTAATTTAAATAAAAGAAGGAAAAAAGAATGAGACGCCTATGGAAAAAGGAAAGGGCGACGAAATTCAGCAGAGGTGTATTGATTGGAGAAGTTGCCGTGTTTTGCTTTCTAAGGCGCCCTCTCGTGATAAGATTCTTACAGATTACAGTTTTCTATCATTGTAATAATCTATGTAATCCACAAGTTTTCTTTCTTTTTTTTTCAATTGTTTTTTTTTAACCAAATGCATTTCTAGACCATACCCATGTGTTTTTTCTTCAATTTTTTGCGACTTTGAAAATAGGTAGTGCACGGCCTACTTAATTTTAAAGTCATAATCTACTTTGTTGAAAAATTTAATTGAACTTCTAGTAGTATAGTTCGTTTGTATGTATATTATATAACACCCTGTAAGTTAAACAAGGAAATATGATGTTATATGAAGAGAAGAAGTAATAGATTAAGAAAAATAGAGAAGACTCAACAACAAATGAACAAAGGAACATCAAAAAAAGCAGTGAAATAATTTTGAACAAAGATAATAAACAGAAAAAAAATTACTTGGCCCATGAGGGGATCGAACCCGCGACCTTCGCGTTATTAGCACGACGCTCTAACCAACTGAGCTAATGGGCCAGTTGTTCAATTTTTTACTTAACAGACAATTAAACTAAGACTAATATACTAAGTGACTAGACATGTACGGAAGAACTATTAACCACTTTAAGACTTATTATTTACTGAAGACTGTTTTTGCTAAGAACGCTTGTTTCTACATTTTTGTTCATCCTGTATATTTTTTTTTATAAAAGAGGCAACCAAATATACAGCTTGTATAATGTGTTGCATGGCTTTAGGGTCAAAGTGTGCAGCTTGAAAGTGCAGTTTTTATCTTTATTAACTTTGCAGCAAAACACGAGAAAAGTCTGTAGTGTTTTTTTTGAAACTTTTTTCAAAATTTAAACATGAGTTAACATTGTTTGATAATTATTCAAAAGTACAAAAAGTGGTTTTTTGCAAAAAGTATTGCCAAATTCTTGGAGATAACACTATTTAAAATTTCAATGTGGTGGAAGTTTATGATTTAAAAAAAAATTAAATTAATTGAAAATTTTTATTGATAAACCAATGTTTTCCAAATTTTGGAGGCAACACTTTAAATATTAAAAATTACAATGTGGTGTAAATTTATAATTGTAGAAAAACTAAATGAGAATTTTTATTGACAACCCAATCTCTAAAAAAATTAAAATTAGTTTTATAAATTTAATTTTGCTCTGTACTTGCTTTGGAGATTAAATTTGTGCTAGACTGGACGTTATCGTTTTTTTTTTGCAAAATAATATTTTATTTTTTAATTAGGTATGCGTTAAAAACTACTTACACAAAATTTGTCTTAATATATTTAGACTAATTAAATTTAAGTTTATTTTAAAGTAGGTATAAAACAAAAAATCCAATTGTTTTTGAAAAAATAACAAAAAATACTTAATTTTAAGTCAATGCGCGCTTTTAAGTACTTTTTTACTCGAGTTTTAAGTCAAATTAATTACCAAACTTACCAATCAGTGGCGTCGAAAGCCATATTGACGTGTCCTACATATCTATCCCTGAACAGCACTGTCCTATAGAGCGCAAAAGTTGTTTGATCAGTCGTTGAATTTTTCAAAGCATTGGGATTCCCTTGTGGTTTGTGGCTTTTCAGCATGTTGGCTGTCCTGGAAAAACGGATTAAGTAATTAAAGTCGGTGAATACTCAACGAGTGAGATAATAAATAAACAATACAAAATAGTCGGCTATTTGAAAAATTTATTCGAACAATTTCAACGATAGGAGGAATTACCAAGATACAGGAAAATTTATGCAAGCATGTTGGTCACCTTGATAAAATTATCAAACGTATATTTCCCTCCAGTCACACTGATAAGGCTTTCAATTTTCTCTTAAGTATTGTTCGGTTGTAAACTCGCTTATTTATAAGTGTTTCTGATGATTTGTCAATAATCGCATAAAATGTAAATCAAAGCTTATTTTAGTTCATGACTGGCGATCGATAAATAATAATTATTTAACTCTTTCAAAACATTCGACACATTAAATGTTGTAGTCAATAATTAAACAGTTATTTATTGTTTAAAACTGACGAATTAATTTGTTCATTCACTGAATCATAAATATTTTGTTTGTTTTATATATTTTTTTTAAATTATACAATTTGATCACCTCTTCTAGGTAATCAATGCAAAATCAACAATCACATCGCCCGATAGAGCGAACTTTTTTTTCTCTTCTATTCTTTATAATAAAGATGTTAGAAGAATTTAGATGAAAACATACATCTCCAAAATCTTTAGAAAAATTACGAAACTTACTGGTAGACATCCTCCAGAAGATCCCTCGCATTTAATTCCTTCATCTCCAACACTGCTCACTCTTTCAAACTCGTATGCAAGCAATCAAACGGTTTTTTTAAACTAAACAGTGGAAGAATGTCTAGCTTTAAATAGTCGAAGCAATGTGCAACAAGGACATGCTCATATACTCGTACACTGATTAAAATGTATTGAAAGAGCTTTACAAAAAGCTCTTTTCACGGAAAACTAATCAGAGGAGCGGCGAGTTACGCTACAGTGGACCCAATTGTTATCATCAACGGTGATGCAATTCCAGTTTGGATAAACTGGACAAATATTTAAATTTGGAAAATAATGTTGTGGAAATATTGGCCATATGCGCAAGGACGAGTTAGTTTGTGGTAAACTAGAAAGACTAGAGAAAATAAATTAACCAAATAGTACAATTTGTTTTTAAATGATTCTCATCTACTTAACTTTGAAATTGATTTACAAAAAAAAATTGTGCTGCTCTGCTCAATTGAATAATAAATCAGTAAATGTCAAAACTGTCAGTAGTCAAATTTACAAATTGGCAAATAATTAATTTTAAAAATTTCTTTAAAATACAACTAAATTGTTCGACTGTGCAAGAAAACATTTTTATTGTCGAGGCTTATTTCTGAATTATATGAATATGAATATGAATATGAATATGAATATGAATATGAATATGAATATGAATATGAATATGAATATGAATATGAATATGAATATGAATATGAATATGAATATGAATATGAATATGAATATGAATATGAATATGAATATGAATATGAATATGAATATGAATATGAATATGAACATGAACATGAACATGAACATGAACATGAACATGAACATGTCTTTTTTGTCATGTTTAAAAAATCTCTTAAAGAATGTCAACAGTATCTGCTGTAGTGAAATTTCGTAAATTTTTACAATATGTTGAGCTATTTTCTAGCTTGGAAATTAATTCATTGGCTGAAAGAACAAAATAGACTTAAACCGATAATTTTTGGTCTTGTTTCTCAAAAATATAATGATTTAAGTCAATTTCTAGCTTGATAAAAGATTTGGAATTGGTTGAAATGGAGTTATTCTGATCTTAAACTAGAATATTTTTACTACATTCAAAACTTCTAGATTTGAGTTGGCTTTTGACTTAATAGGAAGTCGCCCTGAGTTCGGCCTAAAATTTTATCAATTTTTTAAAAATTTGACAAGTTTAAAAAATGTGCTATATCTTTTCTGGCTTCTGAAGTAGTGTTAAATAAATCAAAAAACGAGCAAAGTACTTGGAGTTTTTTCCCCACAAAAATTACTGCTTGAAGTAATCTCAATAACGAAATGAATCGCTAAGAATAGGATTCAAAGGATAAGGACAATAATAGACGTAAACCGATTATTTTTCTCGTTTTGTTTCCTAAAAAAGTGAAGACAATTTTTGGCTACAAATTGAATTAACCCAAAGTGGCGCTTTTGAGTAATTTTGGGAATGTCTCTGAAAGTTAGTGACTTTATATAAAGCGAGCCTTTTTTGTCGTGTTTAAAAAAAATCACTTAAACAATGTCAAAATTAAGTAAATATCATTTGGAGTTATCTCAAATATTTGCTGTTGTAAAATTTTTTTCAATATGCCGAGCTATTTTTAAGCTCAAAAATGAACATGAACATGAACATGAACATGAACATGAACATGAACATGAACATGAACATGAACATGAATATCCAGTGTCTATATGCCTATCATTAATTCTATAAAGCGGCATTTCTGATTTTACGTGGAAAGTTCACAGATGACTAGATAGAATCATTTGAAAACACGTTGTATGATGTTTCTGTTTTTTATCATCCTGCGTGAGCATTAAAATTCGTCTGTAAAATTACTCCGTGCCTTTGCGGCACAACAAAATGTAGCGTCTCATCTTTCCCTCTCCCCATACTAAAGTTTTCCCCACGTCTTATCTTCATACCAACGTTTACATATTTGAGTTCGGGCCGCCACCTGAAACATCGTCTGCTGCGTACCTACAATGTATCTTATACGTAATAAAATCCAGAAAGTACCCGTCTGGGAGCCGTTTTGCTTCTTTCAAGTCAATTTCCAATCTCCTTCCCAAAATCAAGAGCGTTCGCATAAATATTGCGAAATTTATAAGGCCTTAAGGTATCGACGGACCCTTCCGACTTTCCAACGCACGTTTTTAATCAATCAACAAACCGGAATTAACGAAAACGACCACCAGTTTTCATCACTGTAACGCTAATTCGGAGCAAATTTCGCGTGAATTACAACAGGACTTTGGCTACATTTATTTTTACGACAAACAGTGGACGAAACACAAAATAAAAATGTGATAATCACACACCACAAGCACACAGTTTTATAGATTAAGCCGCAAATTCTTTTATTTTGGGGACTTCAAATTAAATACAGTAATTTTTATATTTTAAAAATTTATCACTTGAAATCCATTTTGATAAATTTTTCAGTGTCTTACTTTTTGACTCTTTAAATGTCTCATTTTTTCTTTCTATTATTTTTTTTATATTTCAGTTCTACAGAGTGATTCAAAAGTATAGGACTAGACTACAATTATTTATCTAAATTATTCGAGTTTTTTTTAGTCCTCCTGTTGTCCTTTAGTTTTTCCTGGTTTCAGCTTTTCAATCTCTGTGTTTTATTTTTCTAAGAATTTAAATTTTCTAGTCTTTTAATTTCTCTTAGTTCCAAAGCTTTTCGTCTTTTTACTTCTCAGAAATTTTTATTGTCTCTAATTTTTTTTAGATTTTCAGTAGTTTAGCTTTCAAATTCGTATGTTTCTTAGCTTTTCAGTCTCTCAGTATCTTGTCTACATATTTTTTTCAGTTTTTCATTTTTTAGTTCGATAGTATTTAAATTTTTCAGTCTCTTAGTGACTCACTTTTAGAGTCTCTTAATTATTCAGTTTTTTAATTTATCCATATTTCAGTTCTTAAATTTCTCAAAGTTTCACAGTCTCTTATCTTTTTTAATTTATTATTTTTCAATTTCAGAATAATAGTTTTTTAGGTTTTCAGTCTTTATTGTCAAAACATCAAAAAAATTAAAAATTTATTAAAAACAAATTAAATAGCTTGCTTATAACCATCCGAGAATTTGTGCGACACTTTTGAATCACTCTGTGCAGTTTTTTAGTTTTTAAGTTTTCCTGTATAACAGTATTTATTTTTCTTAGTCTTTCCGCCTTGTAGTTTATTCTCAGGGTTTCAAATGTTTCAATTTTTTACTTTCCCAAAATTTTTGATACTTGAATAACTTTTTTTAAATAATTTTTTGATATCTCTGTTTCTCTCAATTTTCAAGTTACTATAAGATCTTTAATTTATTAATATTTTTTCAGTCAGGTCAGGTAAAATTTTCAACATTCAACTTTCTCAATTTTTTAGCTTGTTTTCGCTTCTCGATGACTAGTTTATATATTTTTTTATTTAAAATCTATAGTTTTTTATTTTTCTGTCTCTCAGTCAGAGTTTCAGTTTCAAAGTTTTTTATTTTTTAGTATCTTCGTCTTTTATTTTCTCAGTGTTTTAGTCAATCATTTTCCTAGTTTCTTAGCTTTTCAGTCTCTCAGTAACTTACATCACATTTTTTTTTCAGAATACTAAATTTTCCCTCGTTTTTTTTATTGATTTTTCTACGTTACAGTTTTATATTTTCAGTTCCAAAAAAACAGACGCATTATTTCGGTGTACTTATCAGTTACAATTTAAATACTTTTAGATGTTTTATGGCGATTACAATGGCGTCAGAATAGTTTCGCTGTAATCGGCGTTTGAAATGTGACAAAAAGTAAAAATTGTAACAGATTTCTTGCTTTTTTCTCAAGAAGTATACGGTTTTAATTAAATAATATAAAAATACTTAGAAGTCTAGCTTAAATTGTTTATTTGTTTGTCAAAATCGGAAATCGCTCAGGATACCGATTACAGCATTTAATTTTTTTTTTAACTCAAAAGCTAAAAGCATGTGCATGTTTAGGCCAATTTAAGGTTTACTTTACCTCAATTATTTGAATAATATTTGATTTTTCTAATTTTTTGCCTAAAACTACAATAATTTTCACTAGCTTCAATTTTGCAACGATTTTAAACCACTTTTTCTCGAAAACTATCATAGTAGAGGAGTTTAATCTACACCATCAGGGCGTAATATTACGGATAGAAAAACATTTTTGAAATGTTTTGCGATCTCAAGAATCGTTCTAAGAAGATTTTAGGCACTTTTTTTAAAACCTTTAATTGGAGCGCTTTTAATTTGATTTTGTGATGTGGAAATAGCACAGCTTAAAAAATAAATTTTTCTTACATCCGGGAATATTTGCATATAAATCACCTTTAATTTGCGCTCAAAAATATTGTCTTAATGCTCCATAAAACCACCTCGCGATAAACAAACAATAACAAAAAATCGAAAATCCCTCCATAAATTTAAACAAATCGCACCACGAAAAACAATAATAATTCATCGCAACTAATTATTTACTTAATGAATCGATCCGGCGCACATTCGCGCCGTTTCATTAGTCGTTTAATGAGCGACCCTTTGAATAATTCATCGGTGATAACCAGCTCGTCCAAATATTGAATAAAATTTGCGACACTAACCCGGAATTATTCGAAAAAGAAGCGAACACCGATTGAGACACTGGCGCGGCTGTAAAATTTATTTTAAAACACTTTTATTTAGTATACAGGGTTAACCCGGAGAATTTACGAGCGCCGTTCCCACGAATATTTTATAAGTGCGACTCCGGAGCTTTATTTCTTTTACACGAGCCCAAATATCTATAATTTTCGTCGGAAAAATCCAGTTTCACCGGAAAGGTCCTTCTTAAATACCGCCAAACGCACCGGACCGCTCTAAACCAAGAGAATTACAAATAATTCAGTTTCCGGTACATCAACTTTCCGGTTGCCCGGAGGCACCCACCTTCAAACGCAACACAATCGAGAACAAGCGGGACGTAGGGACCAATGAATAAATCTCGATTAATTTTAACTATTTATTAATTAATTATAATTAGTATATACAATAAACTAATATCAACACTTCATTATTGTAAAAATATCTTGGCATATTTTATCGTCTTAAACCTACGAGAATAATTGTATAGTTGGCAACCGTTGTACTTAAATAAGTTAAATAAAATAACAATAAATTAAAGTTTATTATTGATTGGTCCCGTTATTTTCTCCAGCCGGTCCCATCTTAAAGGCTTCGTCCACTTGTTCCTCGAACACATATCCAGTGCTCCTTCTGTTAGACAGTCGATTTCTGGCCCGTTTTTTCCTCTGCGTTTCACTCGCGTCCGCAGGACTGCAAATAAGTTAAATGAGAGAACAGTTAAAAAGTTTCATTATTCTGACTTACTTTTTCTGCCGGAGTTGCACTTCCGGGTATGAGGGACTCTTGCAGTCTTCCTGAAGGATTTGTGGTTGTCCATCACTAGACTCGTCATGGTTCCCTGACTGGAAACAGAGTAATAAGCAAGGTGGACGAAAAAGTGTGAATTTTTTAAGTCAATTCGTGTCAGATTAATTCTGGTTTTGTTCCACGAAATAAGTAAATAAGAGAGACACGAAAATATGTTGTTTGTATCAATAGACAAATATTTTGACAAGGTGTTACTTAGTACTCGTATCTGTGAGACTATCTGACAGGGATTACACATATGAAAAAAAAAGTTTATCTACTAGTGTAAATATCAGACGTAACTCTAATAAAGTAGCTAGTACCTTTGACACGACACTATCTACAAGTAATGGTTCTGCTACTTGTGACAGTTAATAGTTTGGTAAAATAAGCGTAAAATGATTAATTTGTTTCGTAACAAAATTTTCCTAAATATTTCCAAATACAGAAAAGATGACGACACCAATTTACCAAATAATGCCTAGTGTTTGAGTTGTAAATAATTTATATTAATTACAGGATGATTCAGATATATCATCGAGACTTGATGCCCTACTTTTGAATCACCCTGTACAGTTTGTTAGTTTTTTAAATTTTCACTTTTTCAGTCCTTCGGTGTCTTATTTTTCTAAGATATTTAATTTTTGAGTCTCTTGGTTTTTTCCAATTTCTAAGTTTTTAAGCGTTTCAGTGTACTATTAATATTTTTCATTTATTTTCAGTCTTCCAATAAGGTCAGGTCAGGTTAGGTCAAATTTTTCGATTTTTGTATTTTTTTTAGTATTAGGTTTATTGTATTTTATTAATTTTTAAAATTTAATAGATACAGAATGAGTCAACCAGAAAAATTCGTCCGAAATTTGGCCAAATTAACCCTGTATATCAGGAATTTAAACAAATGGAATTCTTATTTTTATAAAATCTTTAATTTTTTTACAGTTTTTAAGTTTTTAAGTTTTTCAATGTACTCTTAATAGTTTTCATTTATTTTCAGTCTTGTAATCAGGTCAGGAGTCAGGTCAGGTCAAGTCAGGTCATATTTTTTTTTCACTATTAGGTTTATTGTACTTCATTATTTAAAATTTAACAGATACAGAATGAGTCAACCAGGAAAGTTTGTCCGAAATGTGGCTAAATTAATCCGGTATATCAAAAAATTAAGCAAATGGAATTCTAATTTTCATAATTTTTTTCGTTTCTTCCAGTTTCTAAGTTTTTAAGTTTTTTAATGTACTCTTAATAGTTTTCATTTACTTTCAGTCTTGTAATCAGGTTAGGTTATTTCAGTCAGGTCAGGTCAAGTCAGGTCAAATTTTTCGATATTTATTCTTTTTCCTTAATTTGTTTATTGTACGTCATTAATTAAAATTTAACAGATACAGAATAAGTCAACCAGAAAAATTCGTCTGAAATTTGGTCAAATTATCTCACCAGTGTGGGCACCTTTTCATGAAACACATTATATTTTGTGGTGATTTTAACAAAATCTCAAGTGCTGAGTAGTGATTCACTAAACATATCGATATTGAGTTGCCATAAACTTTCAACTTTTCAATAATTTTAAGGGTTTTACTTAATATTTTGTCCTGGTTAAGTTTTTCATATTTTTTTTGAACAACTACTTTTAAAAAGTTGATTATATACAAAAAAGTTGAGAAATATTAAAGCAAAATATTATTTGTTAATTGCCTTTAGTATTTGATTTATTTGAATCGTTTTTTACCATTTTTTTCTTATAATTTTGTCTTCTCAACTTGTATAAGATACATCTGATTACTTTTAGTTTTTCTAAAATTTCTCTCTGTAAACAGTATAGAATATATAACTAGAAAAGAAAATATAAAAAATATGACAGGAGGTAACTTGTAAAGAAAAGTCGTATAAAGTGATTGTTTTCAATGTACAGTCACGCTCAAAACAAATGACTCCCCTAACATCAGGCCCAACAGGTTAGTTTACAAACTATCCAGTTAGTTTACACTATAAATTATTGGAAAGATTTGTAGCTGTGGTTTTAGGGGTGTTAATGTTTTTGATCGTGACTGTACCTATTATGTAAAAAAATAAAAAAAGTGAAAATTACTTAAATATAACAACCTTAATTAAGTTTTCCCGAGTGTTTTCCTAATAATAATTTTCCATAATTTTGATCAAAAAAGTATAGCAATTTCAATATAGTTGGGTTACTGTTATTCAAAAAAAATTCGAAAAAATTGAGAAACAAAAAAATAGTTAAGTTTTTCTAACCTTACGAAAGTAGAAACACTTCACCGCGTCCACCCAAACTTTGACTACTCTTGCGATAAAACATGTCTCGAAATTTCCCCATACTTCACCCGATAATAACAAATTTACAACTTTAGCTTTATCTAAAAAATTTTAATTTTGCCTCAAAATTGGTGCGACATCAAAGCAACATCAATAACGTTTGCTACAAGTAGAGATATCCACAAACAATCAAACCACTCCAAGTAATCTCAAGAATTAGAAAATGGACCTTTGTAACGCATGAAATTGTGAGCGGGAACATAAATCAAAGTGTGACGAATTTTGGATAAACCTGACACTAACACAAATAAAAAACGAACTTTGGGCGATAAAGTGAATAATTTCCAAACAAAGTGTCATTGTGATAACTTACGAAATTTATCACACCTCAAATATAACTAACGCGTTGTTATTTTTTACAAAAATTGAAATCAACCACAAACCTCGCTGGACTTCGCTCAACATCTGCCATTTTGCCACTTGGTGTCACAAATCAGACTGAGGTGCTCCACTGAACGGGATCTAATCATTCCTTAGTTTATCTTTATAAAGTACCATATTTCCCGATAACGTTATTAGTCGTGCTATTTTTGCTTTATCGCTGAAGGACGTATGTATTGAAATCACCGATTTGTGTTTATCACAAAATTTGTTTGCTCGAGAAAATACAACTTTCCCTCTAATTACTGTCCCGTTAGCTAGTGGGCGCTCGGCCTTAGCGCGCCATTTAAGTCCATAATGAATCACCCGGTATACGAAACGCGTAGGCAATCATCAATACACCTGTAGGAAACAGCTGCCGCTTTGTATCAAAGCTGAAAAAAACCGTTCCAGGCCTGTGGGTGATGTGTTTTATTTCATATTTTTTGCTTTGAAGACTGGAAATGTCATTTGAATTCGTTTAGGGAATTTTCCGGGGGCAGATTAGCGCCTCGTTGCGCGACAAAGTGGACAAATATTTTTCCGGGTAAATTGGAAAGCAAACAGAATTTATTAAACGCATCGAATGACGGGAAATAAGAAAAACGAAATAAAACTGTTTGGCTTTTATTAGGGAAATTCTTGGCCGGTTTATGGACACGCAAACTATCTGTTTTGATAGTTTTATTGAAACTGGCAATTATCAGTATTATCAAATTATCATACAATAAAAGTTTTGTCACTTATCAGACGGCAAACATTTGTTATTTCGGTTGTAAATCTTGTGGTGATTCACTATTTGACTTTGAGCTACGAATATTTTAAAAATTGTACGTAATGACTTAACTTGACCTGACCTGACCCCATTTCAAGGAGAATAGAATAAAACTTTTACTTGTATCCTTTCACCAAAATTAGACTTTTAAGCGGTGTTTTATTGTTGTTTGATTAGCAGATACAACCTTTGACATTGCCATAAATCAGTCAATTACAATCACTTTTCTTTTTTTTTTCTTATTTTATTTTTCCAAGCCCGAAATCGAAGTTATTAACTGGCTCCTGTGCACCCCGTAGTAATTTCTAATTTCGGCGACTGATTTATAAGGTCGTTCCGACTTCATGAAAAATTTAAAAACGACCAACTTGCCTGCTTTTAAAACCACCCAGATGCGCATCCGACGGAATCGAATATCGAAGAGCTTGAGGGATGAGCCAGATAATAAATTCGCAAAAAATTTGCTCCGAGACCCTTAGCTCAGTTAATTGGATAATTTAATAAACGAGAAGCCGGGCTTGCGTTTTTCATTCATTTGTGGGTGGATGTAGTACAAGTACGAGGACATAAAAATAAGAATTTCTCCCCTAAAACACGCCAGTCATTTCAGACAACAATAAGGCTGGCAATTGCCAATTTACTTTTATTCACTATAAAGATGGACCATAAAGATTGGACGTAATAGCGTATGACCCTGTTTAAAACGCACGAATGGGGGTATGATAAATGTTTATTGAAAATAAAACCATATAATACGCCCAAATTTATTATTTGGAGCACAAGGAAAGTTTAGTTTTAGGGCGAGTCAAAAATTATTATAAAAATTCGTAATAAACTTAATTATCTCTATTTGTTAAAATATGAAAAAATTTGATCGTTACGAAAAAAAAAATATCGCCTTTGTCCCATATTCTGCAAAACGCTGCAAATACGGTTAAAGATACAAGAAAAATCTAAAGAAAGAAGTTAAGAACATTAAAGTTTCTACGAAAAAGTCAGTAGGACCATATTTCTACTTTTACCGGTTAAGGCCTCAAAGATGTTCAAAGTCTCAAGCGACCCAAATGGTTGAAGATAAAAAGATGGTCTCTCAAACTTTTCTGAAGAAAATTTTATTCTCTACAACTTTGTTTCTTACACTTTTTTTGTATCTCCAACCATATTTGCAGCATTTTGAAAAACATGGGACGGTGCGCAAATTATTATAAGTTGTTTTTCTACAAAATATTATTTTCGTTAACTTTGTTTTGTTATTGAGAATTTTATGTTCTTATCTGTCTGTAATTTTTTGTTTGTCTTGTGTTGACCGTTATTTAAATACAGTCATTTTTTATTTCAATTTTATGGGCTATAAACAGCTGCGCCATCTAGCGGCACTATTAGAACTGACGACAGTGGAGACGTTTTTTGTACGTCGTGTCGCATCCTAGTAGTTAGATGTCTATGGTATCACACCAACTTAAACGCAACCCAAAATACAATGTCTATAAAATACTAGGATTTACGTAAGGTAGCAAATTTTATAGTGTAATTTAAATTTTAACTCTTTTTTTCACAAACTTTGTGAACGTTTATAGATATACAGGGTGGCCCAGCTCAGCTCCAATCTTCTGTAGCTCACTTATTAGTAAAATTGGACTTTTGATATTTTGTAGACGTTATTTATTCTCTAGGACGTATTACAGGAAAATATTTCTGATTACACAGAGTGTTCAAAAAAAATAATATTTTTTCAATGGCATGCTGTTATTTTTGAATGTTCACTAGGATGCTTTTTTAGCTTCTTACATGTTTTTTTTACAGTTTTTACATTTTTTTTTGGATTACTGTTAAAAAAATAAAAATCAAAAATTCGATTTTAAAACTTTAGGTTGAAAAATTAATAAAAAATAGAAACGGTGCGTTCTTGATGACATTATTAGTACGTACGTTTTAAACAAGGTTTAACATTCTTATTAATTAAGTTTAATTGATCTGAATTACTACAGGGTGTTTACAATTTATTTTCAAACTTCTGAAACTATAGAGTTTTTTATTTTGCTTATTTCAAATAGCAACCCCTGTTTATTTTTATATCATTCTGTAGTTTAGATATTGTACATCACTATTTTACAAGAGAAAAAATAAATAATGTTATAATCGTTTAAAAACAGTTTTTATTTTGTTAAAATGAGTATAAATCATTACAATTTTCGACTGAAATGAAATTTATTGATGCGTCCATCGAAAAAGAATCAATAAACTTAACTAGTACAATTGTTAGTGCATTATTTCAACTGTAATTTATTACACATTTAAAGAGATAATTATGTATTTATTCTCTTTTACTTTGAATAAATAATTTATGTTTGTGCTATTTTTTTTGTTGCCTAATTTCTATTAGCATTCTGGTTTTTGCGAAATATGGACAAGTTGTAGATAGCTAAATTTTTAGCAAACTCACTTAGTAACAAAAAAGTTTAAATGCCAACCAAAGTTCATCATTGTTTCTTTTGAGACACTAAAACCTAAGTCATTAACAAAATGACTTCTATATTTTGTTTGAAAAATTTAAATTACAACTAATTTCTTAAAAATCTCATCTGTTGTTAATAAGTAAATACAATTATAATACAAACAATATTGCTAATTTGTTGTAATGTTTATTACAAAATAAATACGGAGAGTAAAAAATAAAGCCAGAGATCAGCTCTGATTCCCTGCTATAAAATTCTTTAGCTGCAACGACAGCATTGACATTGCATTCCAATCCAATCAAAGCCAATGTTCCCATGTGAATTATGAACTTTATGACCGCTAGATACGGATAAACGCTGAGTTCCAATAACAATATTTATTCGTAAAATTACTTCCGACATAAAGAAATTTCTAGTTCCGCGAATGAGTTTGTTAAAAAAATGCATTACTCATCATTGCTCACCCTATGACTTCCTCAACCGTTTCGAAAAAGTGATTAGAAAGCGTCCGTGGTAAAATTTCCAAGATTCATCTTCTTCCACTCGCCTCCGAAGAAAGTCTTCGCACATAATATCATAAAAATGATGGTGATAACAACGTAACGCACCGTCACCAGACCGCAGCAGCACTTTTAACTTTCATTTTCTCTAAGATACTCCGAGTAATGAGTCAACGAGAGTCTGTCTATTAGAAACGGTCACTTGTAGGTCGACATTTCCGTATATGATCTGCTCATGTGACCGCCGCTATGCAGATTTCTGAAATCAATTGATTTATCGGCTTGGGCCTCCACGATGGTACCCGTAATGGTAATGGTATCAATGACATCGTAAATGGTTCGATGGTTGGATTTGGAATCTGCACTGCTGACTCATTCCATGGACTTAATTGGAAAAAACGGAAAATTTTACAATGATCGATTCGAAAATTAAATTATTTATACAAAACAGCTATTCCATTTAACGGACGGGACACTGCACAAAATATGAGATTTTATTGTCAGTTTTTAGAAGTGAATTTTTCTTTAGAAGAACTTAGTACCAGTCAAATTATTTTAAATTTTGAAATACGAACAGAAAACAGAAATACAAATTGATGACGGATGGGACACAAAAAAACCTCTCATTTTTATCATTGAACATTTGTGTTAAAATTATATTAATTTAAAAGGCGCTAATTCCAACAACTATTGTTTACACATGACAGACGGGACAAAAGATCTTGTCTGTAAAAATAGCTCTAAAAAATTATTCAGACAGGTTTTAATTTTTAAGACACTGCACAAAATTATTGTTAGTTTTTTGAAGTAAATTTTTCTTTAGAAGTACTTAATACCTACATTTAGAGCCATATTTTTAAAATTTGAAATAAGAGCAGAAAGAAGAAATTCAAATTGATGACGGACGGGACACAAAAAAGACTTCCCATTTTTATCGTTGGGCATTCGTGTTAAAATTTTGTTATTTTAAAAGGCACTAATTACAAAAACTATTGTATACACATGACGGACGGGACTCAAAATATCTTGTGTGTGAAAATAGTTCAAAAAAAATATTCAGACAGGTTTTAATTTTTAAGGACCTTAACAATGTTAAAAATTGACAATGGAAATTAAAAATTCTTGTTATTAAGAACGTAAGAAATAAGAACAACATTTGCGATAACGAACGGGACATCCGTATTAAAAATTTAGTATAAAGAACTGACAATGGAAATAAAAAATTCTTTTTTTTTAAGAACGTAAGAAATAAGAACAACATTTTACGTTTGCGATAACGGACGGGACATCAGTGTTAAAAAATTAACAGTATTAAAAACTGACAGTGGAAATTAAAAAGTCTTGTTTTTTTAGGAACATAAGAAATAAGAACAACATATTACGTTTGCGATAACGGACAGGACATCAGTATTAAAAAATTAGCAATATTAAAAAATGGCAGTAGAAATTAAAAATTCTTTTTTTTTAAGTAACGTAAGAAATAATAACAACATAATACGTTTGCGATAACGGACGGGACATCAGTATTAAAAATTTAGTATAAAGAACTGACAATGGAAATAAAAAATTCTTGTTTTTTTTAAGAACGTAAGAAATAAGAACAAGATATTACATTTATGATAACGGACGGGACATCAAAAGTTATAAAGAAAAAAAAGTAATATTACTAATCAATTTACTAACCGATTTCCATTTTCTAAACTACCAGAAACTAGAAAAATACTATTCAAAAAATATACAACAGTTGTATTACGTCAGTATTTTATGATATCGCCTAAAAGGCATAGTATCTAAATTTTAGAATTCGATTAATTACTTCAATTTAAATGTTTTTTTGTCGCAAATTACACTAAATATAAGACGAATTGTGTATTTTGAAAGAAACTTAACATTACTAAAGTCATTTTTCCTGGAATGGCTGAAAAGTTACATCTCAATTAAAGTTTTTTCTTAGTAAAGGATGTATAAGGACTCAAAAAATTAAGTTTTTTATTACTTAGCCCATTCCTTTTTTTATTGCATTTTTAATGTCTTCATTTCCCTTTACTCCAAATATCAATACGTTTCGTGCCAGAAGGGTCATAAACAGCACGTCAGCCAACTTGCAAACTTCACATTCATCCCCAATTAGTGGATTTAGTTGTTTATTCAAAAATTGTTTATGCAAAGCTGTTTGCTAAAGTTGATTTCGCTGGAGCGATGGAATTTGATAAAATCTTTGAATATTTATGACGCATCGGAAGCAATTTTTCAGTAAAAATAAATCCCAGTTGAAGTATTTTCATTTCGCTGTAGGTGCAATTTCTGCTTAGTTGTTTTCTTTGAATTTTAAGATACTGCAAACCTGACATTATGAAATCCGTGTTACTTTCTGTCGGACGGAAATATCCATTACATTAAACTTTACGATATGATTGGTTTTTATTGTATAATTTTCACTTTAACATTTCATATTGTCTACAATTTTTCATAAATTAATTCCAAGAGACTTTCAGTTTTGTTCGGTTTATAATTGATTTATTCAACTTTTCTATTGGCAGTAATACTTTCTCTTCTTATTATTGTGCGTTTTTTAGCCTTATTGCCACTTTACTATGAAAAAATTATTAATTAACTTTATTTAATTAAGTTATACTGGGAGCCACTGAAAAAGGCAACACCAAAAAATTATAGTTTTTTCAGACGAAATTACCAATTTTTATATTATTCAATGAAAGTCGGGCTAGACTGGCACACATGAGTCATATTTTTACATTTTTGATAACAAGCGTTATTGGTGGTCATAACATTAAAATCGTTATCAGCCCAAAATGCTAAGTGATGTGTATAAAAGGATAACCAATTCGAAAACCGACACAGATCCGTTTTGCAAAAATTACAACAATGTTCAAATACTTGAAAGTAAGTACCTAATAATGTTTAAATTTGGGAGTTTAAATTTATGTAATTTGTAGGTTGCTACTGTTGCCGCTATTGTTCTAAGCAGCCTTATTATGTCTGCTTATGCCCAAGGACAAGGGCAGCAAGGACAGCAAGGACAAGGACAATAATTTTAATTGGAATAAAGGTACACAATAAATATGTTACAACATTTGTACAACTTTTAATTTTATCAAACTTTTTCAGACAATGCCGCTACGTGTAGGTTATCCTCCCAGTTTGAAAATCGAAAACTCAATAGCTATGTAATATTGGAATTTGTCTTTAATAAATTATCTAAAGCATAATTTTTTTTTCATTTATGTTACCTTTTTTGTTGGAAATAACTGCAAATAAAACAATTTTCAAATTCGTTGCCTATTTTACAAAATTTGGTCAAAAAACCTCTAGAATCCACAAAAATAAGTAGAAAATGGAGGTATTCTAATTGTTTTAGTTCATTTATATGTGAAATTACGTCAAACATGAACCAAAAAAGCACAAAATTGTTTTATTGCCAAAAATGGTGTTACCACTAGTTTTTCAAGCTTTCTAGCTAAAAAACAGAAAATTAGATTGAAATTTTAGTTGATTTAGATCGTTTTTGTACAATTCATTGTACAAAAATTATTTAAACAAATTTGGGATAAGAGTGTTGTTAAACTCAATTTTTTGCGAGATTTTGCTAAAGAAAACTGAATAAGTAGCAAATTAGTTTTTGCGCTACATAGTTCTTGTTTTTCTCAAGTATTTTAGCATATCATCCGTCCAGAAACCTAATTATTTCCCAAAAGTAGGGAAAGACTAAAGACTAAGCCGTAAAATAAATTTTCTTTAGCAGAAACATACGATAGCTTTATTTGATTTGTTTCACTTGATTTAGCTCGTTTTGGGCGAAATTTCTTCAAAAATAAGCTGAAGAACTCTAAAATTTCTTCAAAAAAACACAAGTTTGAAGTTATTCCGATGAATTTACAGACAATTCTGAAATAGATAGTTTTTATAGAGGTTCTTCGGATTTAGTGACAGAACTCAAAAAATCACACCTTCAATGTACCTTGCGATTTTCTAAAATTTTGATCTAGTTATCTATGACAGTTTCGCTAGCAGTGAAACGGATTGCGTAAATAACTTCAGCATAGCTTTATCTGTCAATACTATGTCCAAAATATTCAACGAAAAACATAAAAAAACTATGGTGGAAACTTATTTCCGTAATGGACATTGAGTTAAAGTAACTGTCATGGATAACTAGATCAAAATTTTAGAAAATCGCATGGTACATGAAATGATTACCTAATGGTATTCATATAGATTTTTTAATTTAACCAAAATAATTTGCTTAAAATATATTTTGTACCAAATGGTTATTTTCTCTAATAGGTATGGTCAACAGTACCCAGTAAAATCTCTCAACAACGGACACCGATGGACAATTTTTAATTGTCCGTTGTGGAGAGGTGTCCACTAATGGGAGGTTTAAATTTTAATATAGATTTTGTTACGTTCCTACAAAAATGTCCGTTCTGAAGAGTGGTGTCCGTTGTTCGGAGGTGTCCATTAAGGGAGGTTTCACTGTACAGCACAATTTTTACCACAAGAGCTTTAAACGTTGTCTTTTTTATCAAAATCACAACAGTCATTGTTTTTATTACCTTTACGTTCAAAAAATATACTTATAAATATTCTATGTGCTGTATTTGTAAGGTCGTTCGGTCGCTGTTATCAGCCCAAAATGCTAATCCTTCTGTATAAAAGGCAAACTAAATCAGTTGCGGACACAGATCCATTTAATACTGCAACTATGTTGAAATACGTTAAAGTAAGTGTTTTTAAAATTATTTCCAAATTAAAGTAACAATGCCCGTTACTGTAGGTTGCTGCTGTTGCTGCTGTTGTTCTAAGCAGTCTTCTTATGACTGCTTATGCACAAGGACAAGGACAACAACAAGGACAGCAAGGACAAGGACAATAAATGGAATGAAAAGCGAAAACTTCATATCATATAATACGAGAATTTGTGTGGAATAAAATATTATGAAAGCAATAACATAAGGACATTTATTAATTTAAATTACCTTAGACCCAGTTGTCTGAAAAAATTTAATCCTGATTTAAACCCATACTAATCCTTGCAAATGGTAGAATCTTTATAATTTAACTGTAGCCGATTAACTCGCAATATTTTTTATGATTATAAAACAAAAAATATAAAAACATAAAACGATAAATGCAAAAATGATGAACAAATAAAGAAATAAACGCCTACATTATGATGGAAGATAAGATGAGTTCACACTTAACCAGTTTTGACGAAGGCAAAGTGCGTTTTTTTTACAAAGATATGAAGAATTCGCTTTCTTGAAAAAAAAATTACAACTTACATCGTACACGACCAAAATTTTGAAATTTATGGGCGGCTTTAAAAAGTTGGAGAAACTTTGGGCTAAGTGTATCGAGACTTGTTAAAAAATAAAATAAAATACAAACAATAAAACAAAATTTATTTATTTATTTATTTAAGTATTTACTGTCTATACAAAAAATTCTGATCAGAGTAAAGATGAAATAAGGAACGAAAGACAAACTGTGTTTGTTATGCAGTGTTACCAATTTAGTTTCGAAGTCAGAGGCCACATTGATCGCTGCAGTTGACCTAACAAAACAAATTAGCTTCTTATAAACTACATTATTTTTTTAAATATTGCAACAAAGGTATTAAACATTTTATAGCATTGTCTGTGAAGATTAGCTTAATTTTGACTTTTGAAGAAACCATTACTTTTCGTTAATGGAAAAATTTTATCACTTTTGTCTTTAAAAAAGACATGTACCTAGGTACTTATACATATTCAAATTGCTCAATTTGGAAGTTTTTCTTAGCTGTTATCTGGGCAGAATGCTAATTGATGAGTATATAAGCAGAAAGTCAAAAACCAACACAGATCCAATTGAGAACGAAACAATGTTGAAATATTTCAAAGTGAGTACTAAATTTTTTGTATTAACTAGCTTAGTCTGAAGTAAGGGTTTAATTTGGCAACGTTTTTAATAAAGTTTACGTGTATAACGACAATCATGAGATCCAATTTTATTATTTTCAATGTTGCCAACTTAGTCCAGTTATAAACTACTTTGATCAAAAATATAGCTAAGCGCATGATAGGTTGCTGCTGTGGGAGCTCTGGTCTTAATCAGTCTCATTATGACTGCTTATGGGGGAGGAAAATCAGGACGAAAAGAATAAAAACAGATACAATAAAGCAGAAATTGGATAAAGGTACGCAAATAATTAACTTGTAGCATTTATTTACGTATTTTGACTTTTTTTAGTCACACTGTATGGACCAGTTTTGGAGCACAAAAAATATACTATGTAATATTAAAATTTCTGCTTAATAAATTATTTCAAAAACCGATTTTTTTAAGAGTTATTTTTAGTGTAACTTGTAACAAACTACCCGCATATTTTTTTTAATTTTCAGACTTAACAAACTACATAATAATTACTGATATTTGCTGTTTTCAAAAGCACGAATAGTATTTGAAACCAAATACTCCGTAATGATAAAAAATTTCGAAAAAGAAAATTTATTCTATATTTATTTTCAAATTTTTAGCAGTCATTTGGGAATTCTGCTTAGTATTTATTTTCAAAGTTGTTTAGTATTTATTTTTTTCAAAATTTAGCTAGGAAGCCTGAAAGTTTTTACTTTAGCAGTTAGTTAACGTTAGTTTAATTTTCTAGCAACCAACATTTGGAAATTCTGTTTAATTATTTATTACCCTAATATTAAAAATAAACATGTGTATAAATATTCAATTTTGCTTTATTTGTAACGTCTGTTTTATGGCTGTAATCAGACTTGAATGCAAATTTTTGGGTATATAAGCTTAACGAAAACTATAGGTTGACATAGATCCATTTATGAAACACACCATAATGTTGAAATACGTCAAAGTAAGTCATAATATAAAATGCTTAAAAGTACTAATCTATTACTGTAGATTGCCGCTTTTGCTGCTGTAGTTCTAAGCAATCTTATCATGACTGCTTATGCACAAGGACAAGGGGAATCACAGAAATCACCATAAAAATTACAATGAATGACGGTATGCAATTTTTTTCTAATTTTCTGATCTATTTCGTTTTTACAGAATTCTATATCTGTTTTTGAAGCGGATTATGTAATATTGGAATTTGACGTTAATAAATTATTTGAAGGCAATAATCTATGTCTTTTTAATTACTTTACCCCTATTGTAGTGCTAAACAAGTATAATCTTTTATTATAAAAAATGTCTTACTAGTTGTTATGAACTTATTCCTTTTTAAAAACTCAAACAATTACAAACAGATAGATTTCTAGTTTTTTTACAGAATATTCAACACAAATTTTTCCACCAATTTTTTTAATCCGGCTCGAAGGACCAATCGACGTGCAGCCTATTTATTACTTATTAACTTACCTCAGTCCAATAAGGAAGATAGAGGTGAAAGGAAAAAAATGGTATTCACTTATAAAAACTTGTTTTTATTAATCTCTTTTGCAATTTTCTCTTATTTATTAAATTATTACATTTTGTTATACTAAAATAAATTACATTACTGAACGTAATAGTTAAACTTTAAGTAAAAGTCTGTCAATTAAGCTTTTATTTTAGTATAGTTTGCCACAAAAATTGTTTGAGGTCGTCAAACCTTGTCACAAACAACAGTTTTGGTTGAAAAAATCACCATTTCCCAAAAATGCGCACCTTTCTTGTCCGCATTACAAATGCAAACATTGATTTCTACTTCGACCTTAAAAGTCATTAGCAGCAAACGGATGTCTTGCACATTCCGACCTTGTTATATGAATTATTACTCCACATAATAACGCACCACAGACGGCACGGCGTCGTTTTTCCTCACCTCCTTCTCCAAACCAGTCAAAAAAGGAGATCATTAGTGAAAATCAACCAAACTCTCTCCCTTTGCTCAAACCGATTGACTATAAAACCAAAACTGGAGCACACATGGTTAAATATTATAGTTTGATTCAGTTTTAAACAAATTAATAAACTGTGCAAATTAATTGCAAAAACGAGGCACGCAACGTAATTAACTTGTTTGTTTTGGTTCGAAGGTAGTCAACAAGACGGAAAATTAATGCTTCGTTCGATCACATACCCATTTAGTTTGTTAAGTTTGTTAAGGGGTTTGACGCACTCCGCACGCGTCGGGCTGTAAAGTTTTATTCGGGACAGCCTGTATAACGCCGGCATTACGCCAACTATGTATTTCACACTTTATTTTTAATATTACAGGAGAACATAACCGGCATAAAGTACACTCACGGCCAACTCTGACTCCACGTACGAGCTTAGTAATTTTGTTTATTGTTATGTCGGATAAAATCTTCAGAAATCTAAATTAATAATGCAAACGTAAAACTTAATGTTACGAGTAGCTCGCAAATAAATCAAACGCACTTTCTGATGTCTCATGACCGAGTAAACATCGTGTTTAGAGGCAATTTTTTCGCACGAAGAATTTTCCCTGTCTTGCATTTTTTACGCGGATTATTTTTATTAAGCAGCTGGATAATGTCGCTGGAATTTATGTCTTCGACTATTATGAAAAAGTTTAATAAAAGCAGCGGTAATTGCCGGCGGGTTGGTGATAATTTTGCATCGCGTGAAAATTAAAAGCGCCGGAATTAATTTTCGTAAACCAATAAAATTATTTTCTGGAAATTTCCTATGCAATTCCTGCTGACTGTG
The DNA here is from genome assembly GCF_031307605.1 of Tribolium castaneum. NCBI lineage: Eukaryota > Metazoa > Arthropoda > Insecta > Coleoptera > Tenebrionidae > Tribolium > Tribolium castaneum. The sequence goes on along the minus strand of NC_087394.1, from coordinate 3,537,843 downwards.
CAGGTGTAGTAACAATGCGCACTTTCATGAATTAAGGCGCTTTCATTTTAGCGATGATGTCAGAAGGAAAGTTTTATACAAACCAAATAAAAATGCTCGCTTTCTGGAGGGAACGAAACAAAACGCGAAACACTTTGTTCGTCTTGACGACGAAATTACAATATGTATATCAGAGATATGAAAGCAGGAATCCGGCAATATTTTTGTACTTGTTTGAACTTGGCTCTTTCATTGCTAGTTGGTTGTTGTTTTTCGAATGACTGAAATATTTAAAAAGTATGAGGAATGCGCGCCTTGTGCAAAATTCAGCGAGAGTCCTTGCTGCCAAAGGACGGCTGGAGACTACTGAAAATACATAACAAAAATATTTCAGCAAATTTTCGAATCATGAATTTTTTTAGCGAAAAACTAATTAATTTTCGACTAAGCACCATTTGAAAAATTTTATTTGGTTTTAAAAAATGTAAATGAACAAAGTTAAATATTTAATCTACTTTATTTGTAAAGTCAGATTTGGTGGTTGTTATCAGTCCAAAGTGATAATTTTTGAGTATATAAAGTTACTGAAAATTGCAAGGCGACACAAACACATTTTGGAAACGTAACACAATGTTGAAATACTTCAAAGTAAGTAATTCTTCAATTTCAGATTAAGGTAATAATGTATATTATTATATAGGTAGTTGCCTTTGCCGTTGTAGCTTTAAGTAGTCTCATCATGACTGCTTATGCACAAGGACAAGGACAAGGACAAGGACATATAGTGGAATAAAGATCTTACGCAAGAGTTTTACTCTGATTTACAGATACATCTAGTATGTAATATTACAATTTGAGCTGAAATAATAAACTATCTGAAAGCAATAAACTAACTATTTTAATTTTAAGTTTCCTTATTGTAAGTACCGAGTTTTCTCTGACTGTGGCTTTGAATTTAAATTGGCAACAATGAACAACGAAGAAATAAAAGGCACTTGAATAAACTATTCTAGTTTTTAAGTTATAATTGTTTTAATGAAAAAATAAAAATGTCTGTATTTGTAACAGGAACTATGTAAAATGATCCAAGGAATCGATTGGTGTCAAGATAATCGCAAAATTTGCAATAGTTTTTTAATTATGAATTTTTTTAAATTTTGCCTATTTTTGCGTTCTTGAGCAATTTACGAGAAAACTATTAGATTGCGAACAATGGTCTTTTTTGGAAAAGATAGATAAATAGAAGAGCTTTTCAACGACAATAAACTTCATTGGGATATCTTGAATAGTTCCGGAGTTATTGGGTGATAAATCTTCCGGGTATCGAAAATCGACAAAAATCTCGACGAAAAGTGGAACAATTGCGACGAAACTATAAGACTAAGAGCAAAACGGTTTGTTCCATTGTAAAGAGGAGATCAAAATCTATCAAATAGGATATGTTTTAGCATTTTTTTTTCCAAATTTTTTAATTTTTCGGAGACACGAGGGGGGGTGTTAATTTTTTTTTAATTTGATTTATTTTCTCAATTACGGCAAAACTATTTGAAAATCTGGAACTATTTTGGTTTAAGTTTATGTAAAATGATCTAGGGAATCGATTGGCGACAACAAAATCGCAAAATTCCCAATAGTTTTTTGGTTATGAATTTTTTTAAATTTTGCCTATTTTTGCATTTATGAACAATTTACGAGAAAACTATAAGTTGGAGAACAATGATCTTTTTTGAAAAAGATAGACAATTAAAATAGCTTTCTAAGGATAATAAACTTCATAAGGTTATCTCTAATAGTTCCGGAGTTATTGCATGATAAATGCTCCGAGTACCGAAAATCGACAAAAGTCTCGACGAAAAGTGGAACAATTGCGGCGAAACTATAAGACTGAGAGCAAAACGGTTTGTTCCATTGTAAAGAGCAGATCAAAATCTATCAAATAGGATATGTTTTAGCAATTTTTTTTCCAAATTTTTGAATTTTTCGGAGACACGAGGGGGGGTGTTAAAATTTTTTTAATTTGATTTATTTTCTCAATTACGGCAAAACTATTTGAAAATCTGGAACTATTTTGGTTTAAGTTTATGTAAAATGATCTAGGGAATCGATTGGCGACAACAAAATCGCAAAATTCCCAATAGTTTTTTGGTTATGAATTTTTTTAAATTTTGCCTATTTTTGCATTTATGAGCAATTTACGAGAAAACTATAAGTTGGAGAACAATGATCTTTTTTGAAAAAGATAGACAACTAAAATAGCTTTCTAAGGATAATAAACTTCATAAGGTTATCTCTAATAGTTCCGGAGTTATTGCATGATAAATGCTCCGAGTACCGAAAATCGACAAAAGTCTCGACGAAAAGTGGAACAATTGCGGCGAAACTATAAGACTGAGAGCAAAACGGTTTGTTCCATTGTAAAGAGCAGATCAAAATCTATCAAATAGGATGTGTTTTAGCAATTTTTTTTCTTAAAATTTTGATTTTTTTGGCGATATGGGTAGTGTTAAGAAATTTTAAATTTTTTTATTTTCCCAATTACGGCAAAACTGTTTGAAAATGTGAAACTATTTTGGTTTAAGACTATGTAAAATGATCCAAGGAATCGACTGGCGTCAAGAAAATCGCAAAACTCTCAATAGTTTTTTAGTTATGATTTTTATTAAATTTTACTTATTTTTGCATTTATGAACAATTTATGAGAAAACTATTAGTTTGAGAACAATGATCTTTTTTGTAAAAGTTAGATAATTAGAAGAGCTTTCCAACGATAGTACACTTCATAGGGTTATTTCTAATAGTTCCGGAGTTATTGGTCGATAAATGCTCCGGGTACCCAAAATCGCCCAAAATCTCGACAAAAATAGTTTTATTTCCAAATCCCTCAGATAGAAACGCGAAAACACAAGCTTAAAGTTCGAGGGCTGTCGTTATGAATATCTAGACACCCGAGAACTCCAAGCGTTTTCGCATTAGTTTTATTCAAAAATTTTTTATTGGATCATTTTTTAAAATATGTTGCTATGAGAAGCGAGTTTTAAAATTGTGAAAACAGATTGCTATCGGAAACGTGTTTTAAAATAGTGTTTAAAATCTAGGATTCATATATTAAAAAGAAGGTTCAAAATGTTCCCAACAAAAAAAAAGGTTTTAATGGGTTTTGAAGTGGTTTTATTTTATCAATGACTCGTTATCTCAATTTCTGCCATCGTAATGATGACCCTTTAAATTTTTTTAGATTCTAGATCAATGATAAATCAAATGCTTGAATTGAGTATGTGTAGAAAATTCCCAAAATTTCGAGTCACTTGTCCGTTATTAGGGAAAGTCAATTTAGCAACGTCACCTCTCGTCTCTCAACTTTCGCCCAGTTGGCGCTTCTTGAACGTCGCGGTAGAACTAGGCCACACACGCAATCACGTGGACGCCTCAACCAATCACCGCCAGACCTGTGGCTTTCGAATCTTGCATCTCTCTCACACTTCACCGCGAAAACAAAAACAGAACGGTAACATCGTGGCAGTCTCGTGGCGGCCTTCTTGATCCATTCAGCAGTGCTGTTGTGTTGTTTGTCGCGGCGTCATGTTCAAGTTTACGTTAATCGCGTTGGCGGCGATCGGCCTAGCCGCCTCCGATGATAAAACCAAAAACGATCAACTCAAAATTGACGTGATCAGCGTGCCTGAAGGCTGTGAAGTTAAGTCGAAAAATGGGGACATGTTGACCATGCACTACACGGGCACTCTCACCGATGGCACCAAGTTTGACTCCAGGTGAGGATGGTTCCCGGAGTTTGCCCGGAATTTAGCTAACTTTACAACGGGACGTTTAACGACCGGTTGCGGACCAGATGGCCATGAAATGCCACCGATACGTGATTGTTTGTTCGGATTTTGTGGGTTTATCGACATGGGACAGCTAGATAAGATAATTAAATATTTTGAAAAATGAACTTTTCATGCTCCCGGATCAAAAAAATTTTGAACCTATCAATTAATTCAATTTACATTTTTTTTTACGAATAGAATCAAGTTGGCGTGACCTTTGGCTTAACCATTTGACACACCCTGTATATTCTCTAAAACTGTCTCTAACTATGAAATATTTTGTTTTTTATATGTTTTATTTGACATATTGGGCATTTTGATTCGAAATTATAAAAAAAAGATTTTTATGAAGTTTTGCTGCAAAATTGAGATACAATCTGACAGATGTGTCAATAGATTTATGAAATCAATATGGAAAATTTTGAAAAAAACAGTTGCCTTGAGGATTCGACAGATTATTTGACATTCACTATTAAATTTTTAAACAAACTATATACTAATTAATTTGACAGATGTGTCAAGAAATTTGTTGGCACGGCCAACCTTGATACAATTTGACATTAAAAAAATACATACTCGAAAGAAATTTTGTATAAAAAAAGCAAATATAAAACAGAATTTTACTAAAATAGTGATTTTTGTGGTGTTTCTCTGAAAAAATGTGTTGTAAAGATTTGACATATGTGTCAAGTGTCAGTAATTCATGGCCATCGCTGACAGAATTTGGCATTTCTGAGTGAAATATGATTTAAAAGAAAAAATTAAATGTCAACATTTTCGAAGAAAAAACCTAAGTTTGCCGTGCCGATTTGACATAACGTCATGGCCAACTGTGACTTTGACGTCGATTGGGCAAAAACCCTCCAATCGAGTAGAAACTATTCGAAAGTTGTCCATAATTCGATGATGACAGGTTTCGCCTTCTGTAATTACCACAGATGCGTTGAAAAAAACATTAAATGAGCGAACAATCCGATATTTTATTATTTGCTGGTTGATAATAATTCTGATGGGCCTGAGGTCAATCACTGTAACGTGATGGGATTTTGTAGGGTAGTGACAAGTTAATTACTGTTGTAAAGGGTGTTAATTTAATTCTTGGCCAAAGGACGTTTAATTATGGAATATCTCTATTGTTGGGCTTGCCATTGTCTAGTTATGAGCCGCAATTTCTTGATAAATTATCGATAAATTATCATTTTAGTAATGGTCAAGTTATTAGAAATTTAGGCCAATAAATGTATTTGATGTGTTTAATTAATTTGGAATTTTAAATATGTGTTAATTAAAGATGAAATTGAAACGGATTTCGATGTGCTAAATTTTTGATGTCTGGTCGTTATTGGTAGAAAAGTAACAGTAGGTAGTGTAAAACTGGCTTTTCAGTGCATCATGTTTAATTCATCGGCGTTTAATTTGTGTTAATTGGCCTTAAACAAATGTTGGCAAGGACAACACCACTAATAATCATTTTCGATGAAAAATGAAAAAAGTGGAGTCGTTATTTTATTAATTAATGTCCTTCGTCAGTAATAATAGTTATTTGTGATCAAAAGGGCAAACTTGATGTAATTTTTTTGACCAGAAATTAAACTGAACGTTTTTTGAATAAATAAAACTTTTGTGAACATTTTAAAATAATAAATTGGTTCTTGTTTATTTGCAAATAAATTTGACACCAACCTTGCATTTTATTTTTATGCATTTTATATTGTGACTAATTAGGAACTTGTTTAATGATCTGGAAATGGAATTTTTTGATCTTTGAATGCCGTGGAAACATTACTTTCATGGTTAGCTGGTTTTCCTCTATGTACTACCGAAAGTTGTTTTTTTTGCAGAAATAAAGACTATTGTTATTATCAATGTTTTTGAATCGAGGTTATGATAAAAAAAATTTTCTTAGTAGCGGTAAAGTTTTGATATTTATTATAAAGATTTGAAGTTAAAAAATGAACGTTGGGACAAGATTTTTAAAATTTTGTATGATTAATTGATTTAATTTTTTTACAATAAAAAGCATAATCTGAGAGATCCCCTGTATGATTTTACCAAGAATAAACATAGTTTTCGTGAAAATGGTTCTGGAGTGAATGTAAACACTTAGCTTATCTTTAATCTGTGTAACAAATAAATAAAAAAACTAAATTTTTCATTAACAAATAAGGTCGGCAGTTTTATTTGCGACACTCTGTAGTTGTCTGCAATTTTTTGAAAATTCAATCCCGCCCCCACATTTCAATCTGTCAAGGCCTACTTTACAACTCGTCCTTCCCGGATCTGTAAGTTGCCGCCAGGGAAATGTAATGGGGTTTTCCTGTAACGTCGGCATATTCATCGTTTTTCGGCTCCATACTGTGCAAACACGTCCCGCTTGTTTTTCTTTATGTAATTTCCACATTTCTCGTTGTCTTGCAAACCAAATATATACACAAGAAAATACTTTATTGTGCTCTCCTCACTCAATTAAATCGCCGGAAAAAACATACCTCGACGAAAAACTTGAGGGAAATCGGGACAGGACCGGACTCGGTGATTGATGGTGCGGTTTATTGGTAATTTTCTGAGCCCTGTGGCCAAGTAAATGATGAGATGAGTGATGGAAGGATTTGGTTGAAGATTACAAAACGATTTGACCGATAAGAAAACTATTGTTAGTTGTGCTTTCATTTTTTTGTTACAAGAGATACGAGGTCGATTAAATTGGGGCAAAATTGCGCATTTTTATGCTGAACAATTATCTTAAAGAAAATTTGATTCATCATTTTTAGTTTTTAAATTATTGAAAAAAAAACGGAAATTTGTAATTTTTATATTTATTTTTTCAAGCGAAAACCAAAAAAACTAGACGTTTTTAACTAGAACGTTTTTCAGGCACTTTTTTACAAGAACTCTACGTCTGTCATCGTATTTTTCCAAGCGTTCTTGATGTCAGAGTTAAACACTCAACTATGTTTTTTCTTACGGCAGCCATATTCCCTTTTTGTATTTTTGAAAAGAGTTTTTTTTTCTGATTACAACGATGTATTACATGATATGATTGAATCCTATTTGTTGATCAAAATGGTGAAAAAAACATTTTTGCCAAGAGTGCTTTGAAAAAACGCCAAAAATTTTGTTTTTAAACAAACTAGATTTTGGAGGTTTAATTGAATTTGAACCTGGAAGCTTACTTGCTTACTGTCAAAATTTTGTCTCTTAAACTAAATTTTTGGCGATTTTTTCCAAAGCACTCTTTGCAAAAACACTTTTTTCTTAATTTTAATCAGCATGTAAGATTCGATCATTTTTTGTGATACATCGTTGTAATCAGGAACAAAAACACTTTTCAAAAATAAAAGTATCAAATATGGCGTCCATAAGAAAAACTGAAGTTGACTTGACCTGACCTGACCTGACCTGACCTGACCTGACATCAAGAACGCCTTGAATAAGGCGATGACAGATTTCGATTTCTTGTAAAAAAGAAGAATGCCTTACAAAAAAACGTCTAGTTCATTATTGGTTTTTCTTTAAACTTTCCTTTGACTTGACCTGACCTGACCTGACCTGACCTGACATCAAGAACGCCTTGAATAAGGCGATGACAGATTTAGATTTCTTGTAAAAAAAAGAATGCCTTACAAAACAACGTCTAGTTCTTTATTGGTTTTCCTTTAAAAAAATAAAAACAAAAATTAAATTTTTTTATTTTTCATAATAACTCAAAAACTAAAAATGACACATCAGATTTTCTTATAGATCATTTTTCAGCATAAAAATGCGCAACTTTGCCCTCGTATCTCTTATAATAACTGAGATTCCAATGGTGGAGCTTGAAAAATGGACACCCTGTATTGTGTATTGTATAGTGGGTCTCATTATAACTTTCAGATGGTCTATGCTGCACAAGTTTTAATGAAATTGACTAACTAAACATTGGGTTAGTGTTACTTGTATCCGGTGATGTTTTATGAAATAAAATTTTTGTAATTTTTATTTTTTGAGAAAGTTGGGAACTGTTTGAAGTGTGAAAAAAATATGATAAGCCATCTCGTTACGCGGACAAAGGTGGCATAAATAGCAATTTCCCATTTTTAAATCTCTTTATAATTCATTCGTTTGTCTCATTTTGAAGCCCGTTTAATCAAGCGTCGGTCCCTCAAATGAATAAATACGGCTGAATCGGAAGCTCGTCCCTGTCATGGGACAAATCACAATTTGCATGAAAACGACCCAAATAACAAGACCGAAAAAAAATAAATATTCATCCATCCATACCGACCCTGCCGTTATCAGATTATCCACTTGGCGGAGCCCCGGTCGGCAGGTCCGTAATTGGCTTTTATTGGACACGCCGGAATCCAGGACCGGCTCATCCGGTCGTAATAACTTTCACGTGATGGACTCCAGACCCGGAAAATTCGTCCGTTAATAATTTAAGAGTGATACATCACGATTAGCCGGCCGGGGATTATGTAACTGTCTGTTTGCGATTTATACATTTTTATGCCCCCGGATTTATCCGGGAGAAGTTGTTTATTCCGGAGGCGAGCTTTATTGCTTCTCGTTAAAGTCGTTGTTTATTAGACGCACGCACGAAACCAAATTTATTCCAAGCGTACCTATTATTTATTTGGGAAAAAAGATTTCATAATACATACAGGGTGGCCAAAGTGTTGTACACCAAAAGTTTTATGTTTTAACTAGCACATATTTTTTTCATTTTTTAACATACATAGTGTCCCAGTAAAATTCTTTTCAAGTGTAAAGGTTGTTTCAGAAGTGAGCTACAAACTTAATTTTTTTTTATAAAACACCCAATCTTTTTGTATTTTTGGATGCATCTTTTGTTCACGGATGGTTTTAAGCTAAACTTTAGTTGTTCGATTCTGCTTAGTTTTTGCAATAATTTTTTTTTTAATAAAACACGCTTTCAAAAAATTCATGAGACTTAACTAAGAAAAAACTTTTTGGTGGAGGCGCGAGTTAAATTTTTTTCTTAACAGTTGAATCATTTAATTTTTTTATTTTTGCATCTAAAAGGCTTTTTGTCTTACTGTTTACGTAAAAGACATTTTATTTTAAACATAAAAAACAACTACTATTGTAACATTTCAGCTAATAATAACTCTGTTATTGTCACTTGATCCATTCTTGTGATAGATAGTTAGGTAATGGGAAGAAATAACATTGGTCTTTTGTCCCAATTTTTTTTAAATGCTACATGTTTCGGTCAATAATTTTTTGAACATTTTCAGGCTTAAGTTACAAGTAACAATTACTCTTTTTTATATTGTCTATTTATTATTGGCCGAAACGTTTTAATAAAATTTGTTTTTCATTGTTAGTGCATTAATATTTAAATTTTAATATTAATTTTTTTTTTGATTTATTAACTTTAGATATTCGATAATTAAATACATAATATTAGGGAAACAAAAACATAAAATGAGGTGTCGTTACATATATTTTTTTTCAGTTATTTAAGTTACAATTTTTTTCTTTTCTTATACTTTTAATTGTAACGCGTTAAACAAATAACGGTCCCTTCTATCAACGAATTAGAGCACATGTGTAAATTTACATTGGCAGATTTCGTTGCATTGTGCTGGGTTCGATAGCAGATAACGGAGCTGATAGCTGACATGTTTGCACACATTTCTAATTTAAGAAACAAGAAAAACAAAGTTAACAACCCTGCAATGTCGAGCGCCCTTGTAAGGCATATGTTCGTTTGAAGCTTAACAGCGCGATGGAATAAATTAAAATTGCGGTTTGAAGACGATGGCAGACAGGTCGTTTTATTGCTGTTTATGTGGAGTGAAATGTGCACGCCTGGCTGAATTTTATCATCTATGGTAATTGCAAAAAGTGCACTTCGCGGAGGTGAAAGAATGACTGACGCAAATATTTTAAGTCAATAACGTTTTATAAAATCATTGTTTAAGGTTAAATATTGGTTATGCAATATCGTTTATTTGTCCACCCATTCGTTCGGAAATTAATAAAAAAGCGATGGGGTGTGCCCCCAGTATCAATTTCCCCCTATTGACATTTCGTATTTATTGAATCTCTCTGGTATTAAGTGCCTTTGCGCCCGTTGAGAAGAATCAAAAGATACGTTCAGATCCGGTGTTCTTTTAAGCCGCAATCAATCGCGGATTATCCCTCGAGAAGATATTCTGATTGAAGTTGAATCGAGGGGAGATTATGTTTGCTTTGATTGTTTCACTTGAAGATGATTGCTGACATTTAATTCCCTTGGATGAAATAATACAGCGCCACCCTTAACCCGATTATCTCTTTCCACATCTACCCTCATGCAATTTTTACGGTTTATGATTGTTGCGAACGTAAACCTGGACTAATTTTGGGCGCTTTGCTATTGTTGGATGATAATGGAGCGGTTTCGAATCGAAATCCGGGGATTCCGGAATGACTACTGCGATGAATATTACACGCGCTGGACGAAATCTGCTGGTTTTACACTTTAATCAACCCTCATTCAAATTATCTAAAAATTAGTTTTTTTCCATATATGGTTTCAGTTTTTTGTTTATCACGTATAGAGATTTTTTAAATGATTTTTTCAGTTTTTCAAAATTTAATATATTATGTCTTTCGTTATTGCATTTGCACTATTTTAATCCCTTTGAATAGTATCTGTACGCACAGTCACTATAAAAAAGAATGACACTCCTAAAACCGCAATCACAAATCTTTTCGATATGAAACGGTTAATTTATACGTTTGGCTAGTTTATAAATTAGGTGTCATTCTTTTTGATCGTGACTGTACATACATATAGGGTGGCCCAAATTAATTTTTTTTTAGCCGTAGACACTAGCCCCCAGATTTTCCTAAAATCTGTACGCACAGTCACTATAAAAAAGAATGACACTCCTAAAACCGCAACCACAAATCTTTTCGATATGAAACGGTTAATTTATACGTTTGGCTAGTTTATAAATTAGGTGTCATTCTTTTTGATCGTGACTGTACATACATATAGGGTGGCCCAAATTAATCTTTTTTTTTAGCCGTAGACACTAGCCCCCAGATTTTCCTAAAATTATTTTTTTAATGGAACACCTTTTATTTTTCGCATGTTTAGATGTAGCTTTTAACATTGGTGTTTTTGAGTTAAATTTTTATTGGTCGAGTTTGGATAGTTTCTGATTTTTTTTTGACTGAAACATGCTTTTGAAAAAAATCCTATATAAAGTCTAAAAATCCTAGAAAAGTAGGACTTTCACCACTTTAAAGAAGAAAGTTGAAATTTCAATTTCCTATTTTTTATTTAAATGCCTTATTTAAAGGCCTTTAAATTGTTTCTCTAAAATCAATGACAGTTAAGTGTCTCTTCTACTCAGAAGAGCACTAACTTTAATAATAATAATAATAATAATAATAACTTTAACATTAAAAAAATGTTTAACTATACCTATTATTTCAGTGAAATTTTTAGCTAATAATAAGCTAACCATTAGGCCGTTATTGGTCATTTATTACAGTGAAATTACTAAAATTTTAATATTTATGGCGAATCTTCACGGAGAAAAAATCCATTACACTTTATAAAAAATATTATACATATTTTTAGAATTTTCATTAAAAATAAGTATAGTTGCAAAGTTTATTAAATGGTAATAAGATAATCTGTTAAAAATATTCTGTTACATTTTAATATACCATAAGTTAACCATTAACAAAACATGGCGCCTAGGTCTTAACGCGTAATGAATAATTTTTTAAATAATAGAAATTATGCACAGAAGTATTTAGTTTGTATCAAAACATGTATTAATCTTATTGAAGAAAATATTCTTTAGTTGTAATGTCATAAATATTAATGCTAACAAAAAAAAATAACTTTATTAGAAAAAACGTGCTAGAGAAATTTTAATAGAGTTTTCCCCGTGTTTAAATCCCAGTATAAATCTTGAAGTCAATTATCTTTTTAGTTATTCACTTTTTGATAAACAGTTTAATAATCTTTGAGAAGCAAAAACAAAAATTAAAATGTTACATTTAACTTTTTCATGATATTCAAAGTTTTAGTTACAAATTTTTTGTTTTTTTTACGTTCCTAATTGTAATGCGCTAAACAGTTGGTGTAGGTTTAAGTTTGAAGTTCTCTTTAAAGTGGTGAATGTCTTATTTTTCTAGAATCCTGTGTTTTTGTGTAATGAATTAAAAAAGCGTGTTTTTTTTCAAAAAAATAAAATTATTTCAAAACTTAGCAAAATTGACCATACAAGTTATTAAAAACAACCATACAAGTATTAAAAACTACGTTTAAAATGCAATAAAAATCAAATTTAGTGCGTTCTATTTAAAAAACATAGTTTGTATTGTAGCCTATTTCGGAAACACTCGGTGTATTTGAGTATAATTTTACATAATTATTAGGTATAGTAATTAAAGGACAAAAATGTACATTTTAAAAACAATTCCAGTTGACTTGAGAACTTCTAGCAAATCACTCTAGAATGTACATTCAAAAAATTATTTTTTTATTCCCGCTTATGTGATTTAATCGAAAATCTCAGCCCAGTATCGATAAACATGAAAAAATGCTCCTCTAAGGTATAGGTGAAACCTTCTTGAAAGGACACCTCCGAATAACGGACACCTCTCCACAACGGACACTTGTCCGTTGTTGAGAGGTTTTACTGTATTTAACATAATGAGCGACAGTACAACTGGAAATAGTCAGAAGATCGTCAGAAGCAATGACGGCGCAGATTTTTGTTGGTTGAAACTTTAATAGAAAATGTGAAAAGGAAAAAAAATCAAAGAAAAATACTATTAATATGCAACTATGTAGATTGATCTTTTTTAATAATTGGAACGAATTATAACGTTGATTAAATTTAGTTGAAAAGAGGAAATCAAGATTTTTGGAATAAAAATATATTATTCGTTTACTACTAGTCTACATTAAGATAAACTGACCCTAATATTACAAAAGGAGAAGCAGTCTGCAACATTTTTCAAGTTGCAAAATATTTAAAAAATTTAACATCCTAATTTTTTTTCGAAAAGAAGGAGAAAAAATTAATTTTTTGCACACCAGTCTTATAATTAATTTTAAAAAATGAACTCAATTCTTTGACCGTATTCAATAAAATTTTATCAACTTGGCATTTGGTAAATCAAGTGCAACTTTACTTCCTTTCCCATCGATAGTTTTTGACACGTATCTGCCTAGTTTTCGTTGCTTTAACTTTAATAATGCGCTGAACTTTCTGCATGGCAAATGAGTCATTTATCCCGTCTGCGGTTCCGCCACTGTCTTCTATCTTAGCGATGTGCGCGTATTTTATTCAAAAGGCTGCAAAAGGCAGCCGCTAACTTGATCAGATGTTCGCATGTGTCACGTGAAGAGGGATTCAGTTTGTAAATATTTGAATGGTAGCAGCTCTGAAAAACTTCAGCATTTCAGACGAGGTTATAGTGTATGTAAAGTGGGCGACGCGACTTAATTAATTACGTTGAAAGCTCGAATGTTGCAACGATTGAAAATCAAATTTACTCTTCTTGTGCTGAAATTTCAGGGATGTTGGGGGTGGGGTTTGGGCTGTTTGCAGAAAAGTTGTACGTGGACCGAGAGTGCAGTCTTTCCATCGATCACTGCATACATTTGACTACAAATTAGTTTAATGGGATCGTTGGGAGTGATTATTACCAGAAATTCACAATTTCAGAGCTTTATTGGCGGACCAACTGCCTGAAAACGACCAATTCCAACTTGTCGCCCGGATTTATTTCAGCAAAAAGTATCCCTGATAACATGGATGCTTTTTTCTTAAAAAAAAAACTCAAAAAAAATCGCAAAATTATTGTTACTTTTGTCAGCCAGACACTGAAGAGATTTTTAATTTCTGAATATAACAACTTGTTTTCAGAGTTTCACCAATTAACGATTGACAATTTTCAGTTAAAACAAAAGCCACTTTATTCTCAAGAGTTCACTACAGGGCCAAAAGTATTTTATTTTCTATTTAATACTCATTGTTGATGGGAATTAAATAATGTCCACAGGGGCAATTTTTTGAGTTTTCAGATTTTTTTTTCTGAATTAAAGCACTGAAATAAAAACTTTTTCTTTTACAGCCGGATTAGAAAAATATATTTTGTAAATAAGTGCCAAAAATTTTACTTATAACGTCTGTAAAATACTGAAGAAAATGGCTTGAATGCAACGGTTTTATAATTAGCAGGGTGTTTCGTCAAAAAGTACCCAAAAAAATCGTACAAATGGGTCGAAAGTGTGTTATTATTCCTTTCGAGGTCTTAAATACGTTGTTAATAATAAAATAATATGTATTTTTTACAACGAAACGAAAAACAATTACAAAATTACAATTTTTCGAAATTTGAATTAGGTCAAATTTTTTTTTGTTATTTTGTATTATTCCAGCTTTTAGTACATTCTTCATTCTTGTCTCCAACCAGAAACGCATTTTTTAGCACAACTTTGTCAAAAATAAACCGAAAAATTGTTCCAGAATATAGTAATTCTTGCAATCTTTTGCACGTTTTTAAGATAAAAATTTCGCAGTTTTTGAGTTATACAGTGAAATCTCCTTTAATGGACACCTCTGCACAACGGACATTTTGTAGGAACGTAACAAAACCTATTTTAAAATTTCCACCTCCCATTAGCGGACACCTCTCTACAACGGACAGTTGAAGATTCCCCATCGGTGTACGTTGTTGAGAGGTTTTACTGTACTAGCACAATTTTTTAAACTCAGTTTTGTACAAGATAGAATCAAATAAATATGATTTTTTCCTTTTCCTTTTTTTCAAACTTTGCTGCTTTCATTTAGGTACAAAATTAGTTTGAAAAACTTTGGCAAAATAAATCGAATTAATTGCAAACTACTTTTGTTACATAACATTTTTGGGACCCCAGTACAAAAAACGCACATAAGGTTTTAGCTTGAAGTTTTCTTGATTTTTTCTATTTTTTTTAAACTTTAAACACGTTTTTTCTCAAAAATTATAAGTTCTACGAGAAAATTGAAAAAACGGTCGAAATCTACCTTGAGTCAACTATCAAATGCTGAAAACTTTTAATAAAAAAAAAATCGAAAACTGACTTAAGCGAAAATGATGATTTTTAAGTCGATTTCGGGGATTTTCTGGGAGTTTATGTGCAAATGAAAAATCGATATTCACAGTAAACGCTCAAAATAGATCAATATTTTGAGAAAACTACCTGTCGTGAAACTCATTAACCATTTTTCATTATTTTCCGCCCTAAAACTGACGTTTTTCCAGAATCACCTCCGAAAGATTAAAAATATTGTTTTTTTTAACAACGGTTTAAGTACTTTTTGAACTCTTAGGTTCTCCAGGAGTAGATTCTAAAATGCCATTGGAGTGTATTTTTCTGGTTTTGCTTTAATTTTTCTCGATTTTCTAATTCTCAGTTAAAAACCCGGTTTATTGATAATTTTGAACGCGCTTTCCTCTGGCAAATTAAAGAATTGATTAATTATTACTTTAAATTTTCTATTTCGATCGATGTAACAGTTTACGGTTAGAGAGGAATTTTTATTTTTTTTTTTTTGACCCTCCAATCAGCTCGATTTCCGCGCAATCAATCCGCGTCTCCGGTAAGTGAAAATTTTACGGCCCAAGTTGCCTTAATAAAATAAGGGGGCGTCGTGCAAGCAAGTAAACCTCCGAGACCTGGAATTACGACTGAAAGTTGGCGTTACGGTGCGTGCGTGTTGCTCAGCTTTAATAGTATGTATTTTTGGGGGGCGGAGTCCTTTAAAGTTTTAATGGGCGCTGGGCCATGTCTTAATTCTTTTTATTGCACCCCCGGAACGTCCCAGACGTGCGAGCATTCATTAAACTTTTCTAAGACAGCTCCGACCCAATTGCTACTTTCCTGACTGAAGGAGCGCAGTAAAAGGTGCATCCTGAATGTTGCATACGGCGAGTTTATTTCCACTGAAAAAACTCTCGAATTTTTTTGAGTGGGAAATGGGTTTTTTAGTATGTCGATGAAAAATTGAGATCCGATTTTAGGAAACTTTTCCAACATGCATTTTTTTAAGGCTTTTCTTAAAACGTTTTGGTAAAAATGGAAATATTTGACACCCTTTTTATTTTTCCTAAATTTCGAATTGTATCCTAAACGAGTTTTAAACTACAGTTGTGCTTTATTTTCTAATTTATAAAAAGATTTTTATCTTATTTTATAGTTAGTTTTATAGTTTTTTATTTTTATTTTATAGTTATTTTATTTTGCTTCTAAACATTTTTTGTTTTTTAAGCTTCCAGTATTTCGGTTATTAGTTTCTTAATTTCCTCATTTTTCATATTTTTATTACCTCATTTTTTCAGTTTTTCGTAGTTTTACTATTTTATCTTATTATTGTTCTTTCTTTGCAGTTTCATAATTTTTTAATTATCACCTTTTCAGTCACTCAGATCTTCAGAATTTTAATATTACTGTTTTTTAGTTTTTTTGTATTCCAGTTTTTACGTTTTTTAGCTTTTCAGTTTCTTAGTGTTTTGATTTTTTATTCAGAATCTAGTGTTTCAATATATTAGTGCTTGTCTTTTCCAGTTCTATAATTTTTTCAGTGTCTTAAGTTTTTCAGGATTTCAGTCTGAATACTGTTATGCTTTTGTGTTTTTAGTTTCCCAGCGTTAAAGTTATTTTTTCAGTGTTTCAACTTTTAATTTTTGAAAATATGCAATCTCTAATTCTATATTAAATTATTTTTTAATATTAAACAATTTTTGTATCGTATAAAATGTGCCTTGATGTTGGAATAAAAACAAATTACGTAGAATTGTCAAAATTGTAGTCTTCGTGTAATTATTAATTTTTCCAAATCTACTGTGTAGATTTTAATTAGTTGTGTGAATGTTCTATTTTTCTAAGATTCCTAGATTTTCTGTCATAAAAAACACGTTTTTATCAGAAAAATCCAATTATTTCAAATACTTAGCATTAGAATCGACTATTTTATTTGCATCCAAGGCGAAATCTAGTTCTCTGGGTAAGACCGGCCTTAAACCGGTTCACTGGTGTCTCATTTGTCCCAGGAATGAGTAATTGACCAATAAAAATCATCTACTTGTTTAACTGGTGCACAAAAAATTGCAACACGATTGAAGCATTTGTCATTGGATATGGAAGGGATATTGCACTCCCAACTGTCAAACAGACCAATCATGAGGCGTTCAAAACTGAACAAAAAATTGTTGTTTGATTATTTTGTAAATGTCGGCCAAACCATCTAGAATTTCGCTGTTTTCTAAGAAAATTACACATTTCCTATTACACCAGGGTTCAAAAATCGTGGATAAATTGTGGATGTTTTTGATAAACATTGTTTCTTGCAAGTTTTTTAGCAAAAACTTAATTGTTTTGCAAGATTCCGTCACAAAACTCAAAAGAAATCAAAAATCTTTATATCATTTTCGTCATTAACTTGGGCTTTGAAATTTATGAGTTATGGTTTCATTTATACAAGTTCCTGATCTTTGAGAAGTTAAAACAAAAAATTGGGTGTTCCATTTAACTTTTTCAAGTTATTCAACTTTTAACAAACTTTGTATTTTCTATGTTTTCAGGCTTACAGTCTTTCAATTACATAGTTTTTAAGTTTATTCTCAGTATTTCAGCTTTTTCATTTCTTAATTTCCCATATTTTATATTCATTTTTTAATTTTTTTAAGTTATTTATTCAGTTTTTTAAATTTATCACTCTTTCAGTCAATTAAATCTACAAAATTTATCATTGTTCTTTAATTTTTTTGTACACCAGTTTTTATTTTTTTTTTCACTGACTGTCTTAGTGTATTGCTTTCTTATTCAGAATATTATTTTTCAATTTATTAGTGTTTCTCTTCTTCTGAAGCTTCACAAGAATTACAAACTCGTGAAAAAAGTGGAAATTTTTGTAAAATGTACTCTAGAAGTTGTGGGAAAAAATTGTCGTCTAGGTTTCGTTCCTATGGCAATGTGTCAAAATTTTTGACACTGAAAATTGATTTAAAAAATGGGGTTTAGATTGTTTTCAGATTTGGGCAGTTGTAGATAAAATTTTGTATATAATACGTGGGCTAGAGCACATTACAGTAATTTTTACTGTAGCAGGAATTTTTTTTACCAAATTTTAAAATATCTAATATCTGTTTTTGACACCTAAATGATAAATTAATTTGTCGCGGTAAAGACTAGGCGTCGCGACGCGCATGAAGTTGTCAGTCAACTTTCATCGTATATATCCCACTTCTGAATTGTTTATGGTAACCTTGCCGCCTCCAAGTGTGGCCGTTTTCTCACTGGCGGCTTAAGCCGGTTCGCTCTCTCAAATATTAATGGTTTTTGTGAATTTTGGATGTGAGAAATACGGTTAAAGTTTCACGAGTGCAACCGTCAGCCGAACCGATCGTTTTTCATTCACTCGATGTCGCATCTAAAAGCCTTTTCAAAAACATTTCATTAATTCGAAACGGGAGAACGCTCGTCTTAACGAGATGAGACTTAGTTGGCTTCCATTTAAATTTTTAATGAACCGAAATCAACTAAAGAGGTTTTCAAATTGCACTACCTGCAGCTAGCTGAACGAATCCTGTGCGCTAAAAATGAAAAATTCAAGCACGACGAGCGCGATTTACGGATTTTTGCAAAGACAAAAAAAAAGAAATATAACAGCACTTCAGAAAAAGTCGATAAGAATCATTGAACTTTGTAAAAAATCACATTTGTTAGTCTGGGTGATTTTTGCTGAAATTGCGTGTATTATGTTCAACCTACTAAATAATGAACCGTTTAATACAAATAATGTTTTACATTTTATTTGCACTAATTCAACAAGCACGGTAGAGTGCGTTATTAAAATTTCCGTGTTTAATAATTATGCTGATTGCACCATAAAGCTCGCAATTATTGGCAACAGCAAATGTATCTGGTAATGTTGTTTTAAATAAAATGTATTCGCAAAATTGCGTGTTTTGGCTCAAAATAACCCGATATGTGGAAAACTACTTATAGAGCATTTTAAGGATTTTTGTTGCAAATAATTATGTAACAAAATAACAAAAAATTGTTTTTTTTATTACAAATTCTAGAGACGATCGAAGTTCTATCTTCGTCTAGAGTTGGTTTTTGTTTATAAAAAATATACAGAGTGTTCTTTCGAAAGCACATATGAGAAGAAAATGTAATTTTGAATAGGAATCTACGTTTTTTACTGTGTTTTCAGCAGCTTACCCATACCCAAGTTTAGTTTTAGATTACTTTATTCAAAAATTGGCAACTTTATCATTTTCAAACACTATGATACTGTTTTTGGACATTTAACTCAATTAATTTAATTCTTTAATTTGTTTTAAAATAATTTGTTTTTTAATGAGGGGAAATTATTATAAAAAGAGCTTTGGTTCTATATCTTTGTTCTTAGTCTCTTAAAAAAATTCTCGAACAGTTTAGTTTTATTTATTATTAAATATTATCGTGGATTTTTTAGAGTTTTGGCGTTATTATTATTTTTTAATGGCAGCCGATGTCTTTGTTCACTGTTTTAGATGGTATACATGTTTATCTTTCTGTTAAGAAAATAAGAAATAAAAAAAAAAGAAATTACGATGAAAAAAAATCATAAAATAACAAAATATTGACAATTAAATTGGCTTAATATTTTTGTTTTTAACTTGTTTTATAAACGGCAATTGTTTATAACAAACTTTTTTTGTTTAATTAGCATGAAAACATTTAATATGGCACCTGCACACAAAAGACAATCAATATAAAATTATTATTATAAAATAAGGCAAGAACGAAAAGATAAAGTTCTTTGTGTAATACTCTCATTAATTTTTATAATTTTTTTATTTTATTTTCTTTTTTTAATTTTTTTAAACTTTCTGAAAGATAAAAATCTGTACTATTTATTTAATGTTTCTTTTTTTCTTTCTACTTCTTTTCTATATTTCTTTTTCTATTTTATTTTCTTTTTTTTGTTCTTTTTTACTTATTTTTTTGATTGTTCTGTACTTACTATCAGTTGTCATTTAAAAAAATTAAAAATGACATCACTGCTCAAAAACTAATGACGTTAGAAATGTCATTATGGTGTAAAAATGTTGCATTTAAAAAAATAAAATCGACCTATTTTAAGATTTTTTTGAAAAATATTTTTTTACAAAGATATGAATTCTGTGTTATTTTTGGTTCAATCTGTAGTTTCTTCCGATAAAAAATAAATACATAGAATTTAGGGTTAAAAAAACTTCTCCATATCTTCACATAGCAAAAATTGATTGTTCGAAGTTTCTTGTAAATCGGTTTTTAAATCCTCAAAATAAAATGTGCAATATAATCAAAATCATATACGAGATTGGTGTAGGAATAAAAAATAATTTTTTTAAATAAGCTTTTATTTAAAAAAGCACTAAAAAGTAAAAAATAATGTTTTTCAATCACTAGAGAATATTTTTTCTTACAGGTCAAAATTCTAAAATTTATAACAGCTTTGGGAGTTGTAATACTAGGGCATTACAGGATTACTTTATTCAGTTGACAACTTAAAGTTAAATAACAAATATAAAAAACAAAACAAAATAAAAAAAACTTGGTTTGTAATTTTTTTTTTTGGAAATTTGAAAAAACTAAAAGAAATCCTTAAGGGTTCAAATATGATCAAAATATTTAAAAAGTTATCGATTTATAAAGAAAGGACAAGTCCTATACTCGCTTCTATCGTCTAAAATATCGAGCTTATAATTTACAATTGTTCATGCTTTTAAAGCAAACAAAAAAAAGCCAAAACTTTGTCTTTCCAGAAGAGAAAAACAAACCGAATGTAAATTTGTAATTAGAATTAAACATCACCGTCTTGTATTTTCTTGCATTTGTTATTATTATCGAATTTCTTAACAAGTCGTATATTTTATTCGCGCCTCGCGGCACCGCCAACGTAATAAAAATAAAATTTTAAGCCACCTCCGTGCAGCGATAAAAATTTAAGCGTCTTTATACGCCGGCCATTTTGCACTTAACCGCCATGTACAATAGATCAGTTGTTGGCAGTGTCATCGCTTAAATTATGACTTGCTGCGTGCATTATTAGAAACTATGGGGCATTTTGACAGATCGGCCGTATTTCCCACAGGTCCCGTACATTATCGGTCTCCGACTCCGGGAATTCCGGTGTCCCGGATCCGGGCATGCAATCTAAACTCGCACGGCCAACCCAATCCATGAATAAATATATGTTTAGCTTACAAATTTAACAAATTTACTAGATAACATGCTGAAGGAACGCACGCAGGGACCGGAAACGAAATTGACTTGTTATCGTCCGCTATACATATTAATAGAGCGCTCGACGTGTTTATATTTACTTTAAATACAATGACGGGGGATTATGTGGATGTATGCTGGGGTGAAACACACGTGGTTGGAATTGGAGCTGAGCTGTTTAGGGATGTTACAAGTTGACAACTTTTCGGATAAAACACTTTCTTTGATGTTGCCTTCAGTAGTAAAGCTAGAGGAGTTAGCTTATAATAATTGATTTTGTGATAAATGTTTGACGATTTTGATGTATTTTGAGGTTAAATTTTCGTGGCTCCTGGCGCCCCGTTCTTGAACTAGATCTATTTTTTTTATTTTTTGGTTCGTTATTTTGACTTTACAATTATTGTGGACCATTCAATACTAGAAATTCCAAAATTTGTCAATGCTCGTACTTTCAAATCCTCATTGTTTACGCCGCTGTTTTGCATAAGTCCGGAATTTCGGTTTGCAGTTTGTAGCATAATCAAGCGTGCTTTCCAAGCACTAAGCATGCTTGATCTCGCCGAATTATAATGAACGTGTAGACCTTGGCATCTTGGTCTTTACGGTTAAATCCAGTTTAAGTTGCTCTCACGTTGACATGTGTGCGAGCTTAATTCCGAAAGCTGAGCTTTGGTGCGGTTCGCTTGGATCAAAGGCGGGATTAACGCGTCGAAAGTCACGACGAAGAGTCGCAAAAATATACAGGGTGATTTTCTAAAATGTGCGAATGAAGGAAGAAATATAAAATCAGTGGCAATTTTTATTCATAAGGGAGTGTTTGCTGTTCGTGTTGCAAGAAGTTCGCATTAAAGAGGCTGTACTGTTGTTTTAGTTATAGAGCTTTGGCAACAGTATGCTCCGGTGCCGTATAAATGACTCACCCTGTATAATTGTAGAAATATTTAAGTTTTCGAAAAAATTTTTTTTCCAAAATGCCTTCTCATGTAGTAATTTTCCTGATTTTGGCAGAAAAGAAAGCTTACTGACAGAACTTTCGTCTTTAAAAAAATAATGAACCAATAGTGACCAGTTTGAGCCATAACGAATTTTATTTTTTTCTGAAAGTATATTCATAATAGAAGTTTTAATTTTTATCTCATGTATTCCGTTTAACAATTTTCTTGATTTTTGCAGAAAACATGGATTACCAAAAGATCTTTTGACTGTAAGAAAATTGTTAATCGTCTCTCTAAAGTTATGAAGCCATAACTTTTTTTGTATTTGTATTTTCACAAAAAAATTAGTTTTTTGTTCAGGTATTATTCCGTTTACTAATTCTCCTGTCTTTTGTAGAAAACAAAGCTCACTTAAAGAGCTTTCGACTGTAAAAAAGTAGGGAACTCTTAGCCATTTAGCTATTATATTAACGAATTTTTTTTTCAAATTGTCTTCATAATAGAAATTTTAAGTTTTTTTTAAGTGTCGTTTTGTGTAGGATTTTTCCTAATTTTTTGACGAAAGCAAAGCTTACTAAAAGAGCTTTTGACTGTAAAAGAATAACGAACTAATGGCTACTAGTTATTACAATAACGAATTTTATTTTTTTCTTAAATTATCTTCGTAATAGAAATTTTATTTTTTTTCTCAAATGTCATTAGGTGTAGCAATTTTCCTGATTTTTTGCAGAAAACAAAGCTTTTTCAAAACAGCTTTCGACTGTAAAAAATAATGAGCAGACAGTTACTAGTTAGGATCTTAACGAATTTTCTTGTTTCCTCAAATTATCTTCATAATACAAATTTAATTTTTTTTTAAGTGTTATTTCGTTTAGCAATTCTACTGATTTTTGCAGAAAACAAAGCTTACTAAAAGAGCTTTCCCATGTAAAAAAATAATGAATCAAAAGCCACTAGTTATTATATCAACGAATTTTATTTTTTTCTTAAATTATCTTCATCATAGAAATTTTAATTTTTTTCTTAAGTGTCATTACGTGTAGCAATTTTCCTGATTTTTTGCAGAAAACAAAGCTTTTTCAAGAAAGCTTTCGACTGTAAAAAATAATGAACAGACGGTTACTAGTTAGGGTCTTAACGAATTTTCTTGTTTCCTCAAATTATCTTCATAATACAAATTTAATTTTTTTTTAAGTGTTATTTCGTTTAGCAATTCTACTGATTTTTGCAGAAAACAAAGCTTACTAAAAGAGCTTTCCCATGTAAAAAAATAATGAATCAAAAGCCACTAGTTATTATATCAACGAATTTTATTTTTTTCTTAAATTATCTTCATCATAGAAATTTTAATTTTTTTCTTAAGTGTCATTACGTGTAGCAATTTTCCTGATTTTTTACAGAAAACAAAGCTTTTTCAAGAAAGCTTTCGACTGTAAAAAATAATGAACAGACGGTTACTAGTTAGGGTCTTAACGAATTTTCTTGTTTCCTCAAATTATCTTCATAATACAAATTTAATTTTTTTTAAGTGTTATTTCGTTTAGCAATTCTACTGATTTTTGCAGAAAACAAAACTTACTAAAAGAGCTTTCCCCTGTAAAAAAATAATGAATCAAAAGCCACTAGTTATTATATCAACGAATTTTATTTTTTTCTTAAATTATCTTCATCATAGAAATTTTAATTTTTTTCTTAAGTGTCATTACGTGTAGCAATTTTCCTGATTTTTTACAGAAAACAAAGCTTTTTCAAGAAAGCTTTCGACTGTAAAAAATAATGAACAGACGGTTACTAGTTAGGGTCTTAACGAATTTTCTTGTTTCCTCAAATTTTCTTCGTAATAAAAATTTAATTTTTTGTGTCATTCTGTTTAGCAATTCTTCTGATTTTTGCAGAAAATAAAGCTCACTCAAAGAGCTTTCGACTGTAAAAAAAATAATGAACTGATAGCCACTAGTTATTATAATAACGAATTTTAATTCTTTGTTAAATTATTTTCATAATACAATTTTTTTCTCATATGTTATTTCGTGTAACAGTTTTCCTGATTTTTGCAGAAAACAAAGGTTGTCAAAAGATCTTTTGACTTATGAACTGATTTTATGAATCGACTTTCATTGATTATAGGGTCATAACGTTTTTTTTGTGTTTTCACAAAAGAAATGTTTTTTTTTCTTAAGTGTCATTTATACCGTTTAGCAGTTTTCCTAATATTTGGAGAGGTGAAAGCTTACCAAAAGGATTTTTAAATAAATATTTTAAAAATAATAAACCGACAGCCACTAATTAGGACCATAACGATTTTTTTGTTTTCTCAAAATAACTTCTTAATTAAAATTTTAATTATCTTCTTAAATGTCGCCTCGTGTAGCGATTTTCCTGATTTTTGAAGAAAACAATGCTCAGCAAATGAGCTTTCCACTGTAAAAAAATATGAACGGACTGTCGCTAGCTAGGGCCTTAATGAATGTTTTTGTTTTCTTAAAAAAATTCCTTCACTTTCTCAGCGAAAAAATAAATATAAAAAATAATAATCTGACAGTCAGTAGCTAAGGCCTAAAACTCTTATTAAATAATGTGTCAATTTAAAAAAATAACTCTTAGAAAGTTAACCAGAATTGAAATTTCCAAATTTACAAAAATTTCCCGGAAAAAACGAGTGACATATACGAAAATCCAGCTCCAGACGCATAATTCAGATAGACGTGCATATAATCCATTACAACAAGCACACAATCACATTGTCTCCCTTTGGTATTTTTCCGTAATTCTCTCCTGTCAAAACCACTTAAATCGCCGCATTTTAAACAATTCAAAGTTTCGATTGGTCCAAATCAGTGCATTGTTTACAAACTGGCTTCACTAAAGCGCTCAAACTACTGACCGGAACATTCGTGTTCAACAAATATTGAAATGTAAAATTTTTCGCCGACTGAAACAATTTCACGTCAAGCACCTGATTAGCAAAAAAACTCCTCTTTTCCGTCGATTAAACCCCTAATCTCTCTCCGAATCAGTCTTAACACTCTCTCGAGTCACGTCCGTGCCTCACTCCCATAAAAATTCCCATTTTCCATCCGGAAAACTAACTACGAAACAGATGAAACACGACAGACTCATAATCCAACATCTTGTCCTGGGCACATTACATTTCTCGGTATTATAATGAGACTTGTCAGTGGCACGCTTGAAAAATAAGATGAATATTTTAAACGTACGCTCACGTCTCGCAACCGGAAATGTACCAAGTGCAATTAAAGTGTCGCCGAAAAATAATCGGTTCGGATTATTGAGGTTCAACTGTATTTTTGCACACTTATTCATAAAAAAATGGTTTAGATCAAATGATTATTAATTGTTGTGTTAATTTTTCACAATTCGCTTTTGCCGAAAACTAATCGGTTCGGATTATTGAGGTTCCACTGTACTTTGTAATATTTTTTCAGACTTATGCTTAAACAAATGGTTTAACAAACTTAGCTTTAATTTATCTCTAATGATTATTAATTGTTCTGTCAATTTTTCATAATTCGGTTTTGCGAAAAATAATCGGTTCAGATTATCGAGGTTCCACTGTATTATTAAATATTTTTTCATACTTATTCATAAAAAAAGGTTTAGCAGACTTAGCTCTAATTTAACTCTAATGATTATTAATTGTTATGTCACATTTTCATAATTTGGTTTTGCGGAAAAATAATCGGTTCAGATCATTGAGGTTCCTCTGTATTATTGAATGTTTTTTTTAGACTTATTCATTAAAAAATGGTTTAACAAACTTATTTCTAACTTAACTCTAAAGATTATTATTTGTTGTCAATTTTTCATAATTCGGTTTTGCCGAAAAATAATCGGTTCAGATTATTGAGGTTCCACTGTATTATTAAATGTTTTTTCATACTTATTCAAAAAAAAGGTTTAGCAGACTTAACTCTAATTTAACTCTAATGATTATTAATTGTCTTTTTTTCAAAATTTGGTTTTGCCGAAAAATAATCGGTTCGAATTATTGAGGTACCACAGTATTTTGGAATATTTTTTCAGATTTATTCATAAAAAAATGGTTTAACAAACTTAGCGTTAATTCAACTCTAATAAATATTAATTGTTGTGTCAATTTTTTATAATTCGGTTTTGCCGAAAAATAATCGGTTCGGATTATTAAGGTTCCACTGTATTATTAAATATTTTTTCAAACTTATTTATAAAAAAAGGTTAACTCTAATTTAACTCTAATGATTATTAATTGTAGTGTCCCTTTTTCAAAATTTGGTTTTGCCGAAAAAAAATTCGGATTATTGAGGTACCACTGTATTTTGGAATATGTTTTCAGACTTATTCATAAAAAATGGTTTAACAAACTTAGCTTTAATTCAACTCTAATAATTATTAATTGTTGTGTCAATTTTTTATAATTCGGTTTCACCGAAAAATAATCGGTTCGGATTATTAAGGTTCCACTGTATTATTAAATATTTTTTCAAACTTATTCATAAAAAAAGGTTTAGCAGACTTATCTATAATTTAACTCTACTAATTATTAATTGTGGTGTCCCTTTTTTAAAATTTGGTTTTGCCGAAAAAAATTTTGGATTATTGAGGTACCACCGTATTTTGGAATATTTTTTCAGACTTATTCATAAAAAAATGATTTAACAAACTTAGCTTTAATTCAACTCTAATAATTATTAATTGTTGTGTCAATTTTTTATAATTCGGTTTCACCGAAAAATAATCGGTTCGGATTATTAAGGTTCCACTGTATTATTAAATATTTTTTCAAACTTATTCATAAAAAAAGGTTTAGCAGACTTATCTATAATTTAACTCTACTAATTATTAATTGTGGTGTCCCTTTTTTAAAATTTGGTTTTGCCGAAAAAAATTTCGGATTATTGAGGTACCACCGTATTTTGGAATATTTTTTCAGACTTATTCATAAAAAAATGATTTAACAAACTTAGCTTTAATTCAACTCTAATAATTATTAATTGTTGTGTCAATTTTTTATAATTCGGTTTCACCGAAAAATAATCGGTTCGGATTATTAAGGTTA